>NC_048225.1:30757838-30875236 GCF_002007445.2 Ailuropoda melanoleuca | reverse complement strand
GGCTCCCCGCTTCGTACCTCGATACTCAGCGCTGGAGATGTTCATTTGTAGAGATCCAGATGTATCTTCCTGCGTCTCAGGCTGATTCCGTGGATATTCCTGCTGGTCTGGTACCTATCCAGCTCAACTCAGGGGACCGGCTGAAAAAGGTGTCCCCTACTCCTCCGCCATCTTAACCTCCCCCAGATAGGTTTTGAATTTAACAGTCATCAAAATACCCCTAGCAGTCAATAAGTATGAGATAAATTGGTTCAGTCTGATCTCTTATTATATTATCAAAATATTAATATACATATATGTTTTTTACTTTAATGTACACTTCTTTTATTATTTATTTATTTATTTATAGTACAATTTTCTTACAAATTTTAGTTAGATGGTAGATATAGATAGATCCTAGGTAGATAGATAGATAGGTAGATGGACCGATCCTGTGTTTAATTTTGGAAATGTGTTACTATCATCAAACCAGTATATGATTTTGCGTTGGGTAATGGAAATGTTTTCTCTATAATTTAAAAAGAGGACACTCAAGGGAAAAAAAATCACATCTTAGGAAATGAATTTGAAGTATACACAACAATAGAAATGGAAAAATGTGCAAAAATGAAAACAGCAACAGCAATTCTCTCATTTAATTGAACTTTAATATTCCATAAGTTACATATTTTTTAAAGATTTTATGTATTTATGTATTTGAGAGAGAGAAAGCATGCACGTGTGTGAGCAGGGGGAAGGGCAGAGGGAGAGGGAGAGAGAGAATGTCAAGCAGACTCTGCAAAGAGTGTGGAGCCCAACAGGGAACTCAATCATGCAACCCTGAGATCATGACCTGAATCAAAATCAAGAATCACATGCTTAATGGACTGAACCACTCAGGAGCCCTGTAAGTTACTATTTTAACACTAATTGTTGAAAGATAAATAGAAAGGAGATAAGATAGAGTTAAATGATGTAACCTATTATCTAAAAAGGTTTGGTCTTCTCTGCAATTTAAATGTCTATTATTATCAAAGTTTTTGGTATAAATCTCAATATTTGCAGCTCTCTATTTCAAATTATGATGAAATAGAGAGATTGAGAGTGAAAGTAAGAGAGAAAACAAGGTTTTATCTTCTACTTGTAATTAGGAGTTTGAGTTTTGGAATTAGGCAGATCTGGATTAATGTTCCCTGCTATTTACTAGCAGTGAACATAGGTAAGATATACACCTTGCTGGAGGTTCAATTTTCTCTTATAAAATGGAGACAGAATCACAACCTACTCCATTGGCTCATTCTATGAAACAATATAATGCATGCAAAGAGCTTAGCATAGTGCCTGGCACATTGTAAATGCTTACTCTTAGCCATTCATCGTCACTATCATCATCATCATGAATTTGAATGAGTTATTTCTTTGTTCAATGGAAGTTTAAATAATAATAATCACGCATGTCACTTTTTTCATATTGAGGAGATATTTTTGGTTAAACATCTTTTTGTTGGTATAGTAAGAGTCACCAGGTCTCTTGGCTTGCCTCTGTCTCCTCCAAGATGCCCACCGATTGAGAAGTCTCTGCTGTAGACTGTGTACCAGCAAGTCTGGCCACTCAGCCCACCTGATGGCTTGGAAGTTAAGAAAGCCTTTCAGAATGTGGTGCATAGTACAGAGCATGCCTCTCTTCTAAATCTCTGTTTCCATCTCTGTTTAGCTTTACCATGCTGTATTTGTTATCTAGCCAGGTATCAGTCTATAAGTGAATTGTGATATTGTCCCAACATGTGGTCATTTTCTTTGCTTATATCATAGACAAGACAAAAGGAGCAGAAAAAAAATAAGTGTCAAATGAAAGAACTTGCTTTAAAAATATGTTCCACATTCATACAGCTTTCCAGTTGCTGAACACATTGTACTCTGACCTGCCATTCTTTTTTGACTCTGAAATAGAAAACGACACACATATATTTCAGAACACACAAGGTAAAATCTTTTTCTATGTTCTATGTTTAAAAGAGTAATGCTTCACCAGATAAATAGGAGTATCAAGTATATCAAGTAGACAATCAGATGAAAATCTTTCCTACTCTTAGCACTTTCTACACTATCATAGTTACGTAATCGGTTTGCTATATAGACTGAACTCTATAGAATTTAAACAGAGAATAGTTTCATTCTTCTCCTATCAGTGCTCTCCTCTCCGTTATGCTTCATCTGCTCTCTGAATTCATCCCCAGCTATATATATGTATATATATATATATATATATTCCCAAAGCACTTTTAGGTATTAGGGCAGTCTCATTTTCAAGTATTAAAAACTTCTATTTTAATTTAAATACGAACTTTGATCTCACATCTAGCTCCATGCTTTCTCTTCCTCTATCTCAAAGGCTTGACCCAAGGGCTATGGTTTGTCTTTTCTTTCTTTCTTTTCACTTCTTCCCTCACCTTCTAGCTGCTGCTTCAGGCACTTCCCAGGCCAGATAATAAGAAGAAAAGCTACTTAGGTGGTACAATTTGTAATACTCATATGGTTGTTGAGTGCAATATGTGACAGCATTTTTCCACACACTGCTCCTTTCTCTTACAGGATACATTGGTTCTTTGGAGGCTATCCTATCCCCTAGTAGGCAGTGTAATTGGATGTGATCCCAGCAAGCCTATTTAAACTTACCTTCCATAGTGTCTGCTTGACCCACGGTAATCACATTCCTGACCCGCCAAGGATATTCTCAAGGATGTTCTCAAGAGCTATTTTGGTCTCTGCTCTGGTAGTGGAACCATGGGACTGGGTCATATTACAAAATTCAGACACTCAGCAGCATTCAACCAAGGTGTAAGACATAAGCATCTGTACTATCTGCAGCAGTGTTTTCCTCCTCTTCTCACTTAGCTTGAGAGGGAAATGACACATTCATTTCTCTTCTACTGACAACTAAGGGTGGAAGGAGATGGCAAAGTGTATTTATCTACTAAGATGACAACCTTCTTCCAAAGCTTTCCTTGTGCTAAAATCCTATGTATACGAGCTAGAAGGGGGCAATGGAAAAGGATCATAAAATTTGGTTTCTCTGATTCTTAGCAATTCTGTGGTTTTGTCTAGCCAAGCTCACATTAGCAGTTGAGGTTATATCTGACTTATCTTGAGTGCAGAAATCTCATTTAATTTTCTATTACAGTTTCTTTCACTGTACATTATCTCCCTACTTTTGAGAGGATTTTGCTTTGTTCCTATTGGTATCTTCACAGTTCTTGTCCCTGAACTCAGGAAATTTCACTGAGTTCAAAAATTATGGAAGGAACACAATAAAATAATATTATAATATAATATGGGGTTGAATTAGTTTTCTCTGGGGTTATGTGTGTTGGCCTTGTAAACAGCAATTAATGGGAATTTGAAGGCCAGACCAAATGGGACTTAGACAGAATTATTTATAGGGAACAATTAGAAAATCCACTGTTGTCAGGCACTGGTGTGTGCAGAGAAAAGACAGAAAGCTACAGGGTTTTTAAAGGTCTCTCCAGTATATGTTTCTAAGAAAATATTATATTAAAAATTAAGCATTCAAAAAAAATCCAAAAAAAAGAAAAAGAAAAAAATTAAGCATTCAGCTGAAATAATTAAGAATATCTAAAAGAAAATATTATTAAACTAGGCAGACAGTATTTTTAAATCATGAAACTACTTTGGTCCAGGCAAGTCTTTTCTACAAAATATATTCAAGAAATTGGTCTCCATTTTCAGAGGCATTTTGCAGGCAGAGATGGCGATTTTAACAAAAGCCTCTATAAAAGAAGTCTGGCTAATTTTTAGGCATGTCCTTTTCTTATTAATAGTGACATGATGGAAGAACAGTAGAAGATTTGAGCATGAAAGATAAAAGAGCCATGAAAAGTTATCAGCCCAGGAGTGAATGTGAGACACTCAAGTATGACTTTTCATAACTTCCTAGTCCCTGTAATACCATAAACCAGTGGTAAATCATGATCCATGTTCCAGGTTCTAGGATAAGTACTTGTCCTTTATTATATCATTTAATTGTCACATAAACCCTCTAAAGCAAGAAGTGTTTATCCTCATTTTACAGATGAGAAAACAGGATTAGAAAGTTTTAAAAACTTGCACAAGGTTACCAGTTAAGAGGTAAAGCTGGAATTCCAAACTTCCACCAAAGACAGGGATTTCAAGTTATCTGCCTTACCCTCCTCCATTCTTCCTCTTGCTTTTTCCTTTCCCACACGCATCAACAAATCTCATTCAAAGTTTATTTTACCTATCCTTTGCTTCTATTTCCTTGTGGACCCATATAAATAAAGCTAAGAGAATATGATTTGAGGTAAACACCATTTATTGCATATATTAACCTCCTGTACTTTTGACTGTTGCCATTTATGAGAAGATTCATAAATCAGAGAAATCTTGTATTTTCTAAAATAACCTCTTTTTTTTTCCTTTTTTTTAATAATTAATTTTATTTTATTATATTATGTTAATCACCATACAGTACATCCCCTGATTCTGATGTAAAGTTTGATGCTTCATTAGTTGCGTATAACACCCAGTGCACCATGCAATACGTGCCCTCCTTACTACCCATCACCAGTCTATCCCATTCCCCCACCCCCTCCCCTCTGAAGTCTTCAGTTTGTTTCTCATAGTCCATAGTCTCTCATGTTTCATTCCCCCTTCTGATTACCCCCCTTTTCTTTATCCCTTTCTTCCCCTACCGATCATCCTAGTTCTTATGTTCCATAGATGAGAGAAATCATATGATAATTGTCTTTCTCTGCTTGACTTATTTCACTTAGCATTATCTCCTCCAGTGCCGTCCATGTTGCAGCAAATGTTGAGAATTCGTTCTTTCTGATAGCTGAGTAATATTCCATTGTATATATGGACCACAGCTTCTTAATCCAGTCATCTGTTGAAGGGCATCTCGGCTCCTTCCATGATTTGGCTATTGTGGACAATGCAGCTATGAACATTGGGGTGCATATGGCCCTTCTCTTTACTACGTCTGTATCTTTGGGGTAAACACCCAGTAGTGCAATGGCTGGGTCATAGGGTAGTTCAATTTTTAACTTTTTAAGGGACCTCCACACTGTTTTCCAGAGTGGCTGTACCAACTTGCATTCCCACCAACAATGTAGGAGGGATCCCCTTTCTCCACATCCTCTCCAACAATTGTTGTTTCTTGCCTTGTCTATCTTTGCCATTCTAACTGGCGTAAGGTGGTATCTCAGTGTGGTTTTGATTTGAATTTCCCTGATGGCTAATGATTTTGAACATTTTTTCATGTGTCTGTTAGCCATTTGTATGTCTTCATTGGAAAAGTGTCTGTTCATATCTTCTGCCCATTTTATGATTTGTTTATTTGTTTCTCGTGTATTGAGTTTGAGAAGTTCTTTGTAGATCTTGGATACCAGTCCTTTATCTGTGGTGTCCTTTGCAAATATATTCTCCCATTCCGTGGGCTGTCTCTTAGTTTTTTTGACTGTTTCCTTGGCTGTGCAGAAGCTCTTTATCCTGATAAAGTCCCATAAGTTCATTTTATCTTTTATTTCTCTTGCCTTTGGCGATGTGTCGTGAAAAAGGTTGCTCTGGCCGATGTCATAGAAGTTGTTGCCTATGTTCTCCTCTAGAATTTTGATGGATTCCTGTCTCACATTGAGGTCTTTCATCCATTTGGAGTTTATTTTTGTGTATGGTGTGAGAGAGTGGTCAAGTTTCATTCTTTTGCATGTAGCTGTCCAATTTTCCCAGCACCATTTATTGAAGAGACTGTCTTTTTTCCACCGGATGTTTTTTCCTGCTTTATCAAAGATTAGTTGCCCAAAGAGCCGAGGGTCCATTTCTGGGTTCTCTATTCTGTTCCATTGGTCGATGTGTCTGTTTTTGTGCCAGTACCATGCTGTCTTTGTGATCACAGCTTTGTAGTACAGCTCGAAATCCGGCATTGTGATGCCCCCAGCTTTGTTTTTCCTTTTCAACAGTTCCTTGGAGATTCGGGGCCTTTTCTGGTTCCATACAAATTTAAGGACTATTTGTTCCAGTTCTTTGAAAAATGTCCTCGGTATTTTGATCGGGATAGCATTGAAAGTGTAGATTGCTCTGGGTAGTATGGACATTTTAACTATGTTAATTCTTCCAATCCATGAGCATGGAATATTTTTCCATCTTTTTATGTCTTCCTCAATATCTTTCAAAAGTGATCTATAGTTTCTAGGATATAGGTCCTTTACGTCTCTGGTTAAGTTAATTCCAAGGTAACGTATGGTTTTTGGTGTTATTGTAAATGGGATGGATTCCCTAATTTCTCTTTCTTCAGTCTCGTTATTCGTGTATAGAAATGCAACTGATTTCTGGGCATTGATTTTGTATCCTGCCACCTTACTGAATTGTTCTATAACTTCTAATAGTTTGGGAGTGGATTCCTTTGGGTTTTCCATATAGAGTATCATGTCATCTGCAAAGAGAGACAGTTTGACTTCTTCTTTGCCGATTTGGATACCTTTGATCCCTTTTTGTCTTCTGATTGCTGTTGCAAGGACTTCTAGTACTATGTTGAATAATAGTGGCGAGAGTGGGCATCCTTGTCGTGTTCCTGATCTTAAGGGAAAGGCTTCCAGCTTTTCCCCATTGAGAATAATGCTTGCAGTAGGCTTTTCATAGATGGCTTTTATGAGATTGAGAAATGTACCCTCTATTCCTACACTCTGAAGGGTTTTAATCAGGAAAGGATGCTGTATTTTGTCAAATGCTTTTTCTGCATCAATTGAGAGGATCATATGGTTCTTGAGTCTTTTCTTGTTGATATGATGTATCACATTGATTGATTTGCGAGTGTTGAACCATGCTTGCATCCCAGGTATGAATCCCACTTGGTCATGATGGATAATCCTTTTAATGTACTGTTGGATTCTATTAGCAAGGATCTTGTTGAGGATTTTGGCATCCATATTCATTAGAGAAATCGGTCTGTAATTCTCCTTTTTGAGGGGGTCTTTGCCTGGTTTGGGGATCAAGGTAATATTAGCCTCATAGAATGAGTTTGGTAGCTTTCCTTCTGTTTCTATTTTTTGAAATAGCTTTAGGAGAATAGGTATTATTTCTTCTTTGAATGTTTGGTAGAATTCCCCAGGAAAACCGTCTGGGCCTGGAGTTTTATTATTTGGAAGGTTGTTTATCACTGACTCAATTTCTTCATAGTTAATTGGCCTATTTAAGAAATCTATTTCTTCCTGTTTCAGTCTTGGTAGTTTATAGGTTTCCAGGAAGGCCTCCATCTCTTCCAGATTGTTTAGTTTTTTGGCATATAGCTGTTGATAAAAGTTTCTAATAATCCTTGCAATTTCAATGGTGCTGGTCGTGACCTCTCCCTTTTCAGTCATAATTTTAATAATCTCAGTCCTTTCTCTTTGTTTTTGGACAAGTTTTGCCAGTGGTCTGTCAATTTTATGGATTCTCTCAAAGAACCAGCTTCTAGTCCTGTTGATCTGCTGTACTGTGCTCCTGGTTTCTAATTCATTGATTTCTGCTCTAATCTTGGTCAACTCCTTCCTTGTCAGTGGGTTAGGCCTGTCCCTCTGTTGCTGTTCCAGTTTCTTGAGGTGAGAATATAGAAACTGCATTTTAGATTTTTCTATTCTTTTGAGTGAGGCTTGGATGGCTATGTATTTCCCCCTTAGGACTGCCTTTGCAGTATCCCATAGGTTTTGGACCGTTGTGTATTCATTCTCGTTGGTCTCCATAAATTGTTTAATTTGTTTTTTGATTTCCTGGTTTATCGAGTCATTCTTGAGCAGGATGGTTCTTAGCCTCCAAGTGTTTGAGTTTCTTCCAGGTTTTTCCTTGTGGTTGAGTTCCAATTTCAGAGCGTTGTGGTCTGAGAATATGCAGGGGATAATTTCAATCTTTTGGTATTGGCTGAGACCTGTTTTGTGTCCCAGAGCATGATCTATTCTTGAGAATGTTCCATGGGCATTTGAATAGAATGAGTATTCTTTGGTTCTGGGGTGTAGTGTTCTATATATATCTATGAGGTCCAACTCGTCGAGTATGGCATTCAAAGCCTTTGATTCTTTGCTTAGTTTTTGCCAGGGTGTTCTGTCTATTTCTGATAGTGGGGTGTTGAGGTCCCCTACTATTACTGTGTTCTTATCTATATGTCTCTTTATTTTGGTTAAGAGTTGGCTTGTGTATCTTGCTGCTCCCCTGTTGGGGGCATATATATTAATAATTGTCATATCCACTTGTTGAATACTTCCTTTAAGAATAATATAGTGCCCTTCTGTATCTCTCTCTATGGCCTCTAGTTTAAAATCCAGTCTATCTGATATGAGAATTGCTACTCCAGCTTTCTTTTGAGGTCCATTTGCGTGGAAGATGGTACTCCATCCCCTTACTCTAAGTCTGAATGCATCTTTGGGTTCAAAATGAGTCTCTTGTAGACAGCAAATGGATGGGTCATGTCTTTTTATCCAATCTGCAACCCTGTGGCGTTTTATGGGAGAGTTTAAGCCATTTAGATTGATAGAGATTATTGACAGATATGATTTTAATGATGCCATTTCTCTTTAAAGTCTTTGTATCGGTTGTGACTTGCTGCTCTGTATCACTCTTGGGGCCTTTTTACCTTTATAGAGCCCCCCTTAATATCTCCTGTAGGGCTGGTTTCGTGGTTACGAAATTGGTTAATGATTGGCGATTTTGGAACGTCTTTATTTCTCCATCAATTCTGAATGACAGCTTTGCTGGATAAAGGATCCTTGGCTGCATGTTTTTCTCTGAAAGAGCTTTAAAAATGCCCCCCCAAGCCTTTCTCTCATTCCAGGTCTCTGTAGACAGGTCTGACGTAATCCTGATACCTTTGCCTTGGTACGTGAGAAATTTCTTTGCCCTGGCCGCTTTCAATACTGTATCCTTGGATCTAATATTTGCGAATTGCACTATGACATGCCGTGGCGTAGGTTTGTCCTGGTTGAGCTTGGATGGGGTCCTCTCTGCCTCTTGGACACGAATGCTTGTTTCCCTTGCTAGATTAGGGAAGTTTTCAGCTACAATTTGTTCAAATATCTCTTCTAGACCTCTGTTTTTCTCCACCCCTTCAGGGATGCCGATGATTCTGACATTGGATCGTTTCATAGAGTCAGTAATCTCCCGTAATCTACATTCGTGGGCGTGGATTTTTTTAAGACCAGCTTCTATTTTCGTTTTTTCTTCTACTAACCCATCCTCCAATTCGCTAACGCGTTCCTCTGCCTCGGTGACCCTGGCCGTCAGAGCCTCTAGTTTTGACTGCATTTGGCTCATAGAATTTTTAATTTCTGTCAGATTCGCTCTCATTTCTGCCCTTAGGGATTCTATATTCTCAGCAACGCTTTCTCTGATGCTTTTTTCAAGTTTACTCATCATCTTGACCATTGTTGCTCTGAATTCCATTTCTGATAATTGGGATACATCCATATGTATTAATTCTGTGGCCGAGGCCAATTCTGTGGCAGAGGCCACAGACTCATTATCTTTTCTTTGCTGGGGGGGACTTCTCCTTCTCGTCATTCTGATGAAGAGAGATTGCAGGGTTGTCCAGAGCCCAAGTGTTGACTGGGACCCAGGCCGTGCGCCCTTGTTTTATAGAGATCTTAGGGATGTGGGCTTCTTCCTTAAAGAGTTTATTTATTTATTTGAGAGAGAGAGAGACAGTCAGCAAGAAAGGGAACCCAAGCAGAGGAGTGGGAGAGGAAGAAGCAGGTTCCCGGTGGAGAAGCCCGATGAAGGACTCCTTACGGAGCGTTGTGATCACACCCTAATCCGAAGACAGGTGCTTGGTGACTGCGCCACTCAGGCGCTCCGGGTTGTGGGCTTCTTGATTTTTCAGCCTGCCTTCTGGGGGAGGGGCCTGCCTGCAGGTACTCAGAAAACCCTGTTTGGGTAGAGTCTCTGTGTCCCTTGCGAGGGGGGATGGGGATGGGCACCCTGTGAGCCGGTATTTCCGGGCTTTTGTTCTCTGGCGGCTTTCCCTGGCGGTTTGCTATGCCTCTTCTGAGAGAGCAGCAGCGGCTGAAATTCAGCCTCTGTCTCAGAACAGAGGGATCGCGGATCGTTCTCCACTGATGTTCTGGCCACTTTAACTCTGTTTCTGTTGGTGCTGCTCAACCCTGCAGCATCCCGGGCTGTGCGCCCCACACCCGGCGTCCCAGCCCTCACTTCCAGGGCCGGCACGTCTCTGTCCTTTGTGTTTCCAACCCCGCCCGCCGCCAGCCGCCCCGCGCGGGCTCCCGGAGCTCCCCGTCTCAGTCTGGTGTCTCACGGGTGCTGACCGCGAGTCCGCCTGCTCCCCCGTGCAGGTGGCCCTCCAGCCGCCAGCCGCCCCGCGGACGCTCCCGGAGCTCCCGGTCTCAGCCTCGATCCAGTGAGCACACCGGAGCTCCGGAGCTCCGTGAGATGCTTGGTGGTGCACGCTCCCGGCTCACGGACTCAGTCTGCCGTTTCCAGAGTGCGGGTCCGCGGTCCGCCCGCTCCCCGGTGCAGGTGGCCCGCCAGCCGCCCTGCGCGCGCGCTCCTGGAGCTCGCGTTCTAAGTCTGTTGTCTCGCGGGTGCCGTCCGCGAGTCCGCCTGCTCCCCCGTGCAGGTGGCCCGCCAACCGCCAGCCGTCCCGCGTGCGCTCCCGGAGCTCCCTTCTCAGCCTGCTGTCTCAAGCGTGCGGGTCCGCGGTCTGTCCGCTCCCCCTTGCAGGTGGCTACCGCTTCCCGGCGCCCTGACACGGCGGCTCCCTCCCCCTTCTGTTTAGCTTCCGATATCTGTGCGCGGTTTCACGGCTCCCCGCTTCGTACCTCGATACTCAGCGCTGGAGATGTTCATTTGTAGAGATCCAGATGTATCTTCCTGCGTCTCAGGCTGATTCCGTGGATATTCCTGCTGGTCTGGTACCTATCCAGCTCAACTCAGGGGACCGGCTGAAAAAGGGGTCCCCTACTCCTCCGCCATCTTAACCTCCCCCCTCTAAAATAACCTCTTTTGTATATCAAAAATCTAGGTATATTGCCTAGATTTCCAAATGAAAACGAGCTGAGCCAAAACTGAAAAAGTAATTCCCATGGTACTATCAAAACAATATTATCCATATTTTTAAGAGGATAATCTCTTTCAAGATTACATATGCATAGACCCAATGCTGAACTTTTAGTAATGTTTATCATAGAAGATAAATCTAATGTTTATCATAGAAGACTTCACCATTTTCTCTTTCTGAAAACTAAGTAGATGATAGCATTAGGTAATATTTATAAACTATAGTTCCAGGCACTTTAATAAATAATTTTGAAAAATAACCTTAACAAGTAAGTACTATTATCTCTGTTAGGCAACTGAAGGACAAGAAAGTTAAGAAATATTTTCAGCTAACCCGGTTAGCTAGAACGGTAAGACTACGATCCAACCCAGACTTTTCTCACTCCCACAAAAACACACTTCAATTTGTGCATATCACCTTATCTATCGTATTGATAGGAGTGAAAGCATTATTTGAACTCTTTAGGAAACACCACTGGTACTTTTTGTTTTGAAACTCTTCAAACTTAACTAATTTTATAAAATGAACTTAAATGATAATCAGTTAACTGAAATATTTGTGTGTTACATACTTCAATTCAGGTAGGAAAAAATGTATTTGTTCATTTTTTTTTTAATTTCCCTCTTGACTCCCACCATTACTATGTAAACAACCTCCATTCCTTCTTTCTACTCTTTTGCACTTTTTTAAAGTGAGGAAAAATTATTATTCTTAAATTGCTGGATTACCATTAAACTCTTTAATTACACGGGCTCTCCCAGGCCTCTAAGAAAGCTCTATCTTTTAATAAGCTGTAAACATCTACTGTTTTAGATAATAGATGTTTTTCAAGAAAAAAAGAGATCAGTAAATAATTTCATCCTGTCTTCTTTTGTTTAGTTTAATGCAAATTAAACCATGTTGTTAGCATGATTGACTTTGTTCAAACTATTATATTTAGAGTCCTTTGAGATTCAGGCTTAAAATCATGCATGCTTAAACTAAGGTACTATAGTCTGATCACTCTGAGTGATAATATTTCCAATGCATAAGGTGAAAAGAGACACGAGTCTACATTTCAACATGTCAGATAAGGCACTAAAATAGCAAGGCATTTGTAGCTTGTGAGAAAAGTGTTACTAACATTATCCATTTATGGAACAGCATTGCTCAGAAAGAAACTCAGAAGAATCAGAATTTAACCCATTAAGCATGCATGTCAACTTGATTCTCTAAGCTAATAAGCTCATGACATTTATCAGTAGCCAACCAAAGGAAAAAAGCATCTAGCTGCTTAATTCTAAATCAGGCTTTCATTAATTATATTGAAAATATATTTGGTTTTTCAATAAATATGTATTTCTCTGAACTCAATGAAAGCGGTTATTAGATGTTTGATTATATTAATTTCATGTTTTTAACAAGAATTATTGAACTTTTGTACCACAAGTACTCTGAAAGATTAAGTCAAATCCCTACATACCATGAATATGTTGTTTTATAAATAAAAGGATATAATTAAAATCAGTAGATTCTGAAGTGTTGACTGCAGAGATAACTTGAAAAGGAAATGAATGAGCATAAGTTCCATTGATCCTTTGCATGCAATTAGGAAATTTAAGCCAATTAGGAGTACCCAATGCAAACATTGTGATCTAAAAACAAAACACAATGCCTGATGCCTAGCTATTAAAGCCTTAATATTTCTTTTTTGTTTGTTTGCTTTTCTAGTTTTATTGAGATATTATTGGCATGTAACACTGTATTAGTTTATGCTATACAACGTGTATGCATTGTGACATGATTCCACAGTAAGTTTATTTAACATCCATCACTTCACATAGTTACAATTGTTTCCTTGTGATAAGAATTTTTAAGATCTATTCTTTCAGCAACTTTCAAATATATAATACAGTATTGTTAACTATATACTACCTGCCCAGAACTTAATTATCTTATAACTGGAAGTTTGTACCTTTTGACCACCTTCACCCATTTGCCCCACCCACCATCTACCACTTTTGGCAACCATAAATCTATTCTGTTTCTTTTTTTTTTTTTTNATTTTGTTTATTTATTTGACAGAAAGACAGCCAGCGAGACAGGGAACACAGGCAGGGGAAGTGGGAAAGGAAGAAACAGACTCCCAGCAGAGCAGGAAGCCCGATGCGGGGCTTGATCCCAGAACCCTGGGATCACACCCTGAGCTGAAGGCAGACGCTTAATGACTGAGCCACCCAGGCGCCCCATTCTGTTTCTAATAGTCCCATTTTTTTTAACTCGCACATGTAAGTGAGATCATAGAGTATTTGTCTTTCTAAAATAGTGCTTATTTCACTTAGCAGAATTTCTGCATTTATGGCTAAATACAATATTCTAGCATGTATATTTTCTTTATCCATTCATCCATACATAGATGGACACCGAGGTTGTTCCTATGGCTTTGAAGCCTCAATTTTTCTATTAGTAGTTTCTATTATATCTAGTGAACTTTTTCAAATTTAAGAATAGTTGATGTTTATATTCATATACTATTAAAGCACAGTGAACTGTAATGCCTTTTTAGTGTCATTTATTGTATATTAAAATTGAAGGTAGGGTGAGAAAAAGAGGATCTTATTACTTACATTAAATTGATATGGGTTATCTTCTCTTGAAAATAATTTAGCAGCAAAAGGAAAACTTCAAAGACTGTTTTCAAATAATAAAATAAATTTTCTAATCTGGGTCATTTATGGATACTTCAATGATGAAATTACCTACAGGAAAGCAAATCACATCATAGAAAGTGTTATCTTGCTTTCTTATTTCCTCAAAGTAGAAATTTTCACCAAATTTTTTACTAGTGTCTTCATTTTTTTAATTTAAGAAAGCAAAATTTTTGAAAAATCTAAATATGTTTTCTAAAAAATAAAAGCATTAATGGAGTATGGAACAATATTACCAAAGCTTCAGAAGAAAAGATCAACTTCAAATAGTCATTTGTATTTTATTCTACTCATATCTTTTAAATGACCTTCAAGAGATATTCACTAAATAGAGTACAGCCTACTCTCTAAGTTAAAAGTTCCATACATCGTCTTTTTGGGTGATGTTTGGTAGCTGGACAAAATAGAAAAGAATCTTCAATGCCTTGTCTTTCCACAACATCCATGATCGAAGGGAAAGTATACTCAAAGAAGAAGGTTCAAAGTCCTAAGTTTAGGGACTAAACTTAGAGATTCCAATATAATAGATGAAGTAGGTGGCTCTGGTAGATACTATGTATAATATTATTCAACTGTTAGTTGTCAGAGATGAATATGAAGTATGTGTGTGTGTTCCTTTTTTTTTTTTTTACAAACAAGCAGTACTATGAGAAGCTATAGTCACATCATATCAATAAATTAACTCGCTTATCTATTTGTCTGACCATGCATTAATGATCGCAACATTCAGAACCCTGAGATCACCCACTGAGGGGATATTTGGAACCTTAGATCCCTGTTCTTTTATGCATACAGTTAAACCAGCTCGACCCTGTGTGCCTTACCTATACCATGGACCAGAAAATAAATTTAGAACTAGAACTATATAACAGTGGTTTGGGGACATGGTGTCAAAACAAACTGATATGTAATAGGTTGTTATATTTAGCAATAACTATGACACTAATGAAAAACTCAAGTTAATAAATAATTTTCTTGCTCTTTATATAAATTAGGACATATTCATTGTTATTATTCTAATACCATTATTTTTTCTCAGTTGAATTTCTTGTGATTTCTTTTTTTTTAAAAGATATTATTTATTTATTTGACAGAGAGAGAGACAGCCAGCGAGAGAGGGAACACAAGCAGGGGGAGTGGGAGAGGAGAAGCAGGCTCCCAGCAAAGCAGGGAGCCCAATGCGAGGCTCGATCCCTGGCCCCTGGCACACACTTAAAAACTGAGCTACCCAGGCACCCCAATTTCTTGTGATTTCTTGAATGAGGGATGAAGGGAAATCCAATCCCATTTAATTTTGAAAAAATTCATGAGAGTGAACTCCACATATGCATAATCTTATAGTTAGAAAGATACAAGGATATACATATCCTTCTATAGGTTCATGAGCAAGACAAGAACTCATGTTCATGAAGAAAAGTGCCCAAAGACACTGAAATTTGGAGCCTGGTGAATAAAGGTTTTTATTTCAGTGGAGTCAATTATATATTCACAGACTTTTCTCTTCCACCTCCCTGGTGCAAGGAGAAATTTTTTTTTTCCTTTCTCATGGAATGTAAATTCCACTTCAGTTTTTCTGGTACATAAAATGCTGTTTGAATATCTATAAGTAATTAATAGCCTTTCACCCATATGTGATATATGGGAGTGTATTTATTATTTATGAGTATATCAATATCATTTGAAAACTATATGCAAAGATATAAAGGCAACCTTGAAGTGTAAAATTGTTAATGCAGACTCACAGCCTGGAGAATGATTTCTTTTAATAGTTTTCTTCATTTAACAGTTCTTCATTTGAAAATGCTCCCTTTCAACTGCAGATTTTGTGGTTTGGTGCAGTGAAGGAGAAATTTATTCCTTTGAGACATTTATTCTTTTAATAGTTATTCATTTGAAAAAGTTTCACTGGGTACTTATACATTTTGTAGTTTGCAAAGAGATTCATTCTTGATAGTTTTTTTAATGCTTATTTATTTAAATAGGTTCTCACTCTATGGAACTGTTACCAAGTTTCTTTAAACTGGAGCTTCCTGGGGGTTCTGGTTAAGCAGTAGTAAGTCAAAATGTGGACTTTCTCAGAGCTCTGCCAGCCCTGAGACCATAGAAGAGTCACATCATTAGAAAGGAGAAAATTTGTAGAATGAAACTCCAATCATTAGTAGATGTCCTTAACTTCAGTGTTATTCTGATTTCAGCTTTACTACCACAGAGCATTTACAAGAGGACTGGTGTGGTAATGTATTATGTGGCCATGAAAAATATATATCAAACTCTCCCACATAGATTTGAAAGAAGGGTATCTGTCACAAACATTTTGTTTTAATTAATATTGAATATGGCCACTCTAACTTCAAACAAATTTTGATTGTTTGTTTTGGGATTTTACAGAACCTGAGTAGAGTCGTAATGTGTTCTTACAGGCACTCTTAAATTAAACATCTATTTATTGTCCTCACTCTGGCCCATTTTTAATCCACAGTTCCAAAGACAGCACCCACCAATGTAAGTGGAAGAAGTGGAAGAAGGCATGAGTTAGTCATAGCCTGGGAGGTAAGAAAGCCTGTACTCTGATGTCAGAACTTTTCTATTCCTTAGGAAATAAGGCTGCATATATAGAATCTGTACTTGGTACAGAGAGACTGAATAATTTCCGTTTGAATGAGGTTAAGAAATGCTTTGACCATATATTACTCAGATGAGTATTGCCAACATGAACCTGTCTCATTTCATACCCAGCCCCAGTTGACTTTCTCCAAGTCTAAAGTATGTCTTCCTGTCATATAGGCTATCTCAGAATAAAATTTGAATAATTAAAACATATCCTCTCACAAACTACTCCAAATGTTTGTTTGGCTTAGTTTGACATTTAATTATTTCACAGTTAAATAGCACCCTTACCAAAGGGTGGTAGGGGAGGAAGGAAATGACCACCATTGCATTTGTGGCACAGTGTCTGGATTATCTCATTTAACCCATGAAATAACCCTATTAGTAAGAATAATAATTTTCCCCACTTTAAAAATTATGAAACTGACGCACAGTTTAAGTACTCTTCCTAATCAGCAGTAGAATCGGGACTTTGATTGTGTTCCCTTGTCTCTCTCACCATGTGTTCTCTGAAGTCTCTTCTATAAAGGAGGAAGGGGAGGGGGGTGTGAGAGATACATTTATTTCCCATGAAGCCACTTTCCTTTTATTGATGTTAGATTACCTTACTATCAAATATAACCACGTAACTCACAGAACTATGCCCTAGAACATGAAAAACTTTTCCCAGTAAGAAATCTTCCGTGGGCATATCCTTTGTTCTGCTATTTTGTCCATCCTTCTCTTGTTCAATAAAAATTTATTTCTAATTTTTCACTTCTGCAGAGGAATTAACTTCCCAATACCTGAACTTTACTGAGGTCAAATCTCTCTAAATAGAACTTCCTTCTCTATCATTTTCATGTCTTACACCAGCTGCCAAAACAAGACTCGGGGGGGGGGGGGGGGGGTGCAGAAATATATTTCTCACAGTTCTGGAGCCTGGAAATTTAAGGTCAAGTCACCAGCAGACTCCAGTCTACTGAGAGACTGCTCTCTGGTTAACAGATGGCCATTTTCTCACTATACCGTCACATGGCAGAGGGGCAAGAGGAGCACTACTCCCATTCATAAGGGCTCTGCCCCCATAATCTAATAACCTACCAAAGTCCTCACCTCTTAATACCATCAATTGGGGGTTAGGATTTCATTTACGAATTTTGGGGAGATATAAACATTTAGTGTATAGAACTTTGCTATAATAGGCTTTGTCTTTCTTCCTCTACTCAATACAGTTTTTCCTCAAATCAAAACTCAAAAGAAAAAAAATGTTTCAACAAGTATTTATCAGGTATTGGGTAATTACTTCTTTCTATGGTGTACAGTATATGCCTGTTTAACAAATTTAAATGTAAGGATATAGTATAACAATTACTTGAACATTTTACTCTTTTCTAATTTTTTCACATTAGTAGAGCACAAAAGCAAATGAAAGAGAAAACACTATTAAAAAAGTCCTACATTAATATTTCCTATTTTTTCTGCACAAAGGGCTCTGCAGAGCATTTCCAGCCACAGATTTTTCTGACCACCAGACCATATGACAGTTCTCCCCAACATGCTACATTCTAGTGTGGAATATTCATTTCATATACATGACTAACTGGTTTAAATTTGTTTCACTTCAAGAGTTTTCAGTACCCTTGATACTCTTCTTAAATACCAACTGATATTATTTAAGTTTTTATCCTTTGCTTCTAACCCCTTTTAAGTTTCCAAAGACTACTAGGTGATTGTACTATATTGCTTCCAGTGTAGCATTACAGATTTGAAAGTCTCCTTTTCTCTGGTTATCCATAATTTAAAACAAAATAAAATTTGAAAAAAGTGGCCTTTTTAATCAGTTATTTTGCTGATAATTGATTGTATTTTTCTTCTTTAGCCAGTATCTGAAGAGTTTCAGAATGGGGAAGGCTTTGGCTATATTGTGGCTTTCAGGCCCAATGGAACACGTGGCTGGAAGGAAAAAATGGTGACATCTTCTGAAGCTTCAAAATTCATTTATCGAGATGAAAGTGTTCCTCCTCTTACTCCCTTTGAAGTGAAGGTTGGCGTTTATAACAATAAAGGAGATGGACCTTTCAGTCAGATTGTGGTTATCTGCTCAGCTGAAGGAGGTCAGTTTCTTTAGCTTTATTATTTACATTCCACATTTTATTATGGATGTTATGTGGATGCTATATGTATGAGACATTATTTCACACATATTAGAAAATGCAGATACACCAAAAGAAAATAAAACTAACCCATATTTTCATTATATTTTAGATATATTTTTTTCCAAATAATTGTTTATTAAAAAAATTGAGCATTCCATATGTGTTGCTTTATATTCTTCACTCCTTAACAATACATGGCAAATATATTTTCATGATAATAATATATTAATAACATCTATAGTGTCTTCTTTCCTCTGGATGGACATTTAACCAATCATTCTTGGTTTTTAAATTTAGATAATATTATATTTAACCCACTAAAGTTAAATGTATGTGAAATAAATATAAATAAATACTCCATTTACATGACCAATAAATATTTATTACTAACCTCATACACAAAATGTCATACTGATAAAGAAGTATCAGACAGAGCTTTCTGTTGAAAATTTTTCACATATGACATCATGAAATTCTCATGAAAATCTTGTCTAATAGTCATTATTATCCACATTATAGAGAAAGAAATTGAAGTAGAAAAGGTAAGAAATTTACTAAAGATTACACACCTGGTAATGGAGAATTAAACCCGAGTCTACCTAATCATTAAATCCTTGATTTTTCTCTAACATGCTGTTTTCACATGCATAACCACATTTAATTCTCAATATAAAACTATGAGGTAGGCAGGACTTACTAAGCAGTATACCCATTTTACGAATGAGTAAACTATAAAACTGTGACTTATTAGTGGTTGGAGTCAGTGGGTAGTGAAAACTCAGCTTAATACATTAAAATCCTCAGTTCTTTCAAGTTTTAATACAAAAATACAATTTTCTAAAAGAGATAATATGATAGATCTAGCCCCCTAAGGTGAGTTTTTCTCTTAGTCTTTCTTCAATTCAAGTGCAGAATTTCAACTGGCCCTGCTAGCAAAAACAATGCCTCATATTCCCTAAATTTGGCAAATGATTGAGAAAACGTTCCACCAAAGGTAGCACTCTTTTGACCTAATAAACATTATCAAGATAAACTGGACTTTGATACGTTCTTTGTACCCACTTGTGTGACTTATTTAAATAGCTCAAGAGAATTATCTTTTTGGTATTGTGAGCTACATGGTACGGGTAGGGGGGAGGAAATAAATAAGGTGATTTGAATATTGAAGCACAAAGGTAGTGTCTGATATATGTAAGGTGCAGTTTTTCAGTACAAGTTGCCCTGAGTTGTTTTCTTTTTTTTTAAATACAGAGCTAAAATCTGAAGCAGAAGTAGAAAGTTTATCCTAGTGTAATAATGACCAGGAAAGTGAAGAATCAAGTAATAACAAGGAATCATAGGTGTTCCAGTGAGATACCCATGCACTTATCATCTCAAATATCTGATGTGTTTTCAAATACAGGAGAGGTACTGAACTCTTAAACCAAATATGAGGTAGGAATCTCAAGCCCCAATCTACTTTTCAGGAAGCTGAGGCCCAGAGAAGTAAAGTAACATGCTCAAATTCACACCAGTAAGTGAGAGAGTTGTAAGTAACTATAGTATGTGACAGAGCTGGGATTTGAACCCTCATCTGTATGACTCTGAAACTCATGCTTTTAACTGCTACCCTATACTATCTCATCAGGAATGTATATAATAATAATATTTTGTTATTTTACTATAATATATATAATAATATTTTGCACTATTTGTTACTGCAAAAATCTAGTTTGAAGTACATATTTTATTCAGGAAATGCATCTTTTTGCTTTAAAACTTCTTCAACCTAATTATCAAGCACATAACCCCAAAGGTCACATAAGGTAAATAAGAGAGGTTTGTGAACATGCTTTAAACTCAACACCAGTGCTGACTTTAAGAAATCAAGACTTTAAGAAATCAAGATTTGTACATTTCTTGTCAACCTTTGCTTTGAAATTAAATTATAGCAATTACTGTGGGTTGTTTATACCGTGTTTCCTTAAACTTGAAATAGCTTGCCTTTGGAGATTACTCTTTCAAGCTAGATAGGAAATATGGATATCTTCTTTTAAAGCACTGAGAATTGTTGCTGTAACATATTTCATAGTAACACTTCATTTATTTTGGTAGACTGACATATGAATGATACCAGGCAAATTAAATCTAAATAGTCCACTTTTGTTATTTTTTTTCAATTCTTTAAAAACAATATTTATTTATTTGAGAGAGAGAGAGAGGGAGAAAGCATGAGTGGGAGGAGGGGCAGAGGCAGAGGGAGAAGCAGACTCCCCGCAGAGCAGGGAGCCCAATGCAGGGCTGGATCCCAGGACCCCAGGATCAAGACCTGAGCCAAAGGCAGATTCTTAACTGACTAAGCCCCCCAGGCACCCCTGCTTTTGTCTGACAACAAAATTAAAACATATATTTGCCATTTTGGTCACTAGTTAAATTTACTAATTTGGAACTTTACGTGTAAATATGAGTAAAGTTTTAGCATAATTAATTGTGCAACTAGGAAAGGTTGAACAATGGAAAGGAAGACAATTTGCCTGAGATGAGCAAAGCTTCAGTCTGCTCACACTAACTAAAATCTTGCAGTTTATCACCTCTCTGACTGAACCTTATCTTCCTCCACTTTAGAAATGAAAGTCTCGAAGTAGAATATCTCTGGGAACCATTACAAATCTGAATCTGAAAGACTGTCAATTATTCTATAATATTAAATACTCTAAATTTTAATAATCCTAGATAGTAAAATTGCTTTACTTTAAAAGAAGTGAACATTTTGAATATTAAACCATTTTTAAAAGAGTCAAGGTCTGTAATGGGCTGATAAAATAATATATTATACTCATGACAGTGCAAGTTCCACTTCTCTATGTCTGAGGACATTCATACAGATTCAAAGTGTGCCTTTGTCATCATACTCTTGCCCAAAGTCCAACTGATCTGATTAAGACTGTGGTTCACCATAAGACAAATTCTGCACCTTTGTTCTTCCTTTAACCTAGTCCACTTGCATATCACCTCGAAAGCCTGCCATATTCTTTGATAAAGTAAAGAATAAGAGGATTCCTGATGGCAGTCTATCTCTATTCATGGGCATAATTCTTCCTCTTTGTATCAAGATGACTAGCTACATGCCTGGAGTACCATGAAGAAGCCACTTTTTCACAGCCAACACCAAGTCAGGAAGAAAACAGGTGCCACCAGAATTCATGTTGTTTGGAAGGAAGCAAGAACTCAAGACAAACCTTACAATACTAGTTCTCAAGCCATTCCCCAGTGGTAGATTGATGATGGATGACATTCATATCCAGAGCACACTTCTATAAGTGATTATGTGCATTCCTCATACCTTGCATCCTTTTCTTTTCCTCTCAAGAAAGACAATTGGAATAAGAGTGAGAATTACATTATTATAGGGAAAATTTTGACTGTGATCTTTTAGTAAAAGAACTCATCATTTATAATATTGATACTTGGTAAGTCACTTGGGAAATGACCTTGACTTTTGTGACTCTGAAGTGGACTGCTACCCTAGAATACTATCAGAAAAGCTGCAAATGGTTCTTCTGCTAATGCTCTTGAGCCTTGGAAACCTTTGAAGATTTCTTCAACAGAGGGGTGCCTGGGTGGCTTAGTCATTAAGTATCTGACTTTGGCTCAGGGCATGATCCCAGAGTCCTGGGATCGAGCCCCACATCAGGTTCCTCTTCCACTGAGTGCCTGCTTCTTCCTCTCCAACTCCCCCTGCTTGTGTTCCCTCTCTCACTGGCTGTCTCTCTCTCTGTCAAATAAATAAATAAAATCTTTAAAAAATAAAAAAGATTTCTACAACAGAAGTAACCCTGAGTGACTCTAGATAACCCTGAAAGGAGAGATATTTGCCTACCAAGACCTCCATGCACCTTGCACATGTATCAATTATCTATAGCCTCTAAACCAAGCAAGAATTATGTGCATTATAATCTTGATTTGACTTCAAATCTCTAGGGTATGCTATAATCCTATACAATACTGTCATTCTGGAAACAATTCTAATTTTTTTTTAAATGATAGCAATGTTGCAACATAGTGATTTATAATGCATGGTAGATTTTTTTTCCATATGAAAAATCCAATTGGCTTTCACTTCTACATATCTAGAAATACTTTTTAGTCAAACTTATACCCATTTTCCACTTAGTTCTTGTTACTATAGTTTTGAAAGGAAAAGAACCTGAACATTCAATTACATTAATAGAATAATAGCAGGAAATTCGATATAGATTAATTATAGTTTGAAAGATTTATTTATTTGTGATAAGCCTAGCTTTCTCTAGTTTATTTGGCATTTGCCTTGCATGTAAAAAGTATTCTGCATTTATTTTTATTAAAACCAAGAAGCCTCTCCTCATTTGCAGAAAATGATATGCAATTATCTCCTTGCAAATGGAGCTACCACAGCCCAAATTAAAACACAACATTCATGAGGTGTTATTCCCCAGATCAATTCCTAGCTGAAACTGAACTCAGTGGGATTTATGTGAACTTGAAAATTAATAAATTGACATATTAGTTGTAAAATACGAGGGATAATTTCCTGTCTATGCCAGATGATCCATTTGGATTAGTGCCTATAAAAGTTCAACTACAGCTGTCTTCACTGAATTTTTAAATAATGAAAGCATAACCCTTTCTCCCAAGAAGTTTATTAAACTCTCCTTTGATTAATGCTGTTGCCCACCCCTCCTGGGAAGTCAGATGTATAATCAATATTAGAAGCACATCTCCCCATATTATTTGGAGAACTCCAGCTGCCAAGTCCCTTAATACAAATGTATCATCTAAATTCATGAACATGGTAATGCTGTTCAAATTTTTAATCTGACAGAAACTGAAATCTATCAATCAGCTTGTCCACTTTATATCCCAAGGCTGGAGTGAAGGAGTTAGCCACGGCCTAATTAATATCATCATAAGTAAAAGAAAAAAATCTTTTTAAGTGTTTGACTCTATTAGACATACCACCAGTACAGTCTCTGAAGTAAGTCCCTGAATTTTCATCAAATTACCTGAGTATAATGGAAGTGAGAGTAGCAGGAAACACCCTATGATTTACAGATCAAGAGAGTTTTAGAAACACCTGAATATGACAGGATCTATGAGAGGCAATGTAGCTGTGGGTCAACATTATCAAAAATTCCACGAAACAGGAATAAAAGGAGCTGATAGTAAGCCTGCAGTAGAGTTAAATAAAAGATTGCAGGGGTTTAGGTGGCTTCCAGCAAGATTTAGAGAGGAGAGCCCAAGTAGGGACCCCAACATTAATATTCTTGAGAGAAATTAGGTGTGGTAGGGCAAAGAGAAAAGAAAGCAATAACACAAGGAGAAGCATTAGGTGTGTAAACATAGATATGTGCACAGAAGTGGAATAGGATTGTATTTAGGACCTGATTGCCTTGTTGAAATCCTCTCTCCACCATCTAGCAGCTGTGTGACCTTGGGCAAGCTGCTTGACTCTGCCTCTCAATTTCAAAATTGGCAAAAATAGTGATAATGATAGTAGGGTTCTTGGAAGGATTAATGAATTCATATAAAGAATTTTGAATAATGCTAGGCACATACCAAATCCTCAATAAATAACAATTATTTTTACCTTTGGTAAATAAATAAATAAAATAAGTTTATTACCTTTGTTTTTAATTTCCATCTGTTCCTCTGTCAGTTATTTGGAAGTAACTGAGCAGAAAGTAAATGAAATATATGTTCCTTCCAAAATCTCTTCTGTGCCTCAAAACTAACTAAGAAATACAGAATGAAATAGCTGCTGACTTGATACCAATGTAAAAACAACAGATGAAAGAGTCCTTGAGACTCGAGTTCTAGTTGGGGTTCTTTCAGAGCCAGAACAGAGTTTGGATAAATCAACCTGTGTACATGTCACATTTTCATCTGCAAAATGAGGACATGGATTTAAAACATATATCCATAACTCAAAAGCCTATAGAGGTCAGGTAAGAGATATAAATAAGTGAAGTAGTCCCAGTGTGAGATAATAGGTAGTGATAGGGACTCTGGCAAACTGAAAAGACTATGCCCCGACTAATGGGACCAACTGCTAATTCTAATCTACCAATACCCAAAAATTCAGGCTTGGTATCACCATTTTTTTTTCCTAAAGAAGCCAGAAATTCTTTTATATGAAATGTTGAAATAAATTAATAAATTATTGGGGCATACAAAACATGACTAAAGACCCCTGGCCATGCATTTATGACCTTTGATCCAAGTGACTTTCTAAAATTCTTTCTAGTTATTTCCATTATTCAGTTACAATGGGATGCTCAAAAGAACAGCTAATTCCAATCCAAACTACACATTCTGTGATCTAGTCAGTTACTCTTGCTTACAGAAAAACCTTTCAATCAGTGGCTATAACAATATATACTGAAACTTCTGGAAGTAAACTGACTGAGATCACTTTTTTACATGCTGAAATTTCTAATTTAGATCAGCAATGGTTTTACTTCTGATACTATTTACATCCAGAAGGTGAAACAAATAAAAAATGACTCTTCAGTTCATGTTTAGTTCATCTACCTTCATTCAATTAGATGCAATTATAATATTAGCCCCCAAGATTTCATCTGTGACATGTCTGCTTGGGTCTGATCCTGATTTAAAATCCTGAGAGCTTTTAAATAAAAATTCAGGGTGCTTGTTTAGGAAATAGGTTTCTGAATATTCTTCTTTTCCTTTAAACTTTTCTTTATTTTTTAAAACTTTCTTATTTCTGTTTGAGAAGTACTTAAGTTTGTGCAGTGCTACAGAAAGCTGAGAGAGAAATTATTCCTTTCTCTAGAGATAAAGAGGGATAGAAAGACTTCTACCCAACCACTGTTTTATGCTTCTGAAATTATTTATCTCCCTGCAGTCTTCTTTGACAAAGATGTAATTGCTTCAATAAAAAAAAGCTGTAAGAAGGCATGTGGCACACAAATCTCTGTAATGCATTCATTTAAAAGATAGGCAAAACTGTTTGTGAATAACAAATGGTACCAAAAGTTTGGCTGTCATTGAAATAAATCATACCTTAAATCCTGGAGATCAGGTTGTGCACACCTTAAGAACATCAGCATTTCCTTTACTTCACTTGCAAAATCAAGAATTTTAACTCCTATTAAGTAGCAATGATAAAAATCTTGTTGCAAGTCTGGTGATCAGAATTCTGGAATGAAATAGAAGCTTTCCCAGAATTCTTTTTTAATCCCATAGATGCCAGATACTAGGAGGTTGGAAAGTGCAGTGAGGGAAACCAGTGAGCAAAAGAAAATAATAAAAGATATTCAAAAGGTGACAGAATGAGAAATTATAATTTATACCATGACTGGAATTAATGTCAGCTCCTATGTAAAGATTAATGTAAATTTACTGAAGCACTTTGAATTAACACAATTATAGCATGTACTCATTTTAATGAGTTTTATCAAAAGAAAATCATTGCTCAGTACAAGCATGTACCTTTGGAAAAGTCTTTCCTGGGTTTCTTTTACAGTAACAAGTGTAGGTGTTTTTCACTGATAATTTTCACTTAATAATACATAAAGTTTCTCCAGGTAGATGTGTTACTACCTTTCATTTGAAAAAGAAAGATCTCAGAAAATGGTTATAATTCCCTTAATATTTCTAATAATGATTTTAAATATCTTAATTTAAACTCTTGGCTTTGACATAATGCTCCCTGAATCCAAACAAGCAAACAAACAAACATTTCAATAGATTAATCTGAAGTCTTACCAGTGATATGGGGTTAGTATTAAAGTCTCTACAATTTTAATGCAGTAGGGTTTTTTTAAATTGACTTCGTACAGAACTGTTTGAACTAAAGTGTGGCCTTTATTCTGCCATTTTATTTAACGTGTGTTTGTGACATAGTATTTATGATTCAGCAATGTCAAAGCTGAAAATATTTTGTTCCTCACATACAGTGCAACCTCAAATAAGGTGCACCTCTTGATGGATACCAGTCAGACATGTGTATTTGGAAAAAATAGTGAGAAAGGTCACTAAGCGTAGGAACAAATGAAAATATACTTTTTAAACAATAGGACTGAGACCTTCAGGGACTTTCCTTTTCAGTCCATACTTGTCTTAAAAGTCAATGCATGCCTTTTAAAAATCATGATTCATATCATATTCTTTATACAATCATGGAAATGTGCTTTTGTGGTTGGAACAACAAAAATAATGAGATTTTTACTCTGCAAGGGTAAAAAATAAAATAAAATAATAATAAGTAATATTTTGTGAATGAATGTTTAAAGTGCCAAGCACTGTGCTAAATATTTCATACCTATTATTCCAGCAAAAACTAACCTTAAAAAACTCTGAGATAAGTACTCTTACTACCCATATTACAAATGAGGGAACTGGAGCATGGAAAAAGGCAAAGAAACTTGCCTAAAGGTAAATAAAAAATTTTTTTGAAAGCAAAAAAATAGCAGCAAAAAAGCCAAGGCTGATTCTCTAGTCCACGCTTTCGATCATTATGTTAGATTGGCAGACAATTTAAGTCAGATAATTTAACTTCTCCAGAAATGTCCTGGTTAATCCAAGGATAAAGATCTTCTTTGCTTGTCTTGCTAAATTTGTCATTTGTCATTGGTAAAATATTGATGAGACTTGACCCAAGTATAGAAATCCAAAAAGATCATCTTTTTATTTTGTTGTGTTTTTCATAGCTACCATAGCACCTCATTTCAAAAATAAGGTAGAAGGAAGTAATACCTGACAGATTCAGGTGCAATGCTTTGGTAGATATAGCTTGTTGCCATCACAGTTTATTATTTCCATTTTCCTTTGTACAGAACCCAGTGCTGCTCCCACAGATGTCAAGGCTACAAGCATGTCTGTGTCAGAAATTCTTGTTGCATGGAAACATATTAAAGAGAGTCTAGGAAGACCACAGGGATTTGAGGTATGAATAGAATTATTGAAAACGCACCTTGTTATTTTTGCTGCCACTGCATTCTCCTAAAGAAATAGTTTGGTGACACTTCAACAGAATTACATTCTTTTGAAATTTTTCTTCTGTGGCAAATAAAGTGAGAAATATACTATTTTACTGACACGTTGTTCATTAGCTGGCTTATTTCTTAGTACAATAGTTTCCACAATACCATATAAAGAATTTTTTTAAGGAGATGAAAATAGACCTTTAGATAAAAATCAGGAGTTAGAGGTGGATATTTACTAATATCCAAATTACTGGTGGTTAAAAATGTTTTTGTGGAAAAAATGTTTTTGTCTATTTCCTTCTAATAATTTAATGTATAAAACAAGTTTTCCTATCATACTCTCTTGGCAGATCTTAACTCTTATACTGATTTCTCAAAATTTGCTTGGACTTGGTGATCTATGCCTATTTATTCAAATAACTTTTTGCCCTTTAAATTTTGCTATTTTCCAACACAGTTATGCCAGCTTTATACTAGTGAAATTTTCATAACATTTCAATGACTTCAATGAACTTTTAGTCTCCATAAGAACTAAAGGATCATACGTAATCTATGAACTTGAATATTCCACAAATTCAAGATCCCTACTTTTTGTGTAGGCCAGTAAGGGATAGGATTTAGGGGGATAATTTCTAAAAGACAAAAAATAATTAGCGTCCAACACAAGACCTTAGTTCCCTTTAAACTTAAATAGTGATCAAGTATAGGACTTGTACACCAACATGGTTTCAGACTGAAAACACATTTTTAAATTCTATTTGAGGTTTCAAATAAGCCTGAGAAATATTTGATTAATATACTTCTAGCATTAGATAATGATTTCTATGATAAGGAATTCACACAATCTTTCTTAAGCAAGTAACATTTCTAAGAAATCATTATTTATGCAGTATCATGGATTTGTTTCTATAATATTGCTTTGATTTATTATTTGGGAGTCATAATTCAGTATGTGTCTTATCATGATTGCACGTTTATTTGATTAATATCTCCTTGTCTCCCTTTCTCCTTTGGAGAACTGCCCTTCACTGAGGGGTGCTGCTTTACCTGAAAAATTCCCCTCCCACAATCAGGCAACCCAAATCCAATGACTGACTGACTGATTCCTTGACTAAAGGTGAAGACAACCTATGGTACATTTTATGATGCAGAGTCTTTGCCATGTGTATCAGGACAAGACTGAATTGATTACCTGAGACCATAATCCTTCTCAACTCCTTCTCCTTCCTCCTTCTCTCCTCCCTTCTATACAGGTTTACCTGCAAGCACTCTCAAAATAAATCACATGCACTCAAATCTCTCTCTCAAGTTCTGCTTCTAGGGAGCCTAACTTAAAACAACTATGTAAGTGTAAACTAACCTAGACTTGTGAATCAAAACATCTGGTGTGCATACTTTTAGAAAGGCCACAAAGTGTATCCTGGTGAACAGAAGAGTGAGGGACCCAGGATCCCACATCTCAGAGTGGTGCTTTTCTCATACAGCCAGCCACACTCAATTTTTTTCTGTGTGACATTCACATTCCCACTGTGACTCACTTGTAACAAAAGCTATCTTGGAGGTCCTGCAAACATCATCTAAGATTTATATTTGTGCACAATTCTTCTCTTTCTAAATATAAGTCATTCATTAAGTCAACAAACATTTATTGACGACTCACTAAGTACCTACCAGACACTAAGCTAGATGCTATGGATAAAACAAGGAGCAAAATGAAGTCTCTGTCCTCATGAAGTTAATATTGAATTAGGGAAGGCAAATAATAAACAAACTAACAAATAATTGTGTTATATAAATTTAATTATGATAAATACTGTGTAGAAAAAAACTGAATAAGAAGGTAGAGAGTGAAAGAGTGTACTATTTATAAAGGTTTGAGAAGTCACCTTTTCTGAGGTTGTGACATTTGAATTAAAACATGACCAAATGAGAGAGAAAGAGGCAAAGAGAATAAGAAACTCAAAGTCTCTAAAGTAACAGCATGAAGGGAATAATTTGGGTGTGATAGCAGTGAACAACAGAGAGGGTGGTAGGAAAGTGGTGGAAAGAGCACCAAGACAAGGACCAGATATTAGGGGGTGTTGTGAAGCACAGAAGGGAATCTAGATTTTACCCCAAGTATGAGGAGAAGTCATTAAAAGATTTTGAACAGGAAGAGTCAGTATCTGCCTTACTTTTTAAAAGACTCTCAATCTAAAGGGTAGAAAATAAACTCTAGACAAGATCTCAGGGAGAACAGAGAAAGGCAGTTGTTCCAACCTAAGTCACAATGAACTTGCTTTTTTAAAAAAAAATTATTTATTTATTTTAGAGAGAGAGAGAGAACAAGAGACTGGGGGGCTGAGGCAGAGGAGAGAATCTCAAGCAGACTCCCTGCTGAGCACAGAGCTTGATGCAGGGCTCAGTCCCACAATTCGTAAGATCACAACCTGAGCTGAAATCATGAGTTGGACACTTAACCGACTGAGTCACCCAGGTACCCCAGACAATGAAGTTGCTTTTGATTGCAGCAGTCTCAGTGAAATTGAAGAGAAGCGACTTTTTAAGATATATCTTGTGTGGTTGTATGATGGGATTTGATAATGAATTCAGCGTGAACTAAGAAAAAGAAAGGAATCAAAGATAATTCCAGAGATTTTTACCCAAGAAACTGAGTGAATAACATGTCATTCACATAGATGAAAAACCCAGAAAAAGAGTGAATGTTAGTGGGAAAAAAAATCACAGATTCTGGTTTAAATGTGTTTAATTTTATGAGACTTATTTCAAAAAGAGTTGTCAAGTAGGTCTTATGTTAAGAGAAAGGGTAGAGATGGAGATTTAACTCCAAGGAATAATCAGTTTATAAATGGCTTTTATGAGATCACTGAAAGTTGATAAAGAAGATGTTTCAGAATTGAGCCCTATGATGCCTGACCATTTGGAACTCAAGAAAGAAAGAGAGTTTGGCCAATGAAATGAAAGGAGACACCGAGGAAATTCAGAAGCTAAGGGAAGAATTGCTCTACTGAGTAAAATGCTTCTGAGAAATTCAGACAGATGAAGCCTGAGATTGCAAAACGGATATGGCAATGCAGAGATCTTAGTGACCTTGGTGAGAGTTTTATGGAATGTTGTGGTCAAAGCTTGACTAGAGACCAAAAGCAAGACCACTCAAGAGTAACACTCAAGAGGATCAGAGCACAACATTTTTGCTAAGTGTATATCATTTAAAATGGAAATGTATCAAAAAACTGGAATAGCCTTAAGAATAGAATGTTAATAGGAATAAACCAAATTCTGGAATAATCATCACAATGACTGCATTTTTAAATTCAAATAAATTAACACAAATTCTGGCAACTATTTTTATACTTAGAAACACAGAATCCATGAGCACAGTAACCTTTATACTATTTTATAGTGCCTTACAAATTGTTTTTAAAAATATGTCATCTTGTCAAATCAAAAAACTTACAATAGATACACAAAAAATAGAGGAAAGAAATCCAAGCATAACGCTAAAATACCCCATCAAAACGCAAGAGAAGAAAGGAACAGAGAAGAACTGCAAAAACAACCAGAAAACAACTAACAAAGTGCCAATAACCACATACCCTTCAATAGTTGCTTTAAATGTGAATGGACTAAATGCTTCAATCAAAAGAATTGAAAACAAAACAAAAAACAAAACCAAGAACCATCTATATGCTGCCTACAAGAGACTCATTTCAGGCCTAAGGGCACATGCAGATCGAAAGTGAAGGGTTGAGAAAATATATATCATGCAAATTGGAGCAAAAAGAAAAATGGGGTAGCAGTATTTCTATCAGACAAAATAGACTTTAAAACAAGAGACAAAGAAGACAACTATATAATGATAAAGGGAACAATCCAACAAGAGAATATAAGAATTGTGGATATTTATGCACCCAACAGAGAAGCACTTAAATACATAAAACAACTATTAACAGACATGAAGGGAGAAAGTTACAGTAATACAAAATAGTAGGAGACTTTAACACCCCATGTACATCAATGGATAGCTCATCCACAAAGAAAATCAACAAGGAAACGGCAGCTCTGAATGACACCTTGGAAAAATTAAAATAAATAAATAAATAAATAAATAAACACCTTGGACCAGATGGCTCTAACAAATATTTTCAGAACATTCCAACCAAAAACAGCAGAAGTGCACATTTTCAAATATACGTGGAACATTTTCTAGAATAGATCACATGTTAAGCCACAAAATAAGTCTCAATAAATTTAAAAAGATTGAAATCATATCATGCATCTTTTCTGAACACAACATAAGAAATCACAAGAAAAAATCTGGAAAGAACACAAATACATGGGGGCTAAATAACATGCTACACAATAATGATTAGGTCAACCAAGAAATGAAAGAAGAAATCAAAAATTACATGGATACAAATGAAAATAAACACACAATGGTCCAAAATCTTTGAGATGCATCAAAAACTGTCCTAAGAGGGAAGATTATAGCAATACAGGCCTGCCTCACAAAGCAAGAAAATTCTCAAACAACCTAACCTTACACACAAAGGAGCAAGAAAAAGAATAAGACCCCAAGCCAGTAGAAGAAAGGAAATAATAAAAATTAGAGAAAGAATGTCATCTTGTTATCAAATTTATTTATTTGGTATATATTTATATTTATTTATTTTTATTTTTTTATTCATTTGGAAAATTGAATGTATACTTTTTATAATCAGAGAATGAAAACCTTTTATAATTCAGTAGCCAAATAAGACATTAATGGTTGTTTCAAGTAAAATATGGTCAGCAAAGACTATTTTAAATTTATACTATCTCATAACTGGATAGTTGCATGTCGATTTAAAAATAAATGTCATATAAATAGGGTTTATAAGCATTTCTGCCACCCTCTCTTCTCTGAATTCTTTACCCCTTTCTCCCCTAAGGAGAGATCTACTTCTGTCCTTCACCTTATCCGCCCTATAACTTACTCCTCTCATCTCCTCGCCTTTTTTCTTTTTTTCACTTGCTAAAAGTTCTCACTGACTAAATATTACTAAAATACAGTAACCTACTGAAGTTTAATATTTTATCTCACCACTACCTCCCTCCTCTATTCTATCCCAACCAAAAGCCTAACTAAATTTACTAGTGGTAGAATTCTGAGCATGGTGACAATAATGAATTTTTCTGTCAGCAAACTCATGGGATGGTTTCCAATTTTATGTACTTAACCATATCAGTTCTACCAATCATTTTTTAGCCATACTTACACACATTTACCTGCAATGTTTGAAAGAGCTAGTTACTATAAAGGCACTATGTGCCATTTTGGAAATAGCAGAGACCATGTTTTCAGCCATCTCTGTTGTTTTTCCTGAATTGAAATGTGTGAATGAGATAGAAAATGTTCTGCTCTTAGGAATGTTGAATCCTAATGGGAGAATACAAATTTAAAAAAAAAAAAAGGAGAAGAAGAAGGAAAGAAAGAAATAAAGAAGCAAACAAGTAAAATAAACTCAAATAACAATGCATATAGAAGTTTAAAGGTAGAACACACCTGGTTCCTTTAAGGAAAAGAAGAAAGTAGAGCAATTGGATCTTAGTGAACAATGGTGTGAGTAGAATTAAAAGTAGAAAGTTGGTGGGCAGAGACAAGATTATGTAAGGATATGTGAATTACAGAGTTTTCATTTTCTTTCACATGCAATGAAAAACCATTGTGGCAATTTAAAGAGAGGAGTGACAATTTCTGATTTACATTTTTTTAAACACCATTTTGGATGTTCTTATGTGAAGAATGAAAGGTGGAGGGAAGAAAAGTCGGGAATAGAAGTTAGGAGGTTCTTGCAATAATCCAAGTAAGAAATGATGGTGACTTAAACTGAGATCATAGTAATGGAGTAAGAAGTAAATATATTTCAGACACAGGGTTGACAAGATTTGCTGACTCATCAGATATGGAGGGAAAAGAAATGATTTCTGCATCACTGATTTGGTCAAATGAATGAATGGCAGTGCCATTAAACAAAAAAAAAAGGAAAAACTGGACAATGGGACAAAGAACAAATTTGAAGGTGGGAAATTGAGAGTTCTGTTTTGGCTAACTTAAATTCTATTCTATTAGAAATTCAGGAGGATAAATCAGGTAGAAAATAGCATATATGAGTTTGAAGTCTAAAAGATGAGGGTAAAAACATTAAAGTGGCAGTCATAAAGGAGGTATTTAAAGACATGCTATTAAGTGAAACTACTGAAAGAAAAAAAATTTCCAGAGGAGAGGAGAGGAAAGAAACAGAAAAGAAAAAGGCTAGGAGAGGGAATGAGAAGGGGCTGAACTGTGTCCTCACACTCTGCATTTAGAAGTTCAGCAGGGAAGGAAGGAAGATGGCAGAGTGAGAGGATCCCAAGTTCACCTTACCCCATGGACACACCAACATAACAGCTACATTTGTACAACTAACTCTGAAAATGACCTAAAAACTGGCAGAACAGACCTTCCAGAGCTAATCTTCGATAGAAGACCACATCTGAAAGGGTAGGAGTGTTGAAGACACAGTTGGGAACTAACTGTGCAACTAACCACAAGAAGAAGGACATCACAAGCATGGAGAAGTGAGAGGATAGACCCCACACCAGGCACCCCCAGCATTGGGGACCTGCACTGGGAAGATGAGATCCCATACCATTTGATTTTGAAAATCAGTGAGACTTTACACCAAGAGCTTTAAAAATCAGTGGCTTTAACTCCTGAACAGCTGGACCATGATAAGAAACCAAGTTCCCACCCTTAACAAGGCAGCATTCTAAATAACTCAGCCCCAGATGCAGCACAGAAGCATGTTTGAAAAGTGCCTGGGATATATGTGAAGGAGATTTATTGACTAATGTTAAAACATGTGCAGGAGGACTAGGGATCTGCAGGAGATGTCTTCAGGAGCAAAAGTGCTGGTGGATGGAGTTTTCTTCCCCTCCCTCAGTCTAGGTAGCCAGACACTTGCAAAAGACAGTGCTAACATTCTCCATTTACCTTGCTAGCACCACATGCCATTTCCCTGCCCAGTGTCCCCTGTGAAAACACCCCATCCAATCTGCCTGCCTTGGTAGGTATCCTTTCAAAGCAGCTCCTTTCCCACTGTACCCAGCAGGCACCCTGGCCCAGAAGGCACCACTCCAAAGTAACTCTTGCCCTGATGAGGGAGGGTAACAAAACACACCAGCATGCCAGCAATTCCTGCAACTGGACCTCCCAGGTGGCTCTGCAGGGTGTAAGCCCTACCCTTTGGTGCTCACCTTCAGCTGTGGCAAAGAGGCTAATTGTGAACATCTAGGTAGACTGATGACCCTACTCAAAAGAGCCTGAAGCAGCTGCATCCAAGCCTCTAAACAGATTGTGTAACAAACTCTGTCCAGTGTGCCCACAGCAGACAAAGCAGGTCATTGCAGCTGGCTGGGCTGCAGGCAATTGTGGCTCAGCCAGAGCAGCTCACACAACAGAGACCTCTGAAGCATCTGGTTCTGGTGACCATGTGGAATTGCGCTGTATTTTGTGTATATTTTACTACAGGGCCTCCTCTACACAGGCCATGACTTCCAAGACCAAGAGATATAGCCGATCTACCTGGTATAGAAAACAAACATAGAAAGTTAGACAACATGAATAGAGAGAGGAATATGTCCCAACTCAAAGAACACAACAAAATCGCAATAAAAGAGCTAAATGAAATGAAGATAAGAAATATTCCTAATAAAGAATTCAAGGTAATGTCGTAAAGATATTCACTGGACTTGAGAAAAAAGTAGAGAGTCTCAGTGAGAACTTCAACAAATAGAAAATATAAAAAAGAACTAGTGGAGTTGAAGAATTCAAAAACTGAAATGAAGACTACACTAGAGGATATCAAGACCAGATTAGAGGATGTAGAAGAATGGATCAGTGATCTGGAAGACAGAGCAATAGAATGCACCAAGCTGAAAAGCAAAAAGAATAACTAACAATGAAAATAGGTTAAGAGAATTCTGCAACAACATCAGACTTAATAATATTCATATTATAGAGATCCCAGGAGAAGAAGAGAGAGAGGAAAGGGAAGAACACTTATATGAAGAAACAATAGCTGAAAATGATCCTAATCTGGGGAAAGAGAAAGGCATCCGGTTATAGGAAGCACACAGAGCTCCTAACAAAAACCCAAGGAGGTCCACATTAAGACATGTAATGATTAAACTGCAAAAAATAATGATAAAGAGATAATTTTAAAAGCAAAAAGGAATAAAGAAACAGTTATATACAAGTGAAACCCTGTAAAGCTATCAGCTGCTTTTTCAGCAAAAACCTTAGGCCGGAAGGAAGTGGTGTGATATATTAAAGTTCTGAAAGGAAAAAATTTACAAACAAAAATATTCTATACAGCAAGATTATAACTCAGAATAGGCAAGATAAAGAGTTTCCACACAAACAAAAGTTAAAGGAGTCCATGAACACTAAATAAGCCTTATAAGAAATGTTAAAATGAATTTTTTTATTATTATTATGTTATGTTAGTCACCAAACAGCACATCATTAGTTCTTGATGTAGTATTCCACCATTCATTGTTTGCAAATAAGACCCAGTGCTCCATGCAATACATGCCCTCCTTAATACCCATCACTGGGCTAACCCATCCCCCCACTCCCCTCCCCTCTAAAACCCTCAGTTTGTTTCCCAGAGTCCATAGTCTCTCACAGTTTGTCCCCTCCTCTATTTTCCTCTAGCTCATTTTCCCTTCCTTCTCCTAATGTCCTCCCCGCTATTCCTTACGATCCACAAATAAGTTAAACCATATGATAATTGTCTTTCTCTACTTGATTTATTTCACTTAGCATAATCTCCTCCAGTTCCATCCTTGTTGATGCAAATGTTGAGTAATCATACTTTCTGATGGCTTAGTAATATTTCATTGTATATATGGACCACATCTCCTTTACCCATTCGTCTTTTGAAGGGCATCTCGGCTGCTTCCACAGTTTGGCTATTGTGGGCATTCCTGCAATAAACACTGGGATACATATGGCCCTTCTTTTCACTATATCTATGTCTTCAGGGTAAATACATTGTGCAATTGCTGGAACATATTTTTAACTTTTTGAGGAACCTCCACACTGTTCTCAAAAGTGGCTGTACCAACTTGCATTCCCACCAATAGTGTAAGAGGGTTCCCCTTTCTCCACATCCTCTCCAACATTTATTGTTTCTTGCCTTGTCAATTTTTGCCATTTTAACTTGTGTAAGGTGCTATCTCAATGTGGTTTTGATTTGAATTTCCCTGATGGCTAATATGTTGAACATTTTTTTCATGTGTCTCTTAGCCATTCATATGTCTTCTTTGGAAAAGTGTCTATTCATATCTCCTGCCCATTTTTTTATTTAATTATCTGTTTTTTGGGTGTTGATTTTGAGAAGTTCTTTATAGATCTTGGATACCAGCCCTTTATCTGTAGTGTCATTTGCAAATATCTTCTCCCATTCCATGGATTGCCTCTTTGTTTTGTTGACTATTTCCTTTGCTGTGAAAAAGGTTTTTATCTTGATGAAGTCCCAAAAGTTCATTCTTGCTTTTGTTTCCCTTGCCTTTGGAGATGTACCATGAAGAAATTTCTTTAGCTGATGTCAAAGAGGTTACTGCCTATGCTTTCCTCTAGGGTTTTGTTGGATTCCTGTCTCACATTGAGGTCTTTCATCCATTTAGATTTTATCTTTGTGTATGGTCAATTTTCATTCTTCTGTATATAGCCATCCAAATTTCCCAACACCATTTATTGAAGAAACTGTCTCTTTTCCTTTAGGTGTTTGATCCTGCTTTGCCAAAGATTAGATGACCATAGAGTTGAGGGTCCATTTCTGGAGTCTATTCTATTCCATTGATCTATGTGTCTGTATTTGTGCCAGTACCATGCTGTCTTGCTGATCACAGCTTTGTAGTATAGTTTGAAATCAGGCAATGTGATCCCCGCAGCGTTGTTTTTCTTTTTCAACATTTCCTTGGCAATTCATGGTCTTTTCTGGTTCCACACAAATTTTAGGATTGTTTGTTCCAGCTCTTTGAAAAATAGCATTGATATTTTGATTGGGATAGCATTGAAAGTATAAATTGCTCTGGTTAGCACAGACATTTTAACGATGTTTCTTCTTCCAAACCATGAGCATGGAATGTTTTTCCATCTTTTTGTGTCTTCCTCAATTTCTTTCATAAGTGTTCTGTAGTTTCTAGAGTATAGATCCTTTGCCTCTTTGGTTAGGTTTACTCCATGATATCTTATTTGTTTTGGTGCTATTGTAAATGGAACTGATTCCCTAATTTCTCTTTCTACAGTTACATTGTTAGTGTATAGGAAAGCAACTGATCTGCATGCATTGATGTTATATCCTGCTACATTACTGAATTGCAATATGAGTTCTAGTAATTTTGGGGTGGAGTCTTTTGGGTTTTCCACATAAAGTATCATGTCATCTGCAAAGAGAGAGAGTTTGACTTCTTCTTTGTCAATTTGAATAACTTTTATTTCTTTTTGTTGTCTGATTGCTGTTGCTAGGACTTCTAGTACTATGTTGAACAATAATGGCAAGAGTGGGCATGCCTGTCATGTTCCTGATCTTAAGGGAAAGGCTCTCAGCTTTTCCACATTGATAATGATATTCACTGTGGGTTTTCATAGATGGTTTTTATGAAATTGAGGAATGTACCCTCTATCCCTACACTCTGAAGGGTTTTCATAAGGAAAGGATGCTGTATTTTGTCAAATGCTTTTTCTGCATCAATTGAGAGGACCATGTGATTCTTGTCTCTTCTCTTATTAATGTGTTCTATCACAGTGATTGATTTGGGAATGCTGAACCACCCTTGCATCCCAGGAGTAAATCCTACCTGGTTGTGATGCATAGTCCTTCTCATGTACTGTTGTATCCTATTTGCTAGGTTCTTGTTGTGAATTTTGACATCCATATTCATCAGGGATATTGGTCTGTAATTCTCCTTTTTGATGTGATCTTTGCCTTTTTTGGGGATCAAGGTAATGCTGGTCTCATAGAATGAGTCTGGAAGTTTTCCTTCTGTTTCTATGTTTGGGAACAGCTTCAGGTGAATAGGTATTATTTCTTCTTTGAATGTTTGGTAGAATTCCTCAGGGAATCCATCAGGTCCTGGACTCTTGTTTTTTGGGAGGTTATTGATCTCTGCTTCAATCTTGTTACTAGTTATTGGTCTTTTTAGGTTGTCAATTTCTTCCTGTTTCAATCTTGTTAATTTATAGGTTTCCAGAAAAGCATCCAATTCTTCCAGGTTGCTAATTTATTGGCATATAGTTGTTGATAATAGTTTCTAACAATCATTTCTATTTCTTTGGTGTTATTCTTGATCTCTCCCCTTTCATTCACGATTTTATTAATTTGGGTCCTTTCTCTTTTCTTTTGGATAAGTCTGGCCAGTGGTTTATCAATTTTATTAATTCTTTCAAAGAACCAGCTTCTAGTTTTGTTGATCTGCTCTACTATATTTCTGATTTCTAATTCAATGATCTCTGCTCTAATCTTAATAAATTCTCTTTTTGTGCATAGCTTAGGCCTATTTCATTGTTCCATCTCCAGTTGTTTAAAGTGTGAGTATAGGGTCTGTATTTTAGATTTTTCTATTCTTTTGAGTGAGGCTTGGATGGCTATGTATTTCCCCCTTAGGACCACCTTTGTAGTATCCCATAGGTTTTGGATGTATGTGTTTTCATTCTCATCGGTTTCCATAAATTGCTTAAGTTCTTCTTTAATTTCCTGGTTTACCCAACATTTTTAAGCAGGATGGTCCTTAGCTTCCAAATGTTTGAGTTTCTTCCAAATTTTTCCTGTGATTAAGTTCCAGTTTCAAAACATTGTGGTCTGAGAATATGCAGGGAATAACCTCAATCTTTTGTTTTCAGTTGAGACTGGTTTGTGACCCAGTATGTGGTCTATTCTGGAGAACAGAATGGAACCATGTGCATTTTAGAAGAATGAGTATACTGTTGTTTTAAGGTAGAATGTTCTGTATATATCTATGAGGTCCATCTGGTCCAGAGTGTCATTCAAAGCTCTTGTGTCTTTGTTGATTTTCTGCTTAGATGATCTGTCTATTTCTGAGAGTAAAGTGTTGCGGTCCCCTGCTCTTAGCATATTATTATCTATATGTCTGTTTATTTTCGTTAATAGTTTGCTTACGTAGTTGGCTGCTCCCCTGTTGGGGACATAGATATTTATAATTATTAGATCCTCTTGTTGGATAGTCCCTTTAAGAATGATATAATGTTCTTCTGTATCTTTAACTACAGTCTTTAGCTTAAAATCAAATTTGTCTGATATAAGAATTGCTACCCCAGTCTTCTTTCAAGGTCCATTAGCATGAAAAATTGTTCTCCATCCCTTCACTTTCAGTCTGAATGTATCTTTAGGTTCACAATGAGTCTCTTGTAGACAACATATGGACGGGTCATGCCTTTTTTCCAATCTGCAACCCTGTGGCATTTTATGGGAGCATTTAGGCCATTCACATTGAGATTGATTATTGGGAGATATGATTTTAATGTCATCATGTTGCCTGTGAAGTCCTTGTTTCTATAGATTGTCTCTGTAAATTTCTGTTTTGTATCACTCTTGGGGTCTTTCTCCTTTTATAGGACCCCCCCTTAATATTTCTTGCAGGGCTGGTTTGGTGTTCATATATTCTTTCAGTTTCTACCAGTCCTGGAAGCTCCTTGTCTCTCCATCCGTTCTGAATGACAGCCTTGCTGGATACAGTATCCTTGACTGCATGTTCTTCTCATATAGTACCCCGAATATGTCTTACCAGCCTTTTCTGGCTTGCCAGGTCTCTGTGGACAGGTTTGACATTATTCTGATGTGTCTCCTTCTGTATGTGAGAAATCTCTTCCCCCTCTTGCCACTTTCAAGATTGTTTCCTTGAGGATGCCTGGGTGGCTCAGTCATTAAGCATCTGCCTTCAGCTCAGGGTGTGACCCCAGGGCCCTGGGATCGAGCCCCACATTGGGCTCCATGCTTTGCTGGGATCCTGCTTCTTCCTCTCCCACTCTGCCTGCTTGTGTTCCCTCTTTTGCTGGCTGTCTCTCTCTGTGTCAAATAAATAAATAAATAAATAAATAAATAAATAAAATCTTAAAAATAAATAAATAAATAAATAAATAAATAAATAAAATCTTAAAAAAAAAAGAGTGCTTCCTTGGCTCTAAGATTTGCAAGTTTTGCTATTATATGTCATGGTGTTGGTCTGTTCTCTTTGATATTGTGAGGGGTCGTCCCTGCCTCTCGGACATGAGTGCTTGTTTCCTCACCCCAGATTAGGAAAGTTCTCAGCTAAGATTTGCTCAAATATATCTTTTTTAGACCTATCTCTCTCTCCACCCCCTTGGGGATTCTGATAATTCTGATATCAGAACATTTCATTGAGTCAATACTATCTGTCTCAGATTAATTTCTTGAAATTTGACTCGTTTTCCCCCATGCCACCTCATTTTCCTTCTTTTCTATCATCTTAACTCTAACTTACTAATTTTTTCTTCTACCACATTTACTCTGGCAGTCAGAGCATCCAGTTTAGACTGCATTTTATTCATAGCCTTTTTAAGTTCGGCCAGACTAGATCTCATTTCAGCCCTTATAAATTCTATATTTTTTGTATATTTTTCTCAAGTCTAGATATCATCTTGATATTGTTACTCTGAAATTCATTTCTGACATCTCAGTTATATCCATATCCACTAGTTCTGTGGCAGAGGCCACAGTCTCTGTTTCTTTCCTTTGTTGGTGATTCCTTTTCTTTGTCATTCTGATTAAGTATGGTTGTAGGAATGTACAGAGTCCAAATTATTGATCAGGACCTAAGCAAGATGCACCTGTTTTATAGGGACCTCAGGGATGTGGGCTTCTTGTTCTCCCAGACTGCCTTCCAGGGTAGGGGTCTGCTGCACTGAAACTCAAGCAACCCTCTATGGGCATAGTTTCCCTGCCCCCTGTTGGGGGGAATGGGTTCAGTGAAAACTATTTTTGGGGGGCTTTTTTTGTCTACAGCATTCCCTGTTGGATTTCCATGTTTCTTCTGAGAGTCAGAGCAGAGGTGACTATATCCAAACCACTGTCTCAGAACAGAGAGATCCCAGTCTGCTCCTCACTTAGCTCTCCAGGCCACACTGACTCCACTTCTCTCTGTGCTACTAAAAATCCACAGCGTCCTGGTTTGTGTGCCCCACAGCCATTCCCCCAGTCTTTATTTCCAGGCTGGCACGTCTCTGCCCTTGATGCTTCTAAAACCTCCAGCTGCCCCATGTTCACACATATGTGGCCCATCTCCAGGTTTCAGTCTGGGGGGCTGCCCTAAAGACCTTTCCCCACTGCTACCAGTCTGCGAGTCTCTGCCCAGTCCCCAGTGACAGAGGATTTTGCCTTCCCAGCACTAGAGCATGGAGGTTCCCTCCCCCTTCCATTTATCTTCCAATATCTGCCCATAGAATCTTGGCTACCCATTTCATACCTTGAGACCAACCACCGGGGAGTTCTGTTTGTAGAAATCCAGATATATCCTCTTACATCTCAGGCTGATTTTGTGAGTGTTCAGAATGGTCTGGTAGATAGCTAGCTCGATACAGGGGACCGGTTGAAATAGGGTCCCCTACTCCTCTGCCATCTTTCCTCCTCCTCCAAATTTTTTTAAGTGTAAAGAAAAAGTAAGTAAAAGTAAGAAAATTATGAAAGAAAAAAATTTCAGAGGTAAAACCAAACATATAGTAAAGATAGTAGATTAATCACTTATGAAGCCAGTATGGAGGTTAAAACACAAAAGTAATAAAATAAATTATACCTGCAAAAATTAGTATAGGATGTACAGGATAAAAACATGTAAAATATTATATCATATACATAAAACATGGAGAGAGGAGTAAAAATTTTATAATGTGTTTGCTCTTAATTGACTATCAACCAAATATAGACTACTGTGCACATACTATGTTATGTTAGAACTCAATGACAACCACAAATAAAAAACATGTAACAGATACACAAAAAATAAAGAGAAAGGAATCCAAGCATAACACTAGAGAAAGGCATCAATCCAAGAGAGAAGAACACAAGAGAAGAAGGAACAGAAAATAACTGCGAAAACAACCAGAAAACAATTAACAAAGTGCCAATAAGTACATATCTTTCATTCACTACTTTAAATATAAATGGACTAAATGCTCCAAATCAAAAGACACATGTGACTTAAGGGATTAAAAAAAAATAAGACCCATTTATATGTTGCGTAAAAGAGATTCACTTTAGACTGAAAACATGTCCAGACTAAAAGTAATGGGATGAGAAAACATATACCATGCAAATGGGAGCAAAAGAAAGATGGAGTAACAATACTTCTATCAGACAAAATAGACTTTGAAACAAAGATTGTAGCAACAAAGATGGGCATTACAAAATGATAAACGGTTCAATCCAACAAGGATATAAAAATTGTAAATACCGATGCACACAACATAGGAGCACCTAAATACATCTAGCACACATTAACAAACATAAAGGGAGAAATTGACAGTAATACAATAATAGTAGGGGACTTTAACACTGATTTATATCAATGGATAGACCACCCAGACAGAAAATCAACAAGGCAATAGTGGCTTTGAACAACACCTTAGACCAGAGAGACCTAACAGATATATAGAGAATATTTCACATGTTCTTTTCAAGTGCACAGAGGATATTCTCTAGGATAGATCACATATTAAGCCACAAAAAAAAAAAACTCAGTCCATTTAAGAAGATTTAAGTAATATCAAGCATCTTTTCTGTCCACAGCAGTATGAAACTAGAAATCACTTACAAGGAAAAAAATCAAAAAACACAAATGCATGAAAGCTAAATGATATGCTACTAAACAACCAATGTGTCAATGAAGAAATAAAAGAGGAAATTTTAAAATACATTGAGACAAATTAAAGTGAAAATACGATGGTCTTAAATCTTTGAGACACAGCAAAAGCAATTCTAAGAGGAAGGTTTATAGTGATACACACTTATCTCAAAAAACAAGAAAAATCTCAAACAACCTAACCTTACACCTAAAGGTGCTAGAAAAAGAACAAAGCCCAAAGCTAGTAAAAGGAAGGTAAAAAAAGATTAGAGTGGAAATAAATGAAATAGAGATGAAAAAATAATAGAAAATGTCAATGAAACCAAAAGCTGGATATTTGAAAAGACAAACAAAACTGATAAGCCATTAGCCAGACTCATCAAGGAAAAAAGAGAGACGCTCAGATATAAATCAAAAATAAAGGAGGGGAAATAACAGTCAATATCACAGAAATACAAAGAATTATAAGAGAATATTATGAAAAATTATATGCCAACAAATTGGAAAAACTAGAAGAAACAGATAAATTCCTGGAGACATATAATCTTCTAAACTTAAACAAGGAAGAAATAGAAAATGTGAACAGACTGATTAATAGTAATGGAATTGACTCAATAATCAAAATACTCCCAACAAACAAAAGTCTAGGACCAGATGGCTCCATAGGTGAATTCTACCAAACACTTGAAGAGTTAATACCTATGTTTCTCAAAGTATTGCAAAAACTAGAAGAGGAAGGAAAACTTCCAAATTCATTCTATTCAGTCAACACTACCCTGACACCAAAAGCAGACAAAGACACTACAAAAAATAAAAAATAAATTCTTTTTCAAAATCTACAGGCCAATATCTCTGAAAAACATAGATGGAAAACTCTCAAATATCAGCAAAGCGAATTCAAAAATACATTTTAAAAAATCATTCATCACAATCAAGTGGGATTTATTTCAGATTGACAAGGATGGTTTGATATAAACAAATAAATCAGTGTGATACATCATAATAAAAAAGGAAGAATAAAAAACCTATGATCACTTCAACAGATGCAGAAAAAGTATTTGACAAAGCACAACATCCATTCATGATAAAGTAAGTTTAGAGGGAACATACATCGACATAATAAAGGCTATATATGACAAACCCAGAGTTAACATTATACTCTATGGTAAAAAACTGAAAGATTTTCTCTAAGATCAGAAGCAAGACAAAGATATCCACTCTCACCAATTTTATTCAACATAGTACTAGAAGTCCTAGCCATAGCAATCAGACAATAAAAAGAAATAAAAGTCATCCAAATTGATAAGAAACAAGTAAAACTGTCACTATTTGCAGATGACATGATATTACACATAGAAAAGTCAAAAGCTGCCAAAAAACTGTTTGATGTAATAAATGAATTCAGTAAAGTTGCAGGATACAAAATTAATGTACAGAAGTCTGTTGTACTTCTATACACTAATAATGAAGTAACAGAAATAGAAATTAAGGAAATAATCTTACAGTTACACCAAAAGAATAAAATACCTAGGAATAAATTTAACCAAGAGGTAAAAGACCTATACTCTGAAAACTATAAAACATTGATGAAAGAAATTGAAGACAACACAAACAAATGGGAAGTTACACCATGTGCATGGATTAGAAGAATTAATATCATTAAAATGTAATCTACTGATTCTATCCTTATCAAAATATCAACATTATTTTTTACACAACTAGAACAAATAATCTTAAAAATTATATGAAATCACAAAATACCTCATATAGCCAAAGCAATTTTGAGAAAGAAATATGTAGCTAAAGATATCACATTCTCAGATTTCAAGGTATACTACATGGCTATAGAAATCAAGAATATGTTACTGACACAAAAATAGAAGAAAAATGAGCAATCAAATGGGATAGAAAGCCTAGTAATAAGCCCACACATAAATGGTTAATAAATCTAAGACAAAGGAGGCAATAGTCAATGAGGGAAAAGACAGAAAACTGGACAGCTACATGTAAGAATAGAATGAAACCAGTTCATTTTCTTTTTTTTTTTAAGATTTTATTTATTTATTTGACAGAGATAGAGACAGCTAGCGAGAGAGGGAACGCAAGCAAGGGGGAGTGGGAGAGGAAGAAGCAGGCTCATAGCAGAGGAGCCTGATGTGGGGCTCGATCCCGTAACGTCGGGATCACGCCCTGAGCCGAAGGCAGACGCTTAACCGCTGTGTCACCCAGGCGCCCCGAAACCAGTCCATTTTCTTAACCATACACAAAAATAAACTCAAAATGGATTAAAGACCTAAATATGAGACCAGAAACCATAAACTGCAAGAAGAAAACGTAGGTGGTAATCTCTTAGACATCAGGCTTAGCAACATATTTATAGATATGTCTCCTTAGGAAAGGGAAACAAAAGCAAAAATAAACTGTTTAGGACTAAACCAAAATAGAAGTTTCTCCACAATGAAAGAACCCATCAAACAAAAATGAAATCTAATGAATGGGAAAAGACATTTGAAAATAATATACCTATTAAGGGGTTAATATCCAAAATATATAAAGAATTTATTCAACACACACACACATTTCATTTAAAAATAGGCGGAGGACCTAAATAAACATTTTTCCAAAGAAGATATCCAGATGGCCAACAGACACATGAAAAGATGTTTAATGTCACTCATTAGGGAAATGCAAATCAAAACCACAATGAGATATCACCTCACACCAGTCTGATGGCTAGTACCAAAAAGACAAGAAATAACAAATGTTGGTGAGGATGTGGAAAAAAGAGAACCCTTATGCACTGTTGATGAGAATGTAAATTGATTCACTGGGTGCTATACACAAGTAATGAATCAATTTGCATTCCCATCAACAGTGCATAAGGGTTCTCTTTTTTCCACATCCTCACCAACATCTGTTATTTCTTGTCTTTTTGGTACTAGCATGGAACTTTACATCAAAAACTAGGGATGTACTGTATGGTGACTAACAAATATAATAAAAAAATATTATTGTAAAAAGAAAAGCTTGAAATCAGAAAAATTCCAGATATTCTGCTTGTATTAAAAATTTCTCCCATTTCAAGTCTTGAACAATAAGAACAAATTCAGCTTAAAAAAAAAGAATGTAAATTGATGTAATTGCTGTGGAAAATAGTATGGAGGTTTCTCAAAAATTAAAAGCAGAAATACCATATGATCCAATAATTCCACTTCCGGGTATTTACCCAAAGGGGAAAAAAAAACACTTTTGAAAGAAATATATGAAATATTAATGAAATATTCCTCAGCCATTAAAAAAGAATGAGATCTTGCCATTTGTGACAACATGGATGGACTTAGAGGGTACTAAGTAAAATTAGTCAGAGAAAGACAAATACCATATTATTTCACTTATTTTGTGGAATTTAAAAAACAAAGCAGACTAACAAAGAAACAATTAAGCAGACTCTTAAATACAGAGAACAAACTGGTAGTCTGTCCCCCCAGAGCGGAAGTGGTTAGAAGGATGGTTGAAATAGATAAAGAGGATTAAGAGGTACAAACTTCCAATTGTAAAATAAATAAGTCATGGTGATAAAAAGTACAGCATAGGGAATATAGTGAAAATTATTGTAATAACATTGTATAGTGACAAATGGTGACTACTTATGGTGAGCATTGAATAATGTATAGAATTGTTGAATCAATCAATATATTGTACACCTGAAACTAATATAGCATTGTATGACGGTTTTGCTTCAATAATACAAACAAATAATACATAATAAATAAATAAATAATAAATAAATAAATAAAACAATTTAGCTGAAGAGGAAAAATTGGCAAGGAGATTGGTAAGGAGAGATCAGTTTTGGAGAGGTGTGATAGATGCCAAAGAAACTGAAAAAGTTAATTTAAAGAAAAAAAAATCATTTCAATTCAGAGCTCTCAATCCAACAACATCTATATTTGCTGTGGACTCATCTAAGTCCTGTCAGGACACCAAGATATTTTGATAAACATGAGAATCACGATGCTCCAATTTTGGTATCAAAAATGGTTAAGACAACACCTGACTTTGTTTTTGCACTACTCAAAGACCTTAATAAGTGAGTCTAATTAATTACTGCAGCAGACTATTTTCACCTCAGACAAAAGCAGCTAAAAGAAGTCAAGATGGGCTTTTATATGGTAAATTTCCTTTGATATACCAGGAAAAACAGGGGAGGTAAATGAGAAATAAGAAATCATTTCTGAAGTCATGTGCACAGATTTATTTCCTTCTAGAATATGGTTCCTGTCAAGTCATACTTACCTACAGTTTTAAATATTGATGAACTGTATCTCTAGAATACATACTAATGATAATGCCTCAATGCATTTTCCTCAATAAATAAACTTAAACCTTTAGGTGGCTTACATGATTTTGAAATCTTTGTATTTTCTCTTCTATTAATCATGGGATTCAATGCTTGAGCAAGGGTCATTTAGAGACAAGACAGACCCCATCACAGGCAGTAAAGTCCAAAAGGCTCTTATAACCTTATTTGATCTCCCTGACCCAAATTCCTCTTGTTGTGCTCTCCTTCTCACCCTAACTGTTCCTCAACTGACTTCCAGCCTGATTCTGTGACTCAGGTTGACAGTCAAATTTGTATCTTGAATCCCTGATCTGTCTGTATTTTTCGTCTGACTCTCATTTATTGATTCACCTATTTATCAAATGGCTATGTTTTGGTGAAATGTGTGGGGTAAAACAATAAGTAAAATAGAGTCCCTGCCCTTATGAAGTTCAAAGTCTAGCAAGGAAGATTCTATTTCTTTTTGTTTTTTGGTATTTGTTTTATAATCCTAACCTGAGGTCTTGACCTAACTACAGGTAGCTGCTTTTGCTTGATGACTTGATCTTGACATTCTTTTCCCTGATGTACCTAGCCCTACAGACCAGCTGTAGAATTTCAGTAGGAGGCTTCCCCTGATAACATCTGTTAATAATCAACTCACATTTGGCATTTTTTGCCTTTTACAAGGAAGACTCCATTACATCTTAATTGTTTAAAAAAATAATGAACCAAGCATTTTTACTTAAACTATGTTCATCTGCAACAAACTTAACATTTTCAAATACATTAACCATTTAATTCAATTTAAACTAATTTTTGTTATTAAATTTACTAATCGCCTTATTTAATAGAGTGTTCATACCAATTGAAATGCTATGCATAAAAATAGGGACAGAATGATTGACATCCCCTAGCCCACCAGAAAAAGACTTTGATTAATGGTAAAGAGCTTCAGGACGTTTTACCCATGGGCATTTCTACATGTCACAATTAGGCTATATTAGGACTCTGCTATCAAACGAAGAAAGGTGGTCTTTTCTTTTCAACAAGGTTTTAAGACGGTCTTCTGCAAGTCTAGTGCTACCTTACAAAAAATGACCGTCTGAGGAAATAATGATATGAAATCATAAATGTAGACACTAGGGGCGCCTGGGTGGCACAGCAGTTAAGCGTCTGCCTTCGGCTCAGGGCGTGATCCCGGCGTTATGGGATCGAGCCCCACATCAGGCTCTTAAAAAATAAATAAATAAATGTAGACACTAATCCATCTACTTATATTTTACAAATATTTGAACAACTTTGTTGACATTCTTTTAGAACCTATTAGGAATTTTGGTTAACTAGATGGAAGTGGCTTCAAACCTCATGGCTGTATAGACTAAATGTAGAAAGTATTGACGTTGAGATATGTGAAATTCTATCTTATGACATGCAGCATGATTGAAAAATGAAAATAGGCTATATTTATTGAACAACTTTGATTCATGAATAACCATGACTGACCCATCTGGATTGTCATCCCTGTCATTGGCCTATGCAAATAAATTATTAGGTTCAGTTTTGAATTTATGAATCCACTAGCATTCAATGTCTTATGAAGGGTAATGCTTGGATCTAAAGCAGAGACTCTCAAGCTTTTCTGAGAAAACTAGGATGTTTATGTGCATACAAAATCAGAGCAGAAGTCAGGCTGGCAAGAAGGGGAAGTAAAGAAAGATAAGGTCAAATTTTATCATCTTTTCTCTGTGTTTCCAGATCAGGCAGAAGGATGAAAGAAAGTGTGTGATAAGGGAATGTTGGATGACTCATTTATTCAGTCCTTCACTCATCAAACAGTTATTTAGTATCAGGCAATGTGCCAGGCAGCAGAAATACAAAAATTAATAAGATCTAGTCCCTGCTTTCAAAAAGCTCATAATCTATTATTAAAGGATGTTTATGGGAAACCTAAGTAAACAAAAGAGAGAGAGAGAAAGACATTAGAACAATACAAATACAATGTCCATAATTACTTCAGGATTCCTTAGCATCTGATCTCTCAAGAAACGTTAGTGAGAATAAACCCATGCCAGTGCCTTATATGGGAATCAGTTTCTGTTTGTGTGAGCACATATCTGTCCCTAAAATGTGCTTAATTTTCCTGAATAAAATAATCAATCAATAAGTATTTATTTACTGAATAATATAAAAAGAATTTTTTCTGGACATAATTTTAAAAATATATATTATGTTGAATATTCTGCCTGTGAAACAAAATCCCCCATGATTAATAAATTTATGGTGCTTGTATTTTTTGTATCCTTTTTGCAACAGTATTATTAACTGTATTTTTGTCTTTTCATAGCTAGAATCATTTCAACAATAAGCAACAATGTATTTTTATAGCAAAGGGTACACAGTGCCCTAGTTTCAATTCCGAACTTTTTGATGCTTATTATTAAGAGAAATGAAAGAAGAACCAAGTTGTCCCATTTTACAATTCTCATTAAAGGCACCCCTAATGACTCCTTTTCCTAGGCTATGTTCAAGACTTGCATGTGTTTATTTTAGAACTTTCAGAGGATATGTTAACTAAGAAGTTCATTTTAGACGTATCACTATAACCATTTTCAGTTATTGATTGCACTGAAACGGTACCAATTGAGTTTTGCTCTATAAAATAAGTTGTGCGGGGATTTCTTAAGGGGAAACAGGATGAGATTGTTGCTGTTGTGTTTTAGGATCTGACTCTCTAATCATCAGGGCAGAAAACAAAAACATGGGCCTTCTCTTGCCTTACAGTAACTCATGCCAGGCAGATTGCATTTAATTTGAATAGCGAGGGTGTGTGAGTATGTGTGTGTGTGGTGAAAAATGGAATTTCAGATATAAATTAAAGAGGGAAAAGAAGCCAAAATGAAGCCAGTCACCAAAAGGCTAAAACAAAGGCTATTTTATTTTCCATATGGTGTGTGGGTGGCAGCTGTTTTACAGATTCTCTTTGCTTTTTATTATGACTATATAAAAATAAGAATATTAAAAACTAAATAGTAAAAAGAAAAAAGACACCAATTCTACTCTTCTTTTTCTGAAATTCTGCAGACTCTGATTTAAATCAAATAGCATTCATGTCTCTAATCATTAGATTTCCTTCTTAGATTATTTTCTTAGATTGGGAGGCTAACTAAAACTATTTATGTTTTTCAAAAATCAGCAAATCAAAGGAAATTGAAAAAGTAACATTGCAGTTACTTAATTCCTTCCTTCCCCTATCCTATTGAAAGGCAACTATGGAATTCTTAGAGAGCAATTAATCACTCAGTTTACTGTTTCTGTTTATTTGCTTCTGGATACATTGCTTCATGGAAAAAATGCTCTAACCCAAACCACTTTTCACAATTTTTTTATTATGATATGTTAGTCACCATAGAGCACATCATTAGTTTTTTATGTAGTGTTCCATGATTCATTGTTTGCATATAACACCCAGTTCCCCATGCAATACATGCCCTCCTTAATACCCTTCACTGGGCTAGCTCATCCCCCCACCCCTCTTCCCTCTAAAACCCTCAGTTTGTTTCCCCTAGTCCATAGTCTCTTGTGGTTCATCTCCCCTTCTGTTTACCCCCCCTTCATTTTTCCCTTTCTTCTCCTAACAATCCCCTGCTATTCCTTATTTTCCACAAATGAGTGAAACCATATGATAATTGTCTTTCTCTGCTTGACTTATTTCACTTTTTTTACTAAAATTTTTACATAAACCATTTTATTTTCAAGAATATTAGAATATTTATGTGAATATATTGTTTTACATACATAAAAGACTAAAAGGATATTGATGATATCTTTTATCATATTCATAGTTATTTCCCATTTTTTTACTCTTTTACACAAATCTGAATTTACTGTAGCACCTCTAAACAGGAGTTTTCTCATTCCCAAATCCAGCCATCCTGAACTCATCATACATTCACCCACAGTCTCACTCTCTATCACATGGCAGACATTTGTACACACAAAATATGCATACAAACAATGAAACCACAAATGTAGACATCAACTTATTTAACTTAACAAATACTTGGAACATTTTTGCTGACATTCACTTAGAATGACCCATTTGAGAATTACCAAATTGCAATACATTCTTCTTCCCTTTGAGCAGTGGGTTTTATCTTAACACCTGATAATGTATTTGTGGTCTAGAGGTACTAACTCAGTGAGACAGGTACAGCCATGGTCTTGCTTAGTACACTATGAAATTGAGAAATGTTATAAAGTGCTTGAACACACACATACAAAAGGAAGCTTTACAAAAGATATACTTGGCATTATAAAAATACTTATTACTAATTGACTGCTAATTACTAAATGGCACTATTTTCAAAAGGGCATTTTAAAAAAAATCTACATATAGAAAAGAGCACAAATCATAAATGTACAGTTCAATGAGTTACCACCAAGTAAACATACATGTGTAACTATAGCCCAGGTCATGAAACAAAACATTACTAAAAACTAGAGACCTACCTTGTGTTTACTAGGGTCACTATCCTTATTCATACCTTCCCAAAAACCAGTATCCTGAATTCTGATTCATTTTCATAGTTTTTGGAATTATGTGGAGCCTTTTATGTCTTGCATTTTTTACTCAACATTATATTAGTAAGATTCATTTTTCTTGTTACATCTTTTCTTCCAAACTATATTGTATGAGTATACTACAATTTATTTATCATTCTATCATTGATGAGCATTAGGGTTGTTTCCAGTTTGGTTCTGTTATGAATAGAGCTGCCTATATAGACAATTTTGGAAGAATTATCTACTTGCAATATTAATCCACTTAATTGATGATTATTGCATATCCCTGGGGTTTTTTTTTTTAGGTTTTCTTTTATCTTTATTAATATATATCTTACAAAACTTTTCTTAGTTTTGACTCTACTGTAACTGTGATCTTTGTTTTTAAATTATATTTCTTTTCTTTAACTTTGTAATATGAAAAATATGTGGAATATGCAGAGAAGTATAGTAAATTTCTATGTACTCAACACTCACCTTCAGTCATTATGAACTAATGAATAACGTTTTACATATAACGCCATTTAATCAATTCTTCTATATTATTTTGAAGCAAATCTCAGCAATTACATCATTTCATACAACATATTTTTACAATAAATTTCTAAAATATATGCTTTTCAAAATTGCCACTTTTCTGCTTCCTGAGGACATGAATGTTGAAGAATGCACTCAGTTTAAATAGCAGCTACCTCAAAAATCCTACCCAATGCAGCTGTTTTGGGGTAGATTTTCTTGGTTACTACCTACATTTATACCCACTCTCACAGTTATTCTCCCTGAGCAAACATAGTTTATCTTTTAGCCAAGAAGTTGAGCAGTGTTTACAGTGGAATTTTCAGTCTTACTGTTTTTGCAGTTCCCTTACTTCTTGAATTTCCCTCCTAGATGTCCAGCTGCTCTTTCTACATTCAACTCCATCCTTTTTTTTTCTCCAGCTGGTAAGGCTGCAGTCATATTCCGGCACTATAGTCATATTTTCAAACAAAAAAAGCTGTAACTTCCCTGTTGCAGTTTCAGCTTTCCAGAGTAAACTCTCCTCTACTGTCTGCTTTTGGATGCTTGCCAAGATTTTTCAGTTCTCATCTAGGGCAGGATTTGCATAACCACTTTTCTTAGCCACCAATGATTTCTATCATTGTCTTGAATATCTCTAAGATTTGTGGTGTTAGTTTCTATCAATGATTTGTATATCCTCTCTTCCCCCTACTCTCTCCCTCTCTCTCTCTCTGATCGTTCTTGATCTAAAGATATTTACAATTTTTTTATCTTTTCAAAAAATTAACTTTGGCTTTACTCATATTCTTTATCTGCATTTATTTTCAGTTCATTAAGTACTGCTCCTATCTATGCTATACTCTTCTTTCTATTTTATTTGGGTTTACGATGTACTGTTCTTTTTCAAGCTCCTTAAGATGGACATATCACTGAATTTTGGCTTTTTGTCTGTTTTAATGCATACATTAAAACTATACATCTCCAAACTCTGCATTCCTAGCACCTTATATATGGTAAAATACATAATAATTTTTTAAAGGCTAGTGTTCTTCTACCTAAAAGTATTAACTTTCATATCAAAGCTTTTATTCTTTCATTTAATTAGTTTGTATTAAGAGACTATTATATTTACAGCTCATCTTACAAACACATTTAAGCACATTAGTTATAATAAAATATTCCCCGAATTTTCTTTCTTTGACATGTTGTATTCTATGACATTTGTGTAAAGAAGGGAACGGAACAAACATTTGTAAAAGACCTGCACTGAACTTCATGCATTAAGAACAAATTCATTATTTATAACCAATCTTCTTTAGTATATTTTCTTTAGATAGTAGTGACAGCTTCTAGGAAAAATAAATACAGATTTATTCAGTAAATTGTATCCATTGTTATGTTTTTGCTGTATTTTAAACCTCCTCACCTCATATTCTCTAATCAGTGTTGAACTGCCTTATAAATATTCAAAAGTTTAACTAAGCATTGTTTATTTATCTTATTTGATTCATTGAATTGCATCCTTTATACTAAAATTACTGTTGGGCACAAAGCAACTAATATGTCTGCAGTCTAATAATACCGACTGCCGGTGTATCTCAGAGTATTGATTGTGAATAGCCAATTTCACAGCTATACCTAGTGCTAAACTCAGGAGATTAGGAAGCTGGAGATCAACTACAGTGAGGCAAGCAAAGACATTCTTGACTGAAACAAATTCATCTTCCATGGGAAGGGTTTTCCTCATATAAGATTTTGAAGCTCTCAGTAGAAGGACATGGTTAAAATTAGGTGTTACATGAGAAAAGAGGAATGTAAAAGGCAATTTAAGCATTATTAAAGAAAATGTCATATCATTTCAAAGTTTATCTGAAGATGAGGAATTACTAGAGAAGCAGGCTAGAGTGAAATATCTGCCTCCTAACTCTCAGTTTACATTAGTTACAACTTTTAAATTTAAGAATGGCAGTGAATTGAATGGAGGCACATAAAACTAGCTTTTCTTGATTTCTCTTAAAGTAACCATGAAACCACAAGAAAAGAGAAAATCCTTATTGCAATTGCAATGAGGAGTACAAAAAAACTTATTAGCAGCATCTTCTAGGTTTTTCTTTACTTTCATCTTTGTGCATGACCCAGCCTCAAAATCCCATTTTCTAGGTTCAAGTAAGAAATGAAATAAACTCTGGCCTCCTTCCCCTTTATCTTTTTCTTCAGTGAAACAAACTACAGTCATGCACATGAAGCTCTGTCTCTCAGATCAGGCCTGGGTAGATTTTTGTTGTTGTTATTGCTTGGAGAATATGAGCGGAAGCTTGTACTAACAACCAATAATCTAGCATCTACCTGCACAGCATAGGCCACTGGTCTGGAATACATAGTTTAGAGATGGATATCTCCCCCATTCAAATAAACCTTAATTCCTTTTTAGAGCACCATTAAAGGTCAGTTAGGTAAGATTCAAGGATGATTAAACAGTAAAACTCTCTCTGAAAGAAGAAAACAAATGGTAAGGCTCAGTATGAATTCCTTTCCCTATAATAGATTTTCACATAAATCAGAAGAAAAGTTTTAAACATGAGTTTAGAAACTGATGAGAAAAAGGAGAGTATTTCTTCTATATTTAAAGACCAATCCAAAATATGAAGAGCATGTACTAATATATATATACATATATATACATACATATATATATACTCATCAGAAGCAATAAAATGCAAATTTGATAGTACTAAATATTTAAATCAGTGCTTCAGAATACAAACTTGGGAAGTAATTCCAGAATATAAAGTTATGAATAAGAATAAGAATATGAATAAGAATAAAAATATAAAGTTAATAAATAAGGAAATTTTATCATGACAGAAAAGATAGTAGACATGAAGGACAAAAGAAATCTGGTCCATAAGCTTAGATAATCTGTCAAGAAGACAGAATATATGGAACAAAAGCAGGAACAACAACAAAGAAAAAAATCCAAAGTAAACAAACAGTCCAAAATCAAAGTAACCAAAATATATACCACAGAGTTTCGGGAAATATCAAAGTCTTAACAACTCCCTCTTTGGCATGCCCATAACTAATCTAGCACCAAAGGCTATTGATTTTTATCTTCTAAATATTGCTTGATTCCATTCGTGTCCCTTCATCCACCACTATAACCCTAGGTCAGGCTATCCTCATGTCTTAGCCAGACTCTCAATGCCTTCCAACTGCTCTCCTATTCTAGCCTCTTTCCAATCTCTTCTCCATATTGCAACCATTGCCACTTTGCTGCTTTTATGCAAACAAACAGGTAAATTAGGATAGCTTCATATAGTTTCATAATTACAAGTGATTGTAACAAAACTCAGAATGACATAAAGGAGTGATGGTTTCTTTAGAGAAGTGGTCAAGGGAGGCTTTTCAGATAAGCTGAACCATTGGTGAAAGGAGGTAGTCATTTAGAGAAAAAGAGCTATGAAAAGAGCTTCTAGAAAGATGACACCAGAAATTCAATTAGGAATGTGAGTGAATGCCTGGGGCCCGTTTTTCTGGAAGGTGTCAAGAAAAGTGAGGTAAAATGTAAAATGAGGTTGGAGAAGGACACAGAGACCATATCAGGAAGGGCCTTGGAAACCATGGTGAGGAGTTTGGAATTTATTCTAAGTGCAATGTGGAAGGTTTTTAGAAAATGAGCAATCTGATTTATCTAATTCAGAAAAACAAGAAAAAACTTTGGACAGTTGGGTGTATCTTTTCAAAAAACAAATGTACACTCCCACACCTGCTTAAAATCCTTCAATGTGTTATAATTGTTCCTAACTCCTTAACACAGACAACTACAAGATCTAGCTCCATCCTTTGTCTCTAGGATCAAATTAAGCCACTTCATCATCAACTTCCACATCAGCCTAATGGGACTTTTTTTTCAGGCCTGCATATACATCATTCTCCTCTCCAGGGTGCACACACTATTTCTCTGCCTTCCCTTCCTCTTTGCCTGCTTAGCTCTTACTCTTCTTTCTGCCAGTGCTCAACTACCTCTCTTAGTGAAGCCTCCCCTGACCAGCCTCTTTCCACTGAGACCTATCCCATATTGTAGATCTCTAGGAATAAGTAGCTTGTCAGAACCACAATTTTACATTTGTGTGGGTATTCGTTCAATGGCTATTTTGTTCTAAAGATAATTCCCATGAACTCCTGTCCCTACACACTTATCACCTCCCCCACTATCAACACACCCCAACAGAGTGGTACATTTGTTATAATCAATGAACCTACATTGATACATCATCACCACTCACAGTCCAGAGTTTAAATTAGGGTTCATTCTTGGTGTTAGACATCTCTAAGGTTTTTGAAGAATGTACAATGACTTATATCCACACTTACAGTATTGTACAGAATAGTTTCACTGTGTTCTGGTCTATGCTATGTCTTTTTTGACTCACCATTAGTCCCCAGTTGCCTGCAGGCATAGTTCTTCGTAAATAACATATATTCAAAAATTTTTGAATGAATAATTGAATTAATAATTTTTAAGAATTCAAGATCTGATAAAATATTTACATTTTTATATGCATTTAGATTTTAAAAACAAACAAAAAACCTTTTAAGCTCCCTAGAAGAAAGAATAAGTTACTTTCAAAGATGCAAAAAATCACTCATTTGCAGCATTAAATAACAACAGAAAAAAGAGCTATGTTTATTAAATTCAAGGAGTACAATATTGAATGAGCGGTGATCACTAAGTATAATTAAAGATATAGAAATAAGTGACTGCAGGAACTAAGAAGAAAGTTGTATTTTTAAAATCTAACAAGTAGCAAAAATCAGGAGAAGATAAAATATTAAGGAGACTTCATTGCTGAATATATATGTATGAATATATATATCTGTATGAAAACTGAGTAGGAGAAAGTTCAAAACTCACACAGTAACCATCTACTGCAAGTGGCAAAAATCGTGGATTTTAGATCCTACAAATTCATGTAAAAAATTGGATTGTGTGTGGCATGACTATCTTAGAACCATAACACAAGAAAATCAACTATACTATCTGCACAGTTAAAATTATAATTATTCTGGAGAATCAACTCTGGATACAAATTGGATATTTACTAAGAAGAGCCATCCTGTAAATTTAGGTTCAATGTATACTCCTACAGGTATTGGCTGACTCAGAAGTCATATTTCCTGCCTGCCACTAATAATATCACATGTCATTATAATTCTAAATAGAGTTCTTAAGAGACAAAATCGGACAATCAAAACAATACGAAGGATATCAAAAACAGGATACTGATAGACTTACAAATAACAAAATTCAGAAATATTAAAGCATCAAGAAGGGGGAGGGGCAAAATGGCGGAAGAGTGGGGACTCCGTTTGAACCAGTCCCCTGAATTTAGCTGGATATTTACCAAGCCAGTCTGAACACTCATGAAATCAGCCTGAGATGTAAGATTATACATCTGGATCTCTAGGGGGCATAGGATTATCAGTCGAAAGAGGTAGGAAGGCCGGAGTTGTGATTGGGTGGACAGATATCAGAGGAGAAACAGAAGGGGGAAGGAACCACCAGAAGCTAGCCACTGGAAAGTAATGTAATACCCCAGTGAAAAAGCATCCTGCACCTGGGGACCAGGGGGCGCTTGCAGACCACTGGTGCCAGGTGGGAAAGAGCCTGATAACAGCGCTCAAACTCAATCCAGGAGCTTAAGGGGCAAACCCCGGGCCAGCCCCCCCGCTTGCGCAAACCTGTGCCTGGATACCCAGGGGAGCTGGCTGCTGCCACCTGCCCAGACCAGGACCACTTGGGGTTTTGGAGGCACAGGCGGCAGAGACAAGCAGGGGCCTGAGTAGACCACTGAAAGGATCTCTGGGGGGCATGAACCACCTGTGGGAGGCTGCGGTTTTCAGCGGCTCTTACAGGGGGGTGAGACTGTGTTTTGGAGGGTTCAGAGAAGAGCAGACTGTGGCTTCTCTCCTCAGGGGCGGAGGTCTGTGAGTGGTCATTTTCCCTCATTCTACCAAAAAGGTGCGAAAAGCCACTGGAGAACAGAAGCCTAAAAAACCAGTTTTCACCGAGCCCAGCCACTTGATAGGGGGCAGGGCAAATCTGCCCAAGGAGGGTTGCCTGAAAAGCAATGTGGCAGGCCCCTCCCCCAGAAGACAAGCTGGAAGAACATGAAGACAACCCCAGGGTCCCTAAAAAACTGTAAAACCTCAACACCAGGGAAAAATAAGATATTGAGCTCCTAGTGTTGCCTCATGACCTGTGTATTTCTTAGATACAACTTTTTTTTTATTTCATTCTCATGTTTCTTATCTCTTTTTTTTTTACATACTTATCATTTCAACTAGATGTTTAATACAACATATTCCATAGTGACTTTTTAACTTGTACTTTTTCACACCTATACTTTTTTCCTTCTTTTTCATTTTATATATATATAGATATAAGCTTCAATGTAGTCCTTTTTTCCCTATCCAATGCTACCTTTGTATTTATACCAGTTTTAATTTCCCTGTAACTCTGGGAAGTAGTGTTCTCTAAAATAGAGAACAAAATACACCCTGGAAGAACTGAAATATCCTACCTCACCCACATTGAGAGATTATAGCCCTGCCTTCCCTCACCCCCCCCCATTTTTTTAACTTTATAAATCTTATTCTTGGGGTTTATTTTGGCTGGGTTTTTTTGGTGGTGGCTTCTGATTGCTCCAAACTTTCCCAGGGTACACATTGCCTGGATTGTGGTTGATATTTCTGACTCTGTCATTCCCTCAACCACCCCTCAACAGAATGACTAGGAGGAGGAACTCCCAACAAAGAAAAGAACCAGAGACAATGGCCTCTCCTGTAGACCAAATGGATATGGATATAACCAAGATCTCAGAAATAGACTTCAGCATAACAATTATGAAGATGATAGCTAGACTTGAGAAAACCATTAAAGGAAACATAGAATCCCTAAGGGCAGAATGAGAGCTAATCAGGCTGAATGTAAAAATGTTATGAATGAGATGCAGTCTACACTAGGTACTCTAACAGCTAGGGTAAATGAGACAGAAAAGTGTATTAGTGATCTAGAAGATAAACTAATAGAAAGGAAGGAACAGGAAGAGGCCTGGAATAAACAGATTAAAATCCATGAAAACAGACTTAGAGAAATCAATGACAGTGTGAAATGTTCCAATGTCAGAATCATTGGGATCCCTGAGAGGCTGGAGAGAAAGAGAGGACTAGAAGATACATTTGAGCGAATTGTAGCTGAGACTTCCCTAATCTGGGGAATGAAACAAGCAATCGTGTCCTAGAGGCACAGAGGACCCCTCCCAAGATCAATGAGAACAGACCAACACCTCAGAATGTAACAGTAAAACTCACAAATCTTAGAACCAAGAAATCCATCCTAAGGGTAGTTAGGGGGAAGAGATTCCTTATGTAGAGGGAGGAACATCAGGATATGTCAGACCTGTCCAAGAGACCTGGCAAGCCAGAAAGGGCTAGCAAGACATAGTCAGGGTACTAAATGAGAATAACATGCAGCCAAGAATGCTTTATCCGGCAAGGCTGTCATTCAGAACAGATGGAAAGATAAAGAGCTTCCAGGACCAGCAGAAACTGAAAGAATATGTGACCACCAAGCCAGTCCTGCAAGAAATAAGGGGGATTCTATAAAAGAAGAAGCACCCCAAGAATAAAATAGACCAGAAATTTACAGAGACAATCCATCAAAACAGGGACTATACAGACAATAGGATAGCAATAAACACATATCTTTCAGTAGTAACCCTCAATGTGAATGGTCTAAATGCTCCTATGAAATGGCACAGGGTTTCAGATTGGATACAAAGACAGGACCCATCCATATGTTATCTATAAGAGATTCATTTTGAACCTAAAGTCACCTCCAGACTGAAAGTGAGGGGATGGAGCACCATTTTTCATGCCAATGGACCTCAAAAGAAAGCTGGGCTAGCAATTCTTATATCAGACAAATTAGAAATTAAACCAAAGACTGTAATAACAGATCCAGAGGGACACTATATCATTCTTAAGGGATCTATCCAACAAGAAAATCTAACAACTATAAATATCTATGCCCCCAACATGGGAGCAGCCAACTACATAAGCCAACTGTTAACCAAAATAAAGAATCAGATCGACAATAATACATTAATAGTAGGAGTTTTTTAAAATATTTTATTTATTTATGTGACAGAGAGACAGCCAGCGAGAGAGGGAACACAGCAGGGGAGTGGGAGAGGAAGAAGCAGGCTCCCAGCGGAGGAGTCTGATGTGGGACTCGATCCCGGAATGCCGGGATCACGCCCTGAGCCAAAGGCAGACGCTTAATGACTGTGCTACCCAGGCTACCCAATAGTAGGAGATTGTAACACTCCACTCTCAGCACTGGACAGATCATCTAAACAGAAGATCAACAAAGAAACTAGAGCTTTGAATGACACATTGGACCAGATGGACTTGGTAGATATATACAGAACATTCCATCCTAAAACAACAGAATACTCATTCTTCTCGAATGTACATGGAACTTTCTCCAAAATAGTCCACATACTGGGTCACAAATTGGGTCTCAGCCAAAGCAAAAGCTTGAGGTTATTCCCTACATGATATCAGACCATAATGCCTTGAAACTAGAACTCAATCACAAGAAAAAATTTGGAAGGCATTCAAACACTGGGAAGTCAAAGAACATCCTGCTAACAAATGAATGGGTCAACCAGGAAATTAAAGAAGAGCTTAAGCAATTCATGGAAACCAAAAAGAATGAAAACACATCAGCCAAAAACCTATGGGACACTACAAAGGTGGTCCTAAGGGGGAAATACATTGCCATCCAAGCCTCTCTCAGAAAATTAGAAAAATCCCAAATGCACATGCTAACCCAACACCTAAAGGAGCTGGAGAAAGAACAGCAAATAAAGCCTAAACCAAGCAGGAGAAGAGAAATAATAAAGATTAGAAAAGAGATCAATGAAATAGAAACCAGAAAAACAGTAGAACAGATCAACAAAGCTAGAAACTTGTTCTTTGAAAGAATTAATAAAATTGATAAACCACTGGCCAGACTTATCCAAAGAGAGAGAGAGAGAAGGACCCAAATTAATAAAATCATGAATGAAAGGGGAGAGATCATGACTAACACCAAGGAAATAGAAACAACTATTAGAAATTATTACCAGCAACTATATGCCAATTAAGCAACCTGGAAAAATGGATGCCTTCCTGGAAACTTACAAACTACCAAGACTGAAACAGGAAGAAATAGACAATCTGAATAGACCAATTACCAGTAATGAAATTGAAGCAATATCAAAAACCTCCTGAAAAACAAAAATCCAGGGCCAGATGGCTCCCAGGGGAATTCTGCCAAACATTTAAAGGAGAAATAATACCTATTTTCCTGAAGCTGTTCCAAAAAATAGAAACAGAAGGAAAACTTCCAAACTCATCCTGTGAGGCTAGCATTACCCTAATCTCAAAACCAGGCAACGACCCCATCAAAAAGGAGAATTACAGACCAATATCCCTGATGAATATGGATGCTAAAATACTCAACAAGATCCTAGCTAATAGGATCCAACAGTACACTAAAAGGATTATTCACCATGACCAAGTGAGTTTTATGCCTGGGATGCAAGGATGGTTCAACATTCACAAATCAATCAACGTGGTAGAAAACATCAATAAAAGACAAGAACCATATGATCCTCTCAATTGATGCAGAAAAAACATTTGACAAAATACAACATCCATTCCTGATTAAAACTCTTCAGAGTATAGAGATAGAGGAAACATTCCTCAATATCATAAAAACCATGTATGAAAAGCACAAAGCCAATATCATTCTCAATGGGGAAAAGCTGAGAGGTTTTCCCTTAAGATTAGGAACCTAACAGGGATACCCACTCTCACCACTGTTGTTCAACATAGTGCTAGAAGTCCTAGCCTCAGCCATTAGACAACAATAAGAAATAAAAGGCATCCAAATTGGCAAAGAAGAAGTCAAACTCTCCCTCTTCTCAGATGGCATGATATTTTATGTGGAAAACCCAAAAAATTCCATCCCCAAATTGCTAGAACTCATACAGCAATTCAGTAATGTGGCAGGATACAAAATCAATGCACAGAAATCAGTTGCTTTTCTATACACTAACAATGTGACTGTAGAAAGAGAAGTTAAGGAATCAATTCCATTTACAATAGCACCAAAAGCCATAAGATACTTAGGAATAAACATAACTAAAGAGGTGAAGGATCTATACTGTAGAAACTACAGAACACTTATGAAAGAAATTGAGGAAGACACAAAAAGTTGGAAAAATATTCCATGCTCATGGTTTGGAAGAATAAACATCGTTAAAATGTCTATTCTGCCCAGAGCAATTTACACTTTCAATGCAATCCCTATTAAAATACCATTGGCCTTTTTGAAAGAGCTGGAACAAAGAATCATAAAATTGGTGTGGAACCAGAAAAGACCCTGAATCATCAAGGAAATGTTGAAAAAGAAAAACTTTTGTTGTTGAATGTTGAAAAACGAAAAAATGTTGAAAAAGTATGAAGCTGGTGCATCATACTACCTGACTTCAAGGTATACTACAAAGCTGTTGTCACCAAGACAGCATTGTACTAGACAAAAACAGGCACAGAGACCAATGGAACACACCAGAGGCTCCAGAAATGGACCTTTAACTCTATGATCAACTAATCTTTGACAAAGCAGGAAACAATATCCAATGAAAAAAGACAGTCTCTTCAAAAAATGGTGCTGGGAAATTGGACAGCTACGTATAGAATAATGAAACTGGACCATTCCTTTACATCATACACAAGGATAAACTCAAAATGGATGAAAGACCTCAATGTGAGACAGGAATCCATTAAAATCCTAGAGGAGAACATAGGCAGTAACCTCTTCGACATTGACAATAGTAACTTCTTTCAAGACACGTTTTCAAAAGCAAGGGAAACAAAAGCAAAAATGAAGTTTTGGGACTTCATCAAGATAAAAAGCTTCTGCACAGCAAGGGAGTCAACAAAACAAAGAGGCAATCCATGGAATGGGAGAAGATATTTGAAAATGACATTACAGATAAAGGGCTGATACCCAAGATCTATAAAGAACTTCTCAAACTCAACACTCAAAAAACTAATAACCCAGTCAAAAAATGGGCAGAAGATATGAACAGACATTTCTTTTTTTTTTTTTAAAGATTTTATTTATTTATTTGACAGAGACAGAGACAGCCAGCGAGAGAGGGAACACAGCAGGGGGAGTGGGAGAGGAAGAAGCAGGCTCACAGCAGAGGAGCCTGATGGGGCTCGATCCCAGAACGCCGGGATCACGCCCTGAGCCAAAGGCAGACGCTCAACCGCTGTGCCACCCAGGCGCCCCATGAACAGACATTTCTCCAAAAAAAGACATTCAAATGGCTAATAGACACATGAAAAAATGCTCAACATCACTAGCTATCAGGGAAACACAAATCAAATCCACAATGAGATACTACCTCATATCAGTTAGAATGGCAAAAATTAACAAGACAGGAAATAATACATGTTGGTGAAGATGCAGAGAAAGGGGGGCCCTCTTACACTGTTGGTGGGAAAGACAAATCAAATCCACAATGAGATACTACCTCATATCAGTTAGAATGGCAAAAATTAACAAGAAAGGAAATAATAAATGTTGGTGAAGATGCAGAGAAAGGGGGGCCCTCTTACACTGTTGGTGGGAATGCATACTGGTACACCCATGCTGGGAAACAGTATGGAGTTTCTCCAAAAAATTAAAAATAGAGCTACCTGATGACCCAGCAATTGCACTACTGAATATTTACCCCAAAGACATAGATGTAGTGAAAAGAAGGGGCACATGCACCCCAGTGCTCATAGCAGCAATGTCCACAATAGCCAAACTGTGGAAGGAGCTGGGATGCCCTTCAACAGATGAATGGATAAAGAAGATGTGGTCCATATACAGAATGGAATATTACTTAGCTATCAGAAAGGATGAATACCCACCATTTGCATCTACATGGGTGGAACAGGAGGGGATTATGCTAAGAGAAATAATTCAAACAGAGAAAGACAATTTTCATTTGGTTTCACTTATAGGTGGAACAGAAGGAATAGCAGGGAGTACATTAGGAGAAGGAAGAGAATAATGAAGGGGGGAAAATAAGAGGGGGAGACAAACCATGAGAGACTATGGACTCCAGGAAACAAACTGAGGGTTTCAGACGGGAGGTGGGTGGGGGAATGGGTTAGCCTGGTGATGGGTATTAAGGAGGGCACATATTGCATGGAGCACCAGATGTTATGTGCAAACAATGAATCATGGAACACTACATCAAAAACTAATAATGTACTCTATGGTGACTAACATAATAAAAAAATAAAAAAGCATCAAGAAAAAATAGTTCAAGTAGTTTAGTGACAATAGGGGAGCTATTTAAAAATGATTCATCAAATTGAGGTAAAGTAGTATTTTGTCTGTTTTATAAACAAAGATATAGAAATTCAGTGGTTAAGTAACTTGTTCCATTATATATAGCTTATAGTTAAAAAAAAGTAAGTTTCAAATATAGGCCTTCTGGCTCCAAACCCATGATCTACCTAGAGCTTTCAATAGTATGGTATATCTTAGATTCATAAACTTTTTTTTTGAAATGAAAATTTGTACAAACTATTTAAAAACCAGTGTGACATTTTTTTGTATCAAAAAGCATAACAATTTTCATAACTTTAGACCCTGTAATCTCCTGTGTGGGATTCTATCCTGGGGAATTAATTCAATATGTAGAAAACAATACAGATGAAGATATTCATGGCAACATTTTAATTAAAAAAGCAGCAGTTGGAAGCTACTCAAATGTTCCACAAATAGGACACCGGTTAAATAATATTTGGTACACAGACATATGATAGAATATTACTTTGAAAAATGAGAAAATATTTATGTGTAACTCTAATGTTAGAGAATAAAGCAGGACATGAAATTATAGGTACATCATTGTATTAAATATATGTCATGAAAATATAAGAGATACACAGACAGAAAACTATTATCTGAAGTTGATAAAATAGTTTTGTTTTTGTTTTACCCTTCCTCCCATCAAAAAAAAAAAAAAGGTGGGGGGCAAATAATTATCATTTCACTGTGAAAGTAACTCCTGTACTTTTTTTTAAAAACATGCCAGAAAAAGAATATCTATCTTTTTTTTTTTAGATTTCTCTGCAGGTTTTATTATTTTATTGCTTTTTTAAATTAAACCTTTTTATTTTAATTCCAGTATAGTTAGCATACATTGTTACATTAATTTTAGGCGTACAATATAGTGATTCGACAATTCTATATGTCATTACCCAGTGCTCATCATAATAAGTATACTCTTAATTTCCTTCACATATTTCACCTGTCACCCCCACTCACCCACCTCTGATATGCTTTATTTTAAATGAGTACCCTCAGTTAAAGTTGTTTTTTTTTTCCATCAAGAACATTTTTTACCTAAGGCATACTTTAGAATACACTGTGTAAGTTTCAGTTGGAATTTGTTGTTGTTGTTTTCATAATCAGTTACTTAAGAAACATTTTATCTTTCACTAGGATGTTTAATTTTATGGTGATTAATCAGAACATTAAACACTCAATATTTAGAAATCAAAATTTATAGTGAAGTCTGTACCAAAATTTATTGAATTTAAACATACTTGTTTCCCTCAAATACATGCATTTAATTAATTTGAAATAATATAACCAATTAAAGAACATTAAAACAGAGAAGTGGGAATCAGATATTTCACTGGAAAGGAAAGATGGATTTGTTCATCTAATGGATTCAGCTCAGCCAATTTTGTAGTTTGAAAATAACAGATTTATTCACTTAAAATATTCTCAAAGATGAAGCAAGATAAGCTAGTTCTCAGAATTGGGAATAATGAGTCCATCATCATATAAAAGTTAGGATTTTAGAGGATTCCAGCTTAATCAAATGGATTTTGGAAGTTCAGTCACTCAGCTGTATACCAGTTCAAATCTGTGAAGAGACAGCGATGAAAAATAAGAATGTGACTATCTTTTTAGGCTTTAAAGAAAATAAAGAGATAGATATATACAAAGATATATGAGATCTGTGTACATGTATCAGATAGGGTTTGGTTGCAAAGAACTAAATTACTCTAAATAGTTTAAGTAAGAAGTATTATAGTTATTAAATGTTTTATAAAATCATGGACTTAAATCAATAGACTTCAGGGTGACTTGAAAGATCAAGAATGACTCTTAAAGCCAAAGTATAGGACCAACATAAAGGAAGATGTCTTCTAAGCCACCAGGCCCAGAAGCATACTCCATTGCCGCGGTGAAAAAAGCCACTACAATCAGGATGGTGCCACATTCAGGAAGCTGCTGTGATCTGGAGACCTCCACTATTGTTGCCAGTTCCAGAATTCCACCATGTGAACTATGATTTGCACCAACAAAATGGATGCCCTGTACCCTGATTCTTGATTCTCATAAAGCTAATGGTCAGACAATGAATCACTTATTAAAGCCGCCGCAGAGCCGGGAGGGAAGGAAAAATAATGACTCCATTAATGTCCTTACCAGCAGAAATGCAGAAGAAGTTCAATCTCCATCTCACTTTTACTTTTAAATCTCAGGAATATTCATCAGACTGGCTGAAGCTAAAAGACATTGAGTCCTAATTGCAAGAGTCTTAGAAATAAGATTTTTAGCTCTCCATCTCCTTCAGTACAGGGAGATAACTGGAATGAGAGTGAAATGGATGTTGAACACTAATGTACCATATCCCTTTGGTTACTCAACATACATACACATCATTTTCTCACTCAACAGCAGCAATAAGCAACAATTGTGTTCCATACTGATATGTAAAATATCACTTTTACAAATGAAAATGTACTGATATTTCCCTAAGCAGGAAAGCCAAGGAAAGTTCCATCAGTAAATCTGTCCATCTCAGGGTGAAAGTTTATTCTTCCTCCAATGAACTACATTAGAAATTTACCTACCTACAACACTATATAAAATATCAGAAGAAAGGAAGGGGCCCAAGTCATTAATATATATACATGAAACAGGACCTGGAAGAAAGTATAGCTATTATAGCTTTCATTTCATAAAGTTGCAGTTACAAATTTATAATTTCCTTCCTCCTCTACCTATTTTTTCTTTCTTTTGCCTTCAGCCAGCACCTGGGCTGATATAGACCTTTTAATTTGATGTGGTGACTCAAATGTTTTTTTTTTCCTGAGAGACAAGAGCCCATACTGACTTCCTATGGCTATAGCTAGAAATGGCAGTCTTAAGGCATTACCCATAGTATTTCAAATAACAAAAACAACAACAACAATAAAAAAAAAAAAAACCCTCACTGCCCACAGTGTATAGTAGCAACCTTAGCTGAAAGCCTCTGGAATATGTGGTGTTTGGCTTCCTAGCCTCTACAGTAGACAAAGAACTTGAAGGAGGATGAAATGGGGGCAGTGATCCACTTCTTTCACCACAGCAGTTAATGGTGGGGGTGGGAGTAATGCTGTTCCATTACTTTTACTAGAGTAGGTAAATAGAGGAATAAAAATTACTCTTTTATCCATTTAAATATGGTTACATTCTGATGTCTGAGATAATGTTAAGCTTTAGGTATATAAAGAGAGTTACTTAAACTCACAAAGGGTTCAAGTTCGGTATGAGAGCAGTCACCATGAGCTCATAATCAGGAAAGATCATCTCAATGCATAAATTGTGTTTTGACAGAAAAGTTATTTCTGCCTCCCTCCCATATCCTAGCAATATGATATGTCTACATTTAAACCACTCCCAAGTATTGTGAATGTTCTCTACCACCTCTTCTCTATTAAACCCATACAGCTTATATGACTCACCTTTATGTGAGGCCCAGAAGGAAATATTGTTCATGTCTCTTTCTCAAAAAATTCATTCAAAGCCCTATGGCTTTGAAAAGTAAAAGTTTCTGATAACCTACGAGAGAAGAGCACTTCTTCAATTTCTTTGAATGATTCTTCCTTAATGTCAGGATGTGTTTGGGGCTCTTTCCAAGCAGCTCATGCTACCAGACTAGAAGGCAGCACCTTTCATTGCTCTGCTGAGTACTGCTAAGACGCACACAGATATAAATCAGGCAGTGTCTAAGACTGATTTTGCCTCGTTAGCAGTACCTGTTAATTGGATGATACAAGAGTGATTTCTTGGGGCTTTAGGAAAACCAATCACGAGCATAGAAGAAACTTCAAAATTAATCTGTCATTTAATACTTTGTTGACAGGTTGGTTATCGGAAAGACATGGAACAAGAAGATGCAGCAGAAACAGTCAAAACTAGAGGGAATGAGTCCTCTGTCATTCTGACAGGATTAGAAGGAAATACTTTATATCACTTCACAGTGAGGGCTTATAATGGAGCTGGATATGGGCCACCTAGCAGTGAAGTGAGTGCAACCACCAAGAAATTCCGTAAGTGACCTGGGCTTTTTGTTTGTTTCAGACAAAAGGGAAACATCTTTTAACATTTCTGAAAGCCCCTGTAAGGTACAAATAAGGAGAGTTGAAGGGGAGTTTTGTTTCATAGTCTTGCTTGAATACTTAGATCTGAATTCTGAAACTAGCTCAGAAAATTTTGCATTCACAGTAGACAAAGGTTATCTTCCTGTGAAACACGGCCAAGTGATTTTGACACAGACAGAAGATAAAAGGATTCTGGTTCAAAAGCTCAGTAGAGTAGCTATTAAAAAGACACTCTGGAGCAAAAATCCTCCTTATCTGACTCCAGCTGGAAAGAAGCCTATGGTCCCAGCCAAATACTAAACACAAGAAAAGATTGAAATACAAAGATTTAAGTGAAGAAATGTATTTAAGACTCCTTGTCAGTTCACTTTTTTTATAATAATAATTTTTTATTATGTTATGTTAGTCACCATCAGTATATCCTTGGTTTTTGATGTACTGTTCCATGATTCATTATTTGCATATAACACCCAGTGCACCATGCAATATGTGCCCTCCTTAATACCCATCACCGGCCTATCCCAGTCCCCACCCCCCTCCCCTCTGAAACCCGCAGTTTGTTTCCCAGAGTCCATAGTCTCTCATGGTTCATTCTCCCTTCTGTTTATCCCCCCTTCATTCTTCCCTTCCTTCTCCTACCGATATTCCTGCCATTTCTTATGTTCCATAAATGAGTGAAACCATATGATAATTGTCTTTCTTTGCTTGATTTATTTCACTTTCACTTTTTATTTTGCAGCCCCTAGTCAAGCACCCAGCAATCTCAGGTGGGAACAGCAAGGCTCTCAGCTTTCTCTGGGCTGGGAACCAGTCAGACCATTAGCCAATGAATCTGAAGTCATGGGCTACAAGGTCAGTATGTTTCTTCACTCTCTTTATAGACACTCATCTTAAAAATTAGTATGAGGATGTATGATTATAAGGCATAAAAGGCCATTCGCATATCTATTTTTCCCAATCATTTTCTACCTATAACTTAGAAGAAAGTCTCCCTACAATAGGTAAGCCAAGGCAGTCAAAATCAGGTTTAACTGTGCAAGGCATAGAAAGGGAATGAGTAGAGAAAGCAGCAACAATTTGAATGCAGGATGATGATGGCTCCATGAAGCAGTGTCAGGACCAGCATAACTTAAGCAGAGTCCTAGCATTTTCTCTCAGAAGACAAACTTTTCTGGCAAATGACAAAGACTGGATGATTTAATTTGGGTGGAAAGACTTGGCAAAAAAAAAAAAAAAAAAAAAAAAAGAAGGAATGCTAGGGCCAGCACACTGGGTTAAGAAAGAGTCCATGGAGAGACAGCAAGCTCCAAAATAGACACAGCATTTCACATACAGTCATCCTTAAATGTGCCAGCAAGAGAGATGGAAATATGAAAACACTGATTTGTTTTTGAAAAACAACTTTGTCTCTAATTTTAAAATATATGTTTTCTATGTATTGATTTGGTTGAATTTCAAATTTTTTTTTCATCAGATTCTATTATTGTCTTAAACTCCATACAGAACCATACATTGAATATTATTTATATCAGAAATTTTAAACATTTTGATAATGTTTAGACTGAAAATCATCATTTATGTGGCTTTTCAATTATCAGAAATAGTAATACGGTATTTTATATATAAATTGCTAAAATTCTGAAGCTAAATACTTAAGAAGTTATAAATGAAATTTATTGTAAGGGAAGCAATTCCCATTAATCATATTTTAAGTCACAAATTATATTATTTCTTACAGACTATAATTAGTATGGATGGCAGACACTCTTATTACTCAAACATACACACTGAAATCTGTTTTAATCCTCAGAGATACTGAATTTGATCTTTTGGGGAAGGGTAGGTGAGCCATTTTTTATACCCTCCCGTTTGCCCTCTTCCCTCTATACCCTTACCCAAATAACCATGTCCTTACAGCTTTTCCTCTAAGGCAAATATACCTTCAATAATTAGAGGTAACAGTATGGCCTGAAATGGTCATATACCTTCCAAGAACCAATCTAATATCATTAGAACTATGACAACCAAACTCCCAAACTGGAGAGGCAAAGTAGAAAACAAGGAAGAGCTACATGAAAAAATATGGGCGCCTGACAGAACCAGTCAGTGTAAGGCACCTCTCAGGTAATAAGACCTGAAGTATATGTGAGGTTGGGCATAGGGTTCCCAGGCAAGGTAATCATTCTTTTGCTCACCATTACCCCATCTATCTCTGTCACTGTTCTTCCTCTTTATATGTGGCTGTTTCCCCAACCAGACTATATGTGATTGAAGGCAGAAATTCTTTCTCATTACTATAACCCCAATGTTTCTAGAATGGATGAATAAATTAATTAATTTAACCCAGCTAGATGTATATTATGCAATTACTCATAAGTATATATTATCAGATGTGTGTTTTTCCAGCATGGTATTCCCATTTGTTAGGTGTAGTGGGAAAAGAACACTGGCTTCTAAGTCAGACTTTCATTAAAATCCTAGTTGTGTAACTCTGATCAAGTTCCTTAATTTCTCTTAGTCTCATTTTCTTAACTCCAAAATGGCAAAAATAACAAAATAATACCTATCATACAGGATTATTTCATGGATTAAATAAGATAGTTTATGTAAAATAACAAATAGCTGTTAGCATATAGAAGGTGCTGACTTAAAAATAAAATACTATTTATTCTATTTGTTTTGGGAGGAGAATACCTGGTTAAGTGAAATTTTAACAAAAGGAACTGATTTTTGGAAGTTGCCTGCCAGTTCTGTCTAAATGAAGACAGCAGAAGTTACCTTGAAATACCTTCTTGCAGGGGGAAGAATCACTAGCATGTTCCATCTTAGTTGTATAATTTATAGACAAATAGGTACACATTGATAGATGATTTTTTTCTTTTATTTCCTTTAAATTGTTATACTTGCTAATATCCTTGAGAAGAAAAAGCTCATTCCTAAGAAAGGAGTCTGCTGATAACAAATGGAGTGAGGCCTCAAAGCCTGTTCTATTGCAACTAACTCTTATTAGAACTTCTGACAGACAGGATAATCCCCAATGAGATACCTATTGGCAGAAATGTCACAAAGTGCCCCATGAGGGAAAAAGGACTTTAGGCTAATAACCACAGCTTAACATGGAGCCTGGATTCTCCTGGGAAGGTCTGGTTTTCTCAGAGCAGGTGGCTAAGGATTAAAGCTCCTCCTAACACAGGCACAAGGGGCCAGGAATGTGATTAGAAACAATAGCTACAAATTTAAAGTACAAGGATGTAACCCAGAAAACACAAGCTTATAACCCTCTTTTCTGAGCATGACTTTGAGGAAAACTCCTTCAGCCTAGGCAAGAATGTGCACGACAGCTAAAGAGCTATACCGTTTGGATGGAGATTCACCCAAGTATGGAGTGACCAAGGCTGAGCATGAAACTCAGAGGAAAAAAAACCTTTTTGATTTCTACTACATCTCCCCAAATTACTGCCAGACCAAGAGTGACCTAGCCACTGGACCAAGAATACCAGTGTAATAGTGGACCACGTCTTAAGCACAATAGCACACAGCAGCCACAAAAGCTTAACAAATGTAGATGCAAGTCAGCACACTATTTCTCTATCCATGAGGCAATTTGAGGTAGAGGATTTCCTGCTTAAAAGGATAAAAGAAAGCTTCCAAAATTAATTGTAATATCAAAAAGAGAAGTAAATTTATTTTTATTCTTTGTCTTTGCCAAGCTACTTTACTTTATTATAAGCAAAAGAGATCACTAGAAATGTGCATGGTATGTACGTTTCAGGCTAGGAAACTTGAAGTCAATGCCTGAGGTTTAAAATGCAAGGACTGTGTATTTCACTTCCCTCCCTGCATTTTGTCCAGCTCTTTAATTTGTTGTTTTTATAATAATAATTTTTATTATATTTTGTTATTCACCATACAGTACATCCCTAGTTTTTGATGTAAAGTTCCATGATTCATTACTTGTGTTTAATACCCAGTGCACCATGCAATACATGCCCTCCTTAATACCCATCATCAGCCTATCCCATTCCCCCACCACCCCACCCCTCTGAAGCCCTCAGTTTGTTTCCCAGAGTCCATAGTCTCCATTCTTTTATTCTGGGGTGTAGTGTTCTGTATATCTATGAGGTCCAATCCGGTCTAGTATATCATTCAAAGCTCTTGTTTCTTTGTTGATTTTCTGCTTAGGTGATCTGTCGATTGCTGATAGTGGAGTGTTGAGGTCCCCTACTATTAACGTACTTTTATCTATCTGTCTCTTCATTCTGGTTAAGAGTTGGCTTGTGTATCTTGCTCCCCTGTTTTCAGGGAATAGATATTTATAATTGTCATATCCACTTGTTGGATACATCCTTTAAGAATAATATTGTGTCCTTCTATATCTCTAACTACAGTCTTTAGTTTAAAAATCTAATCTGTCTGTTATGAGAATTGCTACCCCAGGTTTCTTTTGAGGTCCATTGGCATGAAAAATGGTTTTCCATCCCTTCACTTTCAGTCTAGATGTATCCTTAGGTTAAAGATGAATCTCTTGTAGACAGCAGATGGATGGGTCATATTTTTTATCCAATCTGCAACCCTGTGGCATTTTATGGGAGCAGTTAGGCCATTCACATTGAGAGTGATTATTGAGAGATATGATTTTAATGATGCCATGTTGCCTGTAAAGTCTTTGTTTCTATAGATTGTAAAAATTTCTATTCTGTATCACTCTTGGGTCCATTTTACTTTTATAGAACCCCCCTTAATAATCTCCTGTAGGGCTGGTTTCATGGTTACGAATTTGGTCGGTATCTGGTGATCCTGGAAGGTCCTTAACTCTCCATCAATTCTGAATGACAGCCTTGCTGGATAAAGGATCCTTGGCTGCATGTTTCTCTCGGATAGAGCTTTAAAAATATCCCGCCAACCCTACCTCTCATTCCAGATCCGTGTAGACAGGTCTGACGTAATTCTGATATTTTTGCCTCTGTACGTGAGAAATTTCTTTACCCTGGCTGCTTTCAATACTGTATCCTTGAATCTAATATTTGGAAATTGCATTATGACATCATGTGGCGTAGGTTTGTCATGGTTGAACTTGGAAGGTTCTCTCTGCCTCTTGGACAGAAATGCTTGTTTCCTTTGCTAGATTAAGGAAGTTTTCAACTACAATTTGTTCAAATATCTCTTCTAGACCTCTGTTTTTCTCCACCCCTTTGAGGATGCCGATGATTCTGACATTGGAACTTTTCATCGAGTCAGTAATCCATAACCTACATTCTTGAGATTGGATTTTTTTTGAGCCGAGTTTCTGTTTCAACTTTCTCTTCTACCATCCCATCCTCCAATTCACTAATTCGTTCTTCTGCCTCATTTACCCTGGCCATCAGAGCATCTAGTTTGGACTGCATTTGAGTCATAGCATTTTCAATTTATGCCAGATTCACTCTCATTTCCACCCTTAGAGATTCTATATTCTCGTTAATATTTTCATTAATATTCTTTTCAAATCTACATATCATCATGACCATTATTACTCTGAACTCCATTTCTGATAACTTGGTTATATCCATATCCATCAGTTCTGTGGCAGAGGCCACAGACTCATTATCTTTTCTTTGCTGAGGGGGATTTCTCCTCCTTGTCATTCTGATGAGGAGAGGTTACGGGGTTGCCCAGAGCCCAAATTATTGACCAGGACCCAAGCAGTGTACACTTGTTTTATAGGGACCTTAGGGATGTCGACTTCTTGATTTTTCAGCCTGCCTTCTGGGGGAGGGCCTGCCACTCTGATATTCAGGCAGTCCTGTTTGGGTAGAGTCTCCCTGTCCTCTCATGTGGTTGTTAGGGTTAAATACTGATCCATCTTTGCTAAGCTCCAGCTCTATCAGGGTAAGCCGTGGCTCGGAGGACTCAGCACCGGCCAGGCCGGTCAGGCACAGTGGTCTGTGCAGGGCTGCATCTTCACCTGGGCAGTGAGAAAAGGAGCGCCCACCTAACTAAGGATGACTGGGTTGCAAGCCCTGTCTTAATAAGACAGACGGCCTAATTCTAAAGGCCTGTGGCAGTTGTTTCCCAGGGGATGGGTGAATCGTTTTTCAGGCAGAATCACTCCAGCCTGTCACTACAAAGGCAGAGCCAGGAGAGGTTCTCTTCCAGTTTCAGACCACACTGGTGAGAGAATCAGGAAAGACCTGGGATGTGTGCTGGGCATCAGTCTGAAGAAGTTGGCTAAGACAGGATCCTTGTCCAAAAGCATAGAAAGATAAGTGCCAATGAGTGTTCTAGGCTCTGAGGGTCCCACAGTGAATGAGACAGAGAAAGTCCTTCTCAGAGAGCTTCCACACCAGAAAGGGAATACCTAGGAAGCTTCTCTTAGATGCTGCCAGACTGGGAGAACTCCATCCCCAACTGCCCCATCTGAAGAGTTTATAAACAGACCTTAACCGGGTTCTGCTGTGAATACCATGGAGACGTCCTCAATGGCGCAGAGCTCTCTCAATGCTCTGTGTATTCCACCTTTTGTATTAAGTCTGTATTAAGTCCAGAGTAGATGAATTCAGAGAAGTCTTCATCTAGAAGTTTTCCCGATTGTGAAAAGGGTTGAAAAGTGATAAACATGGAGAAAATTAGATTTTCCTCCAGACTTGGTCCATAAATAATAAACCCAACTCTTTTCTTATAGTTAGGATACTAAATACAGGATTGAACTCATGATTTGAAAATAAACCACAAAAACCCATAATAAAATAATAAAATAATAAAATAAAAGAGTGGAATTTGACATTCAACCAATCCATTTTCTAAGAAGCATCGATCTTACTTACTTACTTAATTTCATAGATTGAAGTGTCAACATATATAAGGACAAAATGTTAACAAAGAAAGATATGATGAGAAATTTTATGCAAGGTGTCAGAAGATAAAGGAGGTCTCCTCAACATAAATCTTATCAGGGACCCCAAAAATAACCAAGAATATAGTGGAAGAAAGATGGATGGAATCAAACCATATGTTGTTGTATCAGAGGAGACATATTAAAATTAAATCTATTCAGATAAATGTTAAGTATTACCTCGTTGTGAAATTTCTTACTGCTTTTTGAGATCATGCAAGAGATCCTAAACTTCTTAGGGTTTTGTTTAACAAGTCCAGATTTAATAGCAATAATTTCAAGACATCACAGCTTTCATTAAAAAGTAAGAGAAATAGAAGCTTGAAGAACCACAAGAAATGTTGGGAAAAGATTGTCTCTTGAAGATATGGCCACAAATTATTCTCATGCAAATAAAATAACTCCCCATTTGAAAAGTTAAATCATATTTGGATTACTTAGTGTAATTTATAACTTCTTCAGGTCCCTTATTATTTCTTTCTCTTCTTTTCTTATATTTCCCAATTCAGAAATGTATTATTAATATATTATTTGTAAGTAATTGGGAAAATGGAGCAAAAACTTCAAATTATTTTTTTCTAATTTAATATACTTTTCTTATATTTCTTTAATACATTTTTCTATATTTCTTATATTTCTCAAATAAATGCTTTTCAATGAAGAAAATGTTATTTTTATAACTCCTCTAGTAAGGAGTCTGTATTTCGAGTCTTTAATTTTGGCACATCTGTATGGGCATTCCTAAGGAAATACCAAGGCCAATAACAAAGCTGTGGACTAAAGCATATTCAGCCATAATTCTCCCTAATAATCTTGAGAATGGAGAAATTTTTTCTTTATATTATGAAAGAAGCTTACCAAGATTATAAAATAAAACAACCATCTTCTATCCACCTTATTGTTCTCATGTAGATTTAAGCCCAAGTGAAAGGGAAAATAAATATTATACACCTGGGAGCTATACTTTCACTTGTGCAAATATCTCCTTCCCCACTAAGAGAAACTTTTATCCATTCAGAAAAAAAAAAAAAAAAACGAAGAGTCAGAAGGAATTCAGGACAAGGACCTCAGGCTACATACTAAAATAATAATAACAATAAATAATAATAATAATAAAGGTTTTGTTTTCTGGGCTACAACTAGAAAGTTTCCTTTCCTAGGTATACCCTTTCTCCATAGATCTTCCCCCCTCACCTCTACTTTCTGCCTGTTTACGTACCCAGAGAGAGTAGGGGGAAAATCAGGTTCAAAGTTTACTGGTTATTAAGTGTTCCATCAATGTAGTTTTTGTGTATTTATTCAACTTAGATATCAGGACCTTCCAGACTCCTGAGATACATGTACACTTGGATTGATATTTTATTCCACACCCTACAGAATTCTGAAGACCACCTCTATATTTATCCAGCTTCTCAAGGGAGCTTAATGTCATTGACCATTCTAATTTCCTTGATTTCCTGTATCTTGCAGCTGTTCCTTCCTCTTATATTTACTCCATATATGGGATTCAGCCTTGTTCTTGTGGTACCCACAAATTAAAAAGACTCATATATAATAAGTTATACTATTCTTTTGCATGTGATTATGCTTGAAATTTTTTTATAATAAAATACTTTTAAAAATAAAACAAAAATGGCTTATATAATATCAAATATATACCTGTAGAAAGCAGACTTGAGAGAAATGTTGGCAGGAGCATGTAGAGTGAAAAGCACACCATACAGGCAAATACCTGGAGATTGCCCATAGGAAGTCCTGTTCTTAAAAGTGCTTTTGGCCGTCCTCCAGTCTCTGGTACTTATGCTTCCCCAATTTCTTTTCATCTTGCTTCTATCATCTTGCTAATTTCTCACCCTCCCATCACCACTGGGGCTTCAGATTCCTCACCTCCTATTATGAAGAGCAGATGTACCCGTTGACTATTCCCAGGATGCTCAGCTGCTGAATAGGCCTTCCCTTTAATAGGATCCATCCTTCTCAGGGGCACTCATGGGTAAAGAAAAGCAAAAATTTATTGTTATATCTTTGAGCCTACTCACACCATTATTGTCTTACCATCATACATATCGACTAGCCATCTCCAGATCATGTCTTTCAGAATAACAGTACCACATTAATTATTTGTTTAGAATCACTTTTTTGGATAACTCACTCTTCTGAGCTTGTTAAGTAGGATTTGAGGATAGTCTTGAAAATACAATTTCCTGTATACCTAAAGATAGCTGTCATCACAAACGCCATTCTGTAGATGTCCAGATTTTCAAAGTACTCCATGGACTCCTTATTGTCAATAACTATTTCTGACATGTCTTGATAACTACTTAAGCTTCTCAGTTTTCTCATTTTCATTCATCTTTATGAAATCAGGGTTTTAAAATGAGCCAAGATTCTCTCAAACACCTAAGAGTAACCATTAATTTAATGTATCTTTTCACTTACTGACTCATAACATCACATCTCCCTGGATGTACTGGTAAAAGCCACATTTAATCTCAAACTCCTTTTGCTACCATTGACTGGTTTTTTTCATGCTTTAACCTTTTGTTTCTAAATCTCAACTGATCCACAAATTTTTCTTCAACTCCGAATTTTACAGCAACATTAGATATGCATTACTAGCTACATTTTTCTTTGTCATAAGAATTATAATTTATTGAACCATAATAACAATGTCCTCTAAAATAGTCACCCCCTGCCAATCCTCACCAATTTATGTACTTCCCCATTGCCGTGAATTTCTTTCTAATTACCTCATGTGGATGATCAGAAGTCTCACTCATGATACTGCTACAGTCAACATAAGAATCATAAATTTTGATACAATTGTCATTTTTTAAGCTGAAAGGACCTGCTGTGGGCATGTTCTGAGAAATGTTTCTGATTCCCCAAATCTTGACCAAGTACCACTCTGTGCATTGCTATATCACTGAATACATTTCCTATGGCAGTATATATCACACTTCACTGCATTGGTATCTGTCCCCACTATTATATTGTAAATGCCATGAGGGCAGGAACCATGTGGTCTTGTTCTGTTATGAATCTCCAATATATAGCACTGTGCCTGGCCTACATGATATGCCCAATAAATATTTGATTATACTCATCACTTTGCAACTACATTGAGGCTATGGCTTCCTTCCCTATAAGTATTTCAATACATATAATTATTGCACATGCTAAATACTTTAGAGAGAAGTTATTTCTCTCCTGAGACCCTGAAGTAAATTTAAATCTGTGAAAGATAAAGAAAGTGAAATGGAGGGACCATTTATTATCAGAATGCAAAAGGGAGGATCAAGTACAGGCAGACTTCAATATATGACAAGATTTCTCTACTAAAGTTTTTTTTTCCCCCTCTATATAGGTTAGTGAAAGGTCAAAACACATTTTTATAAGAAAAAAATATAAATTTTTATCTAGCTTCCTAAAGCATCTTTTATGATGCCATTGAAATACTGACTATTGACAATGAACAATGATGGCAACAGAAGTAGCTTCCTCTTAAGTTTACCCCGTACCAGGTCTTATAATGCGACCAGATTTGCCCAGACAGAAATATGGAGATTGTATTTTGTTTTATTTTGTTTGTAGGAGATTGTTTTGAATCCAGATCTGTAAGTAGAAACAATATAATATAGCTTTGAAGCAGGTCTTAACTTATCTTCAGAATTCTAACCTTCTAAGGCAATTTCTTCCCTAACAAGCCACATGATCTTGTATAAATTGCAAAAGTCCTATGATCGTTGCTTTCTGATATGTAAACATAGGAAAATTCTATGTCCTTCTTAAAATGCTTTTTATTTATTTATTTGAGAGAGAGAGTGAGCAAAAGAGAGAGAGAGCACAAGCAAGGGGAGTGGCAGGCTGAGGGAGAAGCAGGTTCCCCGCTGAGCAAGGAGCCTGATATGGGACTCAATCCCAGGACCCTAGAATCGTGACCTGAGCCGAAGACAGATGCTTAACCAACTGAGCCACCCTGGCACTCCAGGATAACTCTATGTCCTAATTTGTAATTCTGAAACCATTTCCCATGAATACATGTTCTATTCTAGTTCTACGGACAGGTGTCAAAAAAACTTTACTATCCAAAGTATCCAAATGCCAGTTCACAGAAATAAATAGAAACACTAAAATTTTAACTTTTCAGTGATTTCCTACATTGTTAAATATTTATTGTTGATATAGTTAACAAACTATCTCTTTAGTCCTTTGAATTTGAAGATGACAGCTGTGAGTATTCCCTTGGGATACTATTCATTTCAATAACCAATAAAAGACTGTAGAGATATGCCTCCTCACTACCTACTGCTCTAGTCTCATGTATCACCATCCCCGTATGTCTTCTGTCTATTCCGTACCCTAATGTTATGGTTTCTTATTGCTTAGGTGTATTTTTTCATTTTCTCTTACCTTTTCCTAGAATTCTCATCCCTTTCTCCAACTGGCGAACTCTACTCATCTTCAGATACTTAGCTCATGCGTCACCTCCTCTGAAAAGCCTTTCCTAACCCACAGACAGAATTAAACTCTCTCTTCCATATTTCCATAGCATCTTATGTACACTTCCACTGCTGCATATAGCACATACATTGCAGTTACTTACATATGTCAAAGCCATAGGCTTCCTTAGCTCAAAATGTGACATATGGTAGTCAATCAATAAAGATTTGGAATCCTCATTTGAATATGATATGCTTAAATCTCTGTTATTATTTCCAGGTTTTTTATAGGCAAGAGAGCCACAGCAACAGTCAAGTTATTGAAACACAGAAACCTCAAGCAGTAGTACCACTGCCGGATGCCGGAGTCTATATTATTGAAGTTCGAGCATACAGCGACGGAGGGGATGGGATGGCCAGTTCCCAAATCAGAGTACCATCCTATTCAGGTAAGTTTCGACATAATAGGCTTAATGTGATGACCACCAACAATGTTAAATAGTGTAAACCTCACCAAAATTAATATTATGGATTCCATGGATGTAAACTTTGGAAGGGTCTCATTTCTCACTCTGATTTCCATGCCATCCTCCAATTAATAAGAACAATGGCGTTATGTCCATAATTGCAGAATTTCTACAAATCTAGAAAGGATTTTTCATTAGAATGTTTCATTAGAATGTGCTTATTTTTGAAATTCCCTTGCCTATCCTGGTCTCAAGCAGTGCCTTGCTGGCCATTTGGGCTTTGCAATATTGCTTTTAAACTGCCAGTGCACTATTTAACATACCTATTTCTCTATTACCTTGATTACTTGTATCACTAGATAATGGAGAATGAGGTTCAGAAAAGCTTAAAAGAAATGCTTTTTAAAATTAAAGTTGGATCATATTTATTGATTTCAAAATAAATTGTAAATTCTATTAAGTATCATTTTTTGTTCTTTTCCAGGTTTATTGAGATATAACTGACATGTAACATTTTGTAGGTTTAAGGTATACAACTTGTTGATTTGATACACTTATAACTGCAAAATTATTACGACCATAGCATTAGCTAACACCTTCATCACATCACATAACTGCCATTTCTTTTTGTAGTGAGAACATTTAAAATTTACTCCCTTAGCAACTTTCAAGTGTGTACTACAGTATTATTAACTATAATCACGATGCTATACATTAGATCACTGGAACTTATTTGTGCCTCATTGTTTTTATTAGCAGTATTAATAATTTCTAGCTTTTACTGAGCCCTTATTATGTGTTAGGACTGGTCATCAGTCTTTTTTTTTTTTAAGATTTTATTTATTTATTTGACAGAGAGAGACAGCCAGTGAGACAGGGAACACAAGCATGGGGAGTGGGAGAGGAAGAAGCAGGCTCCCAGGGAAGGAGCCTGATGCAGGGCTCAATCCCAGAATGCCGGGACCACACCCTGAGCCAAAGGCAGACGCTTAACGACTAAGCCACCCAGGCGCCCCCTGGTCATCAGTCATACATCATCTTATTTAGTCTTAGTAATAATTATATGGGGTAATGGCATTATTAATATTTTACAGAGAAAATTTACGTAACTTGCCTAAGATCACACTAAGTGGAAGAACCAGGATTTGGACCCAAGCATGCTTGTCTCCAAGGCCACATATCTTCACCACTACCACCATTATTACACCAGCAAGGAAGTTAAAGGAAGAGAAATTTTATAAATTTAGAAATGAGTAACCATTCCACTGAGGTAGTCAAAAAAAAAAAAGATTTAATAAAGTATGCACGTCTCTCATTAAGAAAATATTAGGCAATCTTCCCTAAATCCTTGAATAAAAAATGTTTAATGTCTTTTAATTAATGGGCAATTATGAGCATTATTTATTGAGTAATCATTCTCAGCAGAATTGTCAGCCTAAAGGGAAGTATCCAGTGATATCATATAGGACTCTGCATGTGGCTTTGTTGCATTCAACATATTTATCAATTTGGATTGAGACCAGGGGCATTGCATATGATCTTTTTTGATGCCACAAAAAGTGGGATTGAAGGAAAATATAAGGAAGAAAATAATTAGAATGAAACTTTGAGGAAAAGCTATTTACATAATATTTGATGAGTAAATTCTTACATAAAAATACAAGATGAAATAATGGATATTATTGGGACAGTTGATAAAATTTGAATAATGTCTGTAGATTAGATAACATATATATATATCAATAATTTACTTTTCTTAAAAAAATTGTGGAGTGGCTATATAAGAAAATGTCTTACTTTTAGAAACTATACATTAAAGTATTTAGGGGTAAATGTATATCATGTCTGCAACTTACTTTCAAATGGCTCAGGAAAAATGTATGTATTTATAGAGAGAATAATAACACAACAATGAGGAAACAAACATTTAAGGAAACTGGATGAATTCTTTGCTCTATTTTTACAACTTTTTGATGCATCTAAAATTATTTCAAAATAAAAAGTTAAAAATAAAAAAATATAAGATATAGGAAATCTGACATTTTTCAAAAATTCAGGTGAAAAGATCTAAGAATTAAATACATTGTGGCCTTATTAAAACTTAATACACTTTATGATTCATTTATAAAAGTATAGCTTCAAGAGCAAAAGAGGTAATAATGTCTCTACATTGATAACTACAACTGGACTGTTCAGATGAGGGTGTTAAATTTTCAAGAGTGCCTTGAAAGACTAAAGATTATTTCTGAAAAGTGAAAAAGATGACAGATTTCTTCTTGTATCATAAGACTCAAATTTCTAAAAACAACAATACAATGAGCATTTATTGACTCCTGATCATATTCTTGGCATTACATTAGGTATTTTTCACATATTATCTTATTTTACCCTTTCAGCAAACTTCTAAGTATTCTATTATTTCTCTGATTCCCCAACTCTAAGACAACCATATTGTAAAATATCATCTGGACAATATCAGCCCCAAGTTTGAAAGTACTTATAAAGACATTGATTCTCCCATTGTACTGCACTTCTATTCCATGAAAAACAAATTGTCAACTTTTGTTTTAGTTAAAAAAAAAATGGCTAGTGCAACCCATTTTCTGAGTTTTATTGAAATTCATAATATTGTCTATCTCAGACCTATAGAAAATGAGCAATAATTGGTTTTATTCTCACCATTTTCCAAAAAACAAAAGCCCTAAGAAGTTCAAGGACTTGCTCAAGTGAAATAGCTAGTTGGTTTGCAGCTGAGACTAGAACTTAGTCCAGTGTTGTTGCTGTTGTTTATGTTTTGTTTTGATTTGCTATACCAAAATAATGTTTTTGCTTTGTGGATTTTTTGTGAAAGTTGTGATATAGCCTCTACTTAGCATTCTGAAAGTGAGATGTTTTTGTAAAAGTGTCATGTTAGTTGATTTAACAAGGACTCAGCCACTCTCAAATAAATAGAAAAGATGTTTTCACAGTTTTTATTTATTTTTTTAAAGATTTTATTTATTTATTTGACAGAGATAGAGACAGCCAGTGAGAGAGGGAACACAAGCAGGGGGAGTGGGAGAGGAAGAAGCAGGCTCATAGCAGAGGAGCCTGACATGGGGCTCAATCCCATAACGCCGGGATCACGCCCTGAGCCGAAGGCAGACGCTCAACCGCTGTGCCACCCAGGCGCCCCTCACAGTTTTTATTTATTAAGAATACATATACCACTCCAGTGAGGCTTTGTCATCATGCCTTTCTTATAGTTCACATGCGGCCATGCACTTCACAATAATTCATTTTATACAAGGTGAAATTCATGTTACATTCTCCAATATGTTGATTAAACTTCTATTAGTGCCGTAGATATAAAAATTTTTAACGGAAAGATTTGCCACTGCTCTGTGTGTGTGTGTGTGTGTGTGTGTTTACCAAACAAATCCCCCCCTCCCCGCTCTTAAATAAACATCTGGAGAAAAAAATTTGGACACTATTTCCATAACAAAAATCACAATCAGATTCCATTAACACTCAGCTCTTGCCAGAGAAGATAACTTGACAGAAGGATGATCCCAAAAATTGGGTGGTACCTTTATTTTTTGATTTATCTATCATTAAGGTTTTAATTAAGGCCAATCATAAGAGCATCTGGTTTTTACTAATCCCATCTTGATGACTTGAAGCATGTTCTATTATCTAAGTTCCAGTTCCCTCATCTGCAACAGGGAGATAAAAACCATACTTACTTCATAGAAATGTTGTGAGGATTGAATAAGATAATATGTATAAAGGGCTCAATACAGTGCATTGCATATAGTAAGCATTCATTAAATATCGATCATGATGATGCTACTTCAGAATTCTGACTTGAGGAACCAGTAACCAAAGTTAAGCCTGAGGGTATTAATTAGTTTGTGTGGAGCTTGTTATGTGGAGCTATTAAAAATACTTCAAACTAATCTGTTCAGATCAGTATGTTTAGTCAAACAGCCACCTTAAAACATTAACTGCATACAATATTTTGTTCCCCAAAAGAAGAATTTCTCCTGGGTATAGGTAAGAGTAATGAAAGATGGCTCTTCTTCCTTTGGCAAGTTTGGTATGAGAATCTAGAATTTAAGCCTGTTCAACCAAAACAATCAAATAAATGGAGAATTCATAAGTAAATTAAATAATTTAAATAATTTTATTATTATCAAATTCAAACATTGACTGAAGTAATGGAATTATGAATTCTTATTTCCACAAAATTTGCTAATTATTCTTGCTCCCTTTCCTTAACTATACGCTATAGAAATCAGCTTATCATTCATACCTGAAATTTGGGATGTTTTCCATCAGTGCCTCATTAGTGAAAATTACACTAAATCTCCTGAGTAGATGTATTTTTTAGATGTGACATAGCCTTTTAACACAGTTTTCATATAGAATTCTGCCTTCCATATAATTTTTGGGAGCCCCATACAACACCTTGTTTTAATAAGCACACTCTCAACAGAAACAAACCGATGTTGCACTCCTTTGTCTTACATACCAAAAACCTATCTTCAGCAAAATCAAAATAATTTGCTCCATTTAATGCTTCTCTATTTTCACAGGTGGGAAAGTCACTAGTGCTCAGTCGACCCTCCACACACTCTCCCCATCTTCATCATCGGTAACATTGCTTTTGGCATTGATGATTCCCTCAACCTCTTGGTGAAAACTGCAGACTTACCTTGCTTTGCTTTGCTTTAGCTTGAAAATAGCGGTGAATAGAGTGTAGTGTAAGTGGAGACCCAAGACACAGAGATGAGCTTTAAAAACTTGGGACTACACATGGTGCAGGAGGTTGGGGGGAATATTACTTATCCATCAGGTTTCTCTTTGGTTGTGTAAATGAAGAGGACAGTTCTTAGTCCAATAAAATATGCAGATTGTATGTAATGAATTTCTTGTAAGCAAAGGTAATTTCTGTCAAATGTATTCTTTACCTTTTTTAATATGTTGGAATTTGATTTTATATCTGATGACCCTGAATGTGTGCCATCCATTTGCTAAGTAAGTAGTCTCTTGCAGATCTGTTTCAAACACAAATACAAAACTTAGAATGAAAAGTTTGTTAAAGATTTTGTCTACTGTGTTTCATTTTCCCTTTGGCTAACTATCCCAATTGACAAACTGGTAGAAGATATGAAAAAAAATACTTCAGTTGAGTGATCCATTATAGAATAAATATGCAAAAAATTTTTTGAAAGATATTGTGTTACTGCATAGTGAAATAGCAAAATTTGTCGATATGCTATTCTATATGCATCCCTAGAGCAAGTTATTTGGATAGGGAATAAGCCATTTACGTTAGTGCAAGGTAAATAGAAAGTGAGTCCAAATGAATTTAAGTGCTATTGTTTTTCATTAATTACTATGTTATTTAGCTGCAAATATAATAAATGTTTATTTTTAATAAGAAAAGATTAAAGTCACACAAAATATATGGTCACTAAAAACTGCAGTCACTGATATGCCTGCAAGGGTGCTAACTTGAAAACAAAATGAATACAGGACAGAGCTTTCTCATTTTCCCACCCACTGCCAAAATAGATGTTGAATTAAGTCCAAGGTTTTCTTCTAATTGCCAACAATTTTAAGGACAATGAAAATCTGTTGTGCATATAATTATGCATACATATATAGTCTATGAATTAAAATGTTTCAAGCATAACAAAAAATTTTGATTTTTTTAACACTTCCATGCATCACATACCACTTATAAAATGTTACCAACTATTAAAATAGAAAAGACCTCTTGAATATATTGATTTTTTAATTAAGCTCTGGAAACATAGCCTCAGTACATGGCCCCGGCTAGTCTAACTAGCCATACACTACTTGGGAAATGTTCCCCATTTGCTATTTTGGGGAGTCACTATGAACCAAAGTGATGCTAGATAGTTGGATATTGAAGTGAAAGTTTTCTACTTGATGATATATAGAAGTCTCAACTGCCACAGTTCACATAACACACAAGAAGATGTCTGAAGGGATAATAATTGCAAAGTCAGATGCCAAAAAAGAGCTTGGAGAAACTAGTTTTACAGATGATGTTAATATGAAAACAAAAAGTAGTTTCTTTTCTTTTATAAAACCTAAGCCTGTTAATTCTGTTTGTAGCATCCTTAAAAGCAAGAAAAATGAAGCAAAATTTAGCTCACACTGCTGGCTCTATAGGTTAATCCCTATAAATCAGGATATATTGGGATTTCTGTTCTGGATATCTAAAAGATTGGTTTCAGAGCCACAGCACAACTATTTAAGTTGGTTACTCATTCTGTTTGGGAGGAATTATGTCCAAGATACCCCTAAACAAACAAGAAGTGATATAAAAGACTATCTTTAGTTAACAGATTATTATAGTAAATTACTACAGATGGTGAATATTGAAGTCTGTGAATAATAACAACCAAGTGGCCTTCTTTGAGCACCTCCTTTGGAGTGGGAGAGGCTGGACTTTGCAGATAGAAGGATATGAACTATTTAGCACAAAATCATGCATCTGGGAAAAAAAAGATGCAGCAAGAATATTAAAGAATAGACAATAATTTCTGCTTCATATTGTAAATCATTTTCTTTGTTTTCCATGATGTTTTATACTAGATTTAGTGAAGGACTTTAAGAATCAAGTTATTACTGAAACTCTTATAAAACAAAGCTCAATAAATATGTCAATGTATGGCAAATTCAAATTAACCAAAATTCCCAACTAGCTGATGGATGGAACACATCTGATAGAATATTTACATGTAGAATGTCTGATGTATACATACAAGAATCAGAGATAAGGGATGTTTTTACTCAACCTGCACAGAATATGTATTTTGCATCATAAACCTATAAAAAAGGGTTTTAAATGTTTATGTACTTATGTATTACATACTTGTTACTTTGTAGAAAGCAGAACAGCATTCCTTATCAAGGTACATTATTTTTCAGCTGCAGTCCCAAGTGAGCTTTTTCTTGGTTGAGATAGTAACCACACAGTCTAAAATCACTAAAGAGACTGTATTTTTGTACAATGTCAATTGAACTATCAAGGAAAAAACACTCCTCATAATTAAAAATTTCATGAAGTGAATGTTTTGCATATTCAAATAAAGGTACTGTGGACTTCATGTCAAACCATTAAATATATTGTATACAATCGGTATATATACTATATATAATGGTATATATCATCATGTGGAAGGCACAGTAAGATAATAGTTCTGTGTACTGTTCTTGTAACATTAGCTCTTTTTAATAAATAATTCTCTTTTTATTGACTTTTATCTTCTCTCCTGTCAGCTACATGAATGACTTTATTTCATGCAGACTACAGTATGGTAGGTCATGATTATGGTAGTGTTTTCATGCTGAAAATATCACAATGTTAGTACTTTGCATGTTGCTATGATTTTAGGTTCAAAAATCTCCATAGATGTCCACGTTAGTGTCAATTCAAAAAGTGGAAGCCATGTCAAAGAATAAACCAAACAAAGAAAAAAACAAATGGGATAAATTTAGGATTAGACTCATGATTTATTTCTTCTTTGGAAAGGAGACCATCAGTGAGTTTTATAAAGAATTTGTTAAATGCATAATTATGCTTTTATTAGAAACGGTCGGTCCCAATCTATCCTAGGTATAATTCTCATAGAGTTACTCACTCTTTGTGCTCCCTTAGCACCTTGTATAAATTTCTGTTACACCAGCAATCACATGATTTTACAATGATTTGCTTATGAATGCTTCCCCTCTACTGTCTAGGTTATGGATCCTCTAAGGGGGACTATATTATATCCATCCTAGGATTTCTTTCATCAATACATAGCACAGTACCTAGGACATATCAAGCAAGCAATTAATTGCATTTAATTTAATGTTGGCCTTAAAATTTTCCTGTAAAGTAGGCTTCCTACATCTATGTAATTGTCTAAATCACCTGGGAACCCAAATCTCAGAATTCTGATTCAGTAGGTCAGAAACTAGGGAACCTTACTTTCAAAATCTCCTAAAAAAATGATAGAACCCTACTGAAGGGAATTTGGCAATCACTAATAAAATTTTGCATGGATTTACCCTTTGAGTTAGCAATCACATGTCTAGGTATCTATCCCTAAGAAAGACTAGCAAAAATATGTAATATTAAGGGAATAAACAAGGTGCAAAATGATGAATAAATTCTTCCTTTGGTGTAAGAAGTGGAAAAATACATACATTGCTAATACTCTTTAAAAGAAATAATGGAAGAATAAACTACAAACTAATAAAAATTGTTGCCTATTAAGGAGGGAGAGAATGGGATATAGGAACAAATATGCAACCAAGATATTTCTCTATGTACTTATTTCACAGTTTTGACTTTGTTACTACATAAATGTTTTACATTAATTTAAAAATTAAAACGAAAAAACAAAGCAACTTCAGAAAATAAGAAAAGTAGAATATATTGAAACAAACTATGTGTCGACCAAATGGTTAATAAGTTAAAGTTTCTCTTTATAGAAGAATTACAACCACATAGATAAGTACTTCAAGTCAGTTTTTGATAGTACATTCCTAATGGGACATACATACCAAGGACAACACACACACCCCTAGCATAACTAGTATAATTATGTTTTAATTGGCCAATATATTAATACAAATGTTAAAGTATTAGAGAGTGAATTTTCAAGATAAAAGAGATACATCTGTAAAATCAAATTAAATAAAACCTATAAACTTTGATTTAGAAATATCAGTATGAATTCATAGTTCATTTAACTTTTTCTTATAAATAACCTATTTTTAGCTTTGTTCTACAAAAGTCTAGAAGAGCAATGAACACAGTTAATGGAAAAATAATACAAATAAATAAATAACACACAAAACGTAGTCTCCAAATTTCATTTATCACCAAAAGGAAATTTCTTGGAGAAATGGCTGATTTAAGGTCTCAGGAAATGTATGAGATGAACCAGGGATGTCTTACTGTGCTTATAAAGACTGTCATTTAAGTGGAGACTTAAACACCTACCACTAGCAAAGATGGGATAACTTGAACTCAGAAAGAACAATGACAGCAATTGATAGAAACACATGTAATATCTACAAATCTGTGATTTCATACTAATATACACACAAATAATTGGTTATCTTTGCTGGATGCAAAATTCATTATTCTGAGAATTGTTTAAAAATATTAAAAAGGGCAAGAATTGAGTATTCTGCCTTTCCTTTAAGAACTGTATCTCAGGATAATCAAATTGTTGATGAATATCATATTAAAAAATAATAAATTTCAGTTACTTAAAAAAAAAGAATAGCTCTACTTTATACAAAGAATCACAGCTAATAAATGCAAGCGCAATGATAGAATTAAAAAAAATTTACTCAGGCAATGATTCTTGGTAAATGTTAAAATCATTAGTTAAAATGCTGATTAAGAACAGTGCAATAGGGGCGCCTGAGTGGCACAGCGGTTAAGCGTCTGCCTTCGGCTCAGGGCGTGATCCCGGCGTTATGGGATCGAGCCCCACATCAGGCTCCTCCACTGTGAGCCTGCTTCTTCCTCTCCCACTCCCCCTGCTTGTGTTCCCTCTCTCGCTGGCTGTCTCTATCTCTGTCAAATTAATAAATAAAATCTTTAAAAAAAAAAAAAACAGTGCAATAGAAATTTCAGGCTGCCATTATCTGAACCCACTGATTTTAACATCACTGAAAAGGAGACACAGAAACATTAATGCGATAGAATAGGTGGCAAACAGCACTATCTCTTCAATATTCTTGTTATAAAATATTTATCATGAACCTGAGTTTATCAAAGCTTTAGCTTTGAAAGTAATATTACACTGAATGTTAACTAACTAGAATTTAAGTAAAATTTAAAAAACAAAACAAAACTGTAGGCCTAATAGCAAGAAATACTGGAGAATAAAAGAACCTAAATAATACCACAGGAAGAAATCATCTAAATCCTGAATGTGGTATATTCTACAGGACAAAAGATTCAGGTCTTTCCAAATAAATGGCATGTGGATTTAAAGTAGGGAAATGAGCTGTTAAGACACTAAAATAGCCTGAGAAGCAATATCAGCAGAATGCAATGTATGGGCCTTGTTGGGATCCTGATTCAAACAAACCAATCATAAAAAGACAACTTTGAGACCATGTGGAAAATTTGAATGTGAACTGGATATTAGAATGAGAAAAGGAAATGATAATGGTACTAACAGTTACTTTTTTAAAAAGTCTTTATCAGAGATACATACAAAAGTACATACGCGTAAAATTGATATGATATCTGGAATTTGCTTTAAAATATTCAATATCTGGAATTTGCCTTAAGATATTCAATTAAAATAAAATTTGTGGAGAATATATGAAACAAGAATGGAACAATGGTTACTGTTGAAGTTGAATGATATGTTAGTAGATATTTATTATACTACTCTGAACATTTGTGTAAGTTTAATATTTTCCATAAGAAAAAGTTGAAAAAGTCTGTTTTAGATTCCTTGACAGAAATAGTCTCCTGTGAAATATAACTAAAACCTTTAACAGTGACTACAGACATATCTCTGTGTCTTGATCTTTACCACTTATCATGAAATACAAGATCATTTTCTCTTAAGATCACTTTTAATGAAAAAGGGAAACTTACACCAAATAAAATCTATTTTAATTTTCTGTGCTTTCAATTAAAAGACCTTAGTTCTCAGAAAAACATTATAACATGCCACATTGATGTGTTCTACTTCATTTTCTAATATTTATGTAACAGTAATACTGAGTCATCTTTGTAAAATATATATTGTTATTTATAAATGTTCAAGAATAAATTTTACATTGCATTACATTAAATGGATGCAAATAAAATTCACTAAATACCTGGTGGTTTCCTCACATAAAATTGAACTGCAGTTTTAATAAGCAAATTAAGCATGGCTTATGTTGCCATTGCCCACATTATGGAAAGTAGCAATATCTTCTTGACCTGAATGTTAGACTATAGTAAAAGAAGTTAGGAACCCAAGATTTATCAATATGTGATTCAGCTACAGCAGAACACAAATATTTTGAGATGACAAATTTCCTATCTTTATTCATTTTTTTTTCTAATTTTGAATTAAATCCATGAGAGTTATCAGAAAAAAATTCTATATCTGGCCAAACATCTGGATCCCCTCATCAGTAATCTTCGTGGCATATTACAAATTAACCTCTAACAAGAACCAACAACTACTTAAGAGAACATCAACGTAATATTTTAGAAATATTCCAATGCTAAACTTTGGCTCACCAAGCCCGTTTCTTCCTCTCTCCAGGATTATAGCTAAACCACACTTCCCAGCCTCTCTTTAACTTACGTATGAACAAATAACTGAGTTCCAGCTAATGGAATGTGATGGCAATGGTGTGTGCTCTCCAGCAGTATCCTGATTCATATAGCTGAGGTTTTCCTTTCTAAGAGTAATATTTTTATGCTAAAGGATAGATTTTTTTCAGACTGAAGGAATAAATCTCAATGTTTAAAAGTATATTGTAAAATTGACATATTTCTATATCAAATATATCTTATGTACTTCTCCTGATTCCCTTGGCCTCATCTGTCTTCTAGACCCTGGGATGCTTACTGTACCTCATCTGCCACCCAACTGACTAACTTCCTTCAGGTCCCCTCAATTCCAATCCATGGGACCAACCAATACCTTGACCCAGAGCCAGGGTACTACTCTTTGGCTATATCTCTCAAAGCCAGGCCAACCAGGGATACATCTAGGGCCCTCATGCATCTCGCAACTTTTGTATGCAGATTAAATGTCACAGTTCAGGACATAGGATCTGGCTTCCCAACTAAGTCTTAAACATATTTGGATGATGCAGAACAGAAATGCAAAAAGCTAATTTCCAGGGGGTGAACTTTGACTAATGGGAAATAAAAGATAGATGGAGCCAAACAGATGAACTTACTCCCCTCTTTTCTCTCCTACATGTGTCTCCAAAAATAATTTCTTCATACAGCCTATCTGGAGACATCCCACATGGCCATGCAGATATATTTGGCAAGATTGTGGCCCCATCAAAGTTTAGCAAAAAGCAATAAGCTGAGTATACATCATCTTACCTTGCTTCCCATTTTTCCTGCCTTACTTTCTGTTTCCTTTACTCATGTTACCCTAAGATTGCACCAAATCTATTTACTAGAGAATCTGGCCTGAGACAGTCCCTACTATTTATTAAAGGGAACCATGGCTCTCTGAAAAAATAATTGATTTGACATGTGGGGCAAGAATTACAGAAGATAAGCCTGCATTATCTAGTAGTGTCGGAAAGCAAGGGAGAATAAAAAGACAAATGATATCATGATAAATGGACATAGGATCCACCTTGAAAATGTTCCCAGTGGAACGTGGAGAATAAATAAGATTTGGAACTCACCACCTGAATTTACTGATTAATTTTAGTATCACTACAAGTGAGACAATCATATGCTGTTGACCACCTCATACGTAATATGAAATACATAATGCCACTATAAAGTATTATTCATTAAAAAACCCTGAATTTAATCAACTTCTATATCTATTAGTTGCAGAAATCATAGGAAATAGAAAAATCTGTTTATGAGGCCATAAAGAAGTAATTGGCCAAATATGGAATGTGGGACACTCTTCAGGATAGTGATCCATTTTATTTCATAAATCTATATCACTAAAAAAATAAGGGAGAAGTGGGGGTTCCCCTTTAAATGAAACACAGAAACTTAATAAATTACAAAGACTTTGTTCAAATTCTGATTCAAATAAACATTTATAATAAATGACATTTGTTAAATAACCAGGGGAAATGGGGTATGGACGAGATAAAATATGATATGCTAATTTTGCTAGATGTGATAGTGTATTGTCATTATTTAGGTAATTTTTCTAGAAAAAGATGAAATGAGATGATGACAGGGATTTACTTTAAAACATTGCAGAGGAAAAGAAGGAAAGAAGGAAGAAAATTAAAAAATAAGAAGAAGAACAAAAAACTTTAAGAAGAAGAGATGTGCACCTAACAACACAATCTCAAATCATGTGAGGCGAAAACAAAAAGAAATGCAAGGAGAAACAGATGAATTCACTATCATAGAGACTTGAATACCCCTTTATCAGTAATGGATGGATCAAGCAGGCAGATAAATCAGTTAGAATATAGTTGAACTCAACAGCATCATCAATCAACTAGATGTAATTGACATCTAAAGAATAGATGATGATCCAACAACAGCAGAATACACATTCTTCTCAAGTTCCAAGATGGACCACATCCTGGGCTGTATATCACACCTGAACAAATTTAAGAATAGAAATTGTACAATGTCTTTTTTTTTTTAGCCTACAATGGAATTAAACTAGGAACAATAACAAAGATAACTGAAAGCCACCAAAATATGTGGAATCTAAATAATACACATGCAGCAAAGAAAATAATCTCAAGGTGAATTTAAAAATATTTTGAATAAATGAAAATGAAAATACAACCTATTAAAATTTGTTGGATGCAGCAAAAGCAGTGCTTAGAGATAAACTTATAACATTGGATGCATATATTAGAAAACAATAGGTATCTAAAATCAGTAATCTAAGTTTTCACCTTAGAAGACCAGAAGAGAATGAACGAAGTAAATCCAAAATAAACAAAAATAATTTTTAATAAAAAATAAAAATTACAGCAGAAATCAATAAAAGTGAAAACAGGAAAAATAGAGAAAAATCAACAAAGTCAAAAGCTGGTTTTTTGAAACTATCAATACAATCAATAAGCCTCCACTCAGGATAACTAAGAAAAGAAAGAGAGAGGATACAATTATTAGTATCAGAAATGAAAGAGGTAATATCACTATAGATCTTATGAAGACTAAAATTATAATAAAGGAATACTATGAACAACTCTATACCCACAAATTTGATGACCTTGATGAAACGGACCAGTTCTTTGAAAAATGTAATTTTCTGAAATGCATACAAGAATAAATAGACAATCTGAGTTGGCCTGTTTCTATTAAAGATATCAAATCAATGATAATAGCATCCTAAAACAGAAAGCCCCAGGCCCAGATGGGTTCACTGGTGAATTCTACTAAACATTTAAGGAAGAAATTTTACCAATTTTCTACAATCTCTTCCAGAGAAAATACTTCCAAATTCATTCTATGAGGCTAGTATATCCCTAACACAAAATCAGACAAAAATATTACAAGAGCAGTATCATTCATGAACACGGATATAAAAATCTTCAACAAAATATTAGCAAATTAAATGCAACAATATATAAAAAGAATTATACACCATGACAAGTGGAATTTACCCTAGGTATGCAAGGCTTGTTCAACATTCATTAATCAATTAATGTAATTCATCATATTAACAAGCTGGAAAGAAAAATCATATGATCTTATCAATAGATACAGAAATAGCATTTGACAAAATCCAACACCTATTCATTATAAAAACTCTCAGTGAAATAATAAATAGAATAACTTTTTTAACTTGGAAAAGAATATCTACCAAAAAATCTACAGTTAACATCATATTTAATGGTGAAACACTAGAAGCTTTCCCCTAAGATTGAGAACAAAGCAAGGATGTTTCTTCTCACCATTCCTTTTCAACATTGTATGGAACTCCTAGTTAATGCAATAAGACAAAAGGGGGGGGAAGTATACACATTAAGAAAGAAATTTTAAATTGTCTTTATTCACACATGACATGATTGTCTATGTAGAAAATCTGAACTAACCAATGAAAAACTCTTGGAAGTAATAAGCTATTACAGCAAGTTGGCAGGATATAAGGTTAATACACAAGGTTAATCACCCTTTCTATATACCAGCAATAAACAAGTGGAATTTATATTTCAAAACACAATACTACTTTCATTAGCACCTCCAAAAATGAAATAGTTATAAATATAACAAATATGTATAAGATTTATATGAGGAAAACTACAAAAACCTGAAGAACAAAATCAAAGAACTAAATAAATGGAGAGCTATGACAAAGATGTCAGTTCATCCCAACTTGATTTATAGATCCAATACAATCTCAATCAAAATTCCAGTGAATTATTTCATGGATATTGACAAACTGATTCTGAAGTTTATATGGTGAGGCAAAAGACTTAGAAAAGCCAATACAATCATATATATATATAATTATATCTCAATAATGCTGGGATGATGATGATGATGATGATAAAGTTAAAAATCTTCTTCATCCTTGGTTGGGCCTTTGGTAAATGAGAAATCTATGGTTCAAGAAGGTTATCACAGTTTTTCTCCTCTTTTCTTCTGACTTAAGCTTTAATTCCCTCCTCTCTTCCATTTTTTATAACCTATGATTTTGACCCTACCATGTTCAGAGAGGTGGGACTGGGAAGGAAAAAACAAGAAAACTTCTTACTGAACTAGCACTAATGTAAAATGACTTTCTGCTCTCTGAGCTTAGCAAGTTTAAAGCTCATTCTTTATCTCATTGACTCTTCCATGGGTTCAGAGAACACACTAGGTATATTTGATTCCAATTTCTGTATTGTGAGAGGTGTATTTTCCTCTGGCTAGTTATTTCCCCCTCAGTCTCATCATTACTCACTGTGATGTTATTTGGAAGGATTTAAAATAGCTTAAGGACAGCTCTCTCTCCTACATAGCCTACATCTGGTGTATGTGAAACACACACAAATCCTTTACTGTATTGAATTCTGCATGCACAGACCAACCCAAAGCAGTGATCTTAACTCCAGCATCAGCAGATTGGCCATCCAACTCCAAATCTTTAAATTTCTCAGCTGGAAGTTTAAAACAAAACAAAACAAGAAACAAAAACCAACTCTACAGTTTCACTCATCTGTAGGCATCACAAATTAAGAACTCTGAAAGGTCTCATTGCAGTACCTTCATTAGATAATTGGAGGTGAGGCACTCGTAGCCAAGTTCTCTTCATGCCTCTTCAAAAATCCTCTTCATGAGTCTTCCCGTCTCAAATTTTTACACTTGATGTAGGTAATGTATATTAGAATCCTGTAACTGCTTTTGGCTCTCTATTTTGAAATATCTAAAGGCTCTCTGTCATCCAACTCCCTTTGCTATCTGATGGTTATTGATTCAGTCAAAATACTTCTTTTAACATCCTATTATAAATAGGTTGAAAAAAGGGAGTGAAATAGAATTATGCTTTTAAGGAATTGCTTTGGTTGTTCTATAAAAATAGATTGTAAAGGGGGGTGGCAAATGTGGAAGCACAGAAAAGCCTATTAGAGCAGTTCAAGTGAGAAGTAATACTGACACAGACTAGAGTTGGGAAAAGAAGTTACATGCCAGATATATTTTCAAGGTAGAAGCGATAACGTTCATGAATTCTATAAGTTGTAAAGAAAAGAGAGGAATCAAGGATAACTACCAGATTTTCATCCTGAGGAACTATGTGAAAGGTATGCCATTAACTAGATAAAGACTGGGGCAGTAGATCGTTTAGAGAGGTAAGGAATTAAGAGCTCAGTTTTAGACTTGCTAGGTTTTAAGTGACTATTCCAAGTAGGAATGCCAAAGGGACTGTTGGATATAAAGTCTACTGCTGAAGAGAGGTCTAAAATCAGGACTAAAAATATGTATTTGTACATTATCACCATTTAGGAAATATTAAAAGCTATAAAACTAAATGAGAATACCTTGGAAATAAAAGTAGCTAATGGAGAAAAGAGCAAAAGATTTAGTGCTTTCAAGCACTTCAAAATTCAGATGTTAGGAAGATGAGGAAGAACAACCAAATAAAACTCAGAAGGGATGGCCACTCCCAAAGTCTCTGAAAGGGGAAGCAAAATATTTGAGTGGTCATTAGCTAAAATGGTAAAAGGCATTATCTCCATTTCCACATATTAAAAACTTAAGAATTGAGGGAGACAGCACATATGGTTGTTGGTTCAAAGTACATCTCATGCCCTGTAAGACAGCAGCTAATATACCCAAGATGTTTTCTCATCAGTGATACTTTAGCTGAGACTTGTAGAGGATCATCTAAGATTTTATAAAGCTAGCAGAAAACTCTTATTACTTTGTCAGCATATAGCAGTGTTACCCTATTTTTTGAAAGTAACAGCATTATAATTATAATAATTTTTTAACATGCCTTTATCTATGGGTCCCTGAGTCAGTCCTAGGAGATGAGTCTCATTAAAAATAAGTAATAATACTAAATTAAATTAAAAGAAAATAAGGTAAAGTGTTGCAGTACACCCAGAAACAGAAAGAGGAAAATATGTAATTTTGCTTTACTCTCTGCATTCATCTGTTTGTTCTCCAAAGAACATCTGACAAACAATGCTCATTTTAAGTTGAGTTACCAGATTCAAGCCTTAATGAGCTCCCCAATTAACTCTAACAGGGCTTTCAAAAGATGGACTTTGACTTCACCCATTTAATGAACAAATCCAATCAGCCACCCTGTTAGTGAAAATGGAAAAGAGACCCCTTTGAGAATGATAAATAACTGCAGAGGAGACTTGCAAAGCATACTACTGTAGAAGCTATTTTATATTCAATCTCACAATTGATTTTTTTAAATGGATTGATAATAGTCTCTGTCTATGACGAACCTCCATCTCAAACTCTGAGGAAATCTATCACACTGGGATTCTGTTGCCTCTCAGCTAAATCCATGGAATCAGATTCATGAGAAAACAAATGTCCATTGTTCAAATTACCTTCCTTTGATGGGAAGCTGAGGCATCACCCAGCTATATAAGTTATAGGCATGAATTTCTTGTGTAAAATGGCCTTTGGTTCACATGAGGTGGCCTTTGAATACTAATGCTGAGCAAATAGAAGCCTAATAAACTCTGTTCAAGTTAATAAAGGAACACACTGCATTATAGAATCAGAGTGTTAAATACAGATCACTGGAATGGGAAGATCATATCTTATAGCCTTTGTAAGATATTAATCGAAGCATTCCCCTAAATCCTAGTAGAATTAAAAACCATTGTTTATATATTAGTATTGAGGGACCTGACTGCTATGTAACTAGGGAAATTTGCCTGAGAAACTCCTCATCAACTCTCAATTTCTAGTTCACATTTCAACTTCTTCATGAACTTTTTAAAATTCCCCATTCCTAGTCTCTCCCTTCTCTGCTTGCACAGATTCACATCACATTAAGAGCACCTAGTCACCTACTTATGAATCTATTGCTTACTATCTGTAAACTTAATCTTTACTCTGTTCCCAGAGCATGGGTTAGTCCTGGTTCTCCCCAATCATCTCTGTAATAAATGACTGAATGGACATGACCATGTGATGTGGTGCAGTGTAAAGAATCCTGCTCTGCAGGCAGCATTTAGTTCTCAGTCCCTGGTTAAGCCTTCAGCTCTACCAAGGAAGCATATATGCCTATGCCATTCTTACTGTAGTGGACATGTCTTTTTCATAATACTTTTACTATTTGGCATATGTACATACACCCTCAACACCAACCCAAGCTGCTATGAATGTTGGTTGAAAACAACTCACAGCTGATATCTTCACCAGAGAAGAAAACTCCCCTGGCTCCTCAATCCAGACCTCACTTATTGCTGGGAACAAAGGGAAAGCAAGGATATATAAAAAGCCAGCCTTCTTCACTCAAGGTGGGACAAACTCTGTGGTACAAACTCTGTTGTACAATAGGTGAGCCAGAGCTTTCCTAAGTGTTAAGAATGAAGCCAGTCTCCAGCTAAGACTACATTTTTGCTTAGTTTTCCTCCTGTTTAGTTCTGTTTTGCCCACTTACCTCCTCCTCCAACTAATCACTTGAACAAGGATCTTCATCTCAGGTTCTACTTCAAGGTATTTTACCCAACATAGCTGGTACTTGAAGTGGTTCTAAGAAGCAGACACTACGGCTGGGATTCTGGAGTGGATGTGGAATATTCTGGCTGGATAGCAATGAAGACCAATCAGTGATGATAGGTGTTGTATTTATATTTCATGCCATGCTGTAAAGGTGCAAATGCTAAGACTTTCATCTTTTGTGAACTGTAAAGGGACACAGATGAAAGGGAAGCATTAGCTGGTACTATATTTTGGGTTTGAGAGGTCAGGGAGAAATAGCAATTATAAGGACTATGAAATTTGGTGGTTGTTCTTAAGTGCCACCGATTCATTAAAGAAAGAAGAAGACAGGTTCAAGTCTATTAATCAACAATTTACAGCAAAATGTGAATATCTGAGAACAGCATTTTAAAAGATGCTTATCTCCTGCAGCCAGAGGACAGACATAGAAAATCAATCATAGGACTTAACTGAAAGAGAAGAGCTTCAGAGAGAGTCGGATTCCCAGTCAAGCCTCTTATGTCAAAGCAAGGGCCATGATAGGGAAAGAATAGGATCATAAGGCCTATGATGGAGATGTCTGGATAAATGAAAATTGTAAGGTTATTTCAAGAATTAAATGTCGGCATCCATGGAAATCATTTAACCATTTCTAGGACATGGGATATATTTGACCATGTGGCTGGTAATATTTCTTACTTAAACAAATTAGGTCTGGTTTTCTTTTAAATCTGACCACTTTGGGAAGAACTGATTTGGAAAGATGACACAAGATGAGTGGGCAATTATCTTAATCTAAAACTTTTATAGAAGATATCTCCAGACTACTCTGTCCAATACAGTAGACTAGAACCACATGTGCCTATTTTAAATTATATTCTAAGTAAACTTTAATTAATTAGAATTTGATTTAAAAATCAGTTGTGTATTTCAATGGCCATGGTTGGCTCAATAACCACATGTGGCTCATGACTACTGCAATGGATATGGCAGTTAGAGGATATTTCCATCATCACATAATAATGCGAATTTCACAAGGTAAAAGAATATCCTTCTTTGAGAGTGATTTATAAGTATAGTCGCTAATGGTACTTAGGCCTACATTCCTCACAGACTAAAATTTAAATGAAACAATCCTCACAGAACTTTGATCTTGTTGAGTGTGACAAAAAGTGTTAGTCTACATGGTAGCATCATTAATAAGAATATCACTTACAAGATCTCTATAGTCATTAAAAAAGATTTACATTGCACTGAGTTTGCTAATTTCCATTAGGATTTTCCCTAATTATAGTAATACAGTCCTTCAGATATAATTTGAATACAGTGACAATGCACAAGCCAATTTAGATCATTTTTAATTTACTTTATAATATCATATTAATCCTTTTCCCATTTAATACTTCCTATCATTAATTCTGAATCCTGCTGGCAACTTCCTATATGTAGATTGCTGTATTTATGCCATTTGCAAATGCTCGCATTGCTTCCATGTACGTGATCTTATCTCAGATTTAATTTTATCAAGAAGAAAATATGCCTTTCCTATTTCATTTGCACTTACTCACAGCATCTTGAACAATTGATGGTCAATTGCTACTATTGGTTAGAGGGTGGACTTATTTACAGACAGGCTCTGTGTTTAGCAATATTATAAACTACAGAAGTGATGCAAAAATTTGTTTTTTTATGTTTGAAGGTGACAAGATTAATCCTATCTCTATTCTTTAATCCAATCTAATTATAAGAGCTGTTTTGTATCACCATCATTTATTAATTGTACAAATCTATATTAAACAACTACTGTACTATTAGTATGACAATTACATTCAGACTTCCAAAATCAGAACTTTTTTCCTAAAAATTGCTGAATGCTAAATTTCATTTGACTACATTTTTCATTTTCTAGCAGTTACTGTGGTGTAACAAAGGCAGGGACACACCAGATAGTAGATGTGATCCTTGCCTTTGGTCAGTAAAAGTCATAGGCAAAAATCTATAGCATAAGTATCACAAATTTACATGTTGCACATTAGGACAGAAAACTTAGATATAGAAAATACAGAAAAGCATGAAAAATAATTTCAAAAAATTAGATGAGGTAGAAAAAACTAGATATTCATATCATGGTTTATTGTTCTGATGGATGGGGAGTAGCCATGCACAATCCTTTATGTAGAAAATCTCAGAAACAATGAATTAAACAGCTTTTTCTGGAGGTCCCCTTCGAACCCACAAAATATGCACAAGTATAGACTTAACATAAAAGCTTGACCTATTGGGTTAAATAATAATTGCTTACATGGTATGATTTAACAACTACTGATCAGTGAGGCCAGGCTATGTTTTGCTGCAATAACAAATAACCTAATCTTAGTGATTTATAAGATACATGTATATCTATCAGGGGTCAGCCACTGCTCTGCTACACATTATTTTCACTCTAGGACCCAAGCTTATGGAGCAGCCTCTATCTGGAATATTGTTTGTCATGGTGGCAGGAGAAGAGAAATATGACAAACCCCACATTGGTTTTTAAAGATTCTATGCCACTTCCTCCCATACATACTTCATGGTCAACACCAACTGTGTTCTCACTTCTGAGTTTAATAGGACAGAGATGTATAAAACTCCCTTAAAGAGGGGTACAACAAAGAAACAAAATAAAATATTTGATGACAGTACTACAAGCTATACCACAAGTACCAAATTGCCAATTCATTCCACAATACACATATATATCCCTTACTGCCCTTCCTGATTGTTTTCATTTCATCATATCTTTAGCAGATTTCCATTAAAATTTAAATATGCCACTTTTCAGATTCTGAATCTGAAGGGAATTTGCAGTTTTCCAGCTGTGCTGCAACAGAGCTTTCCAATCCAGATTTAAATATCAGTATTAAAATGTCAGTAATAAAACTGATATTTTAATTTGTTCCTAACTTCCATGTCTGTTTCCTCTTTCTTATATATACCAGAACTTGGGAAGGAGAACAGAGTGACTGAGAATAGCCTCAAGCCCCAACAGCTACCTGACCATTTTATTCATAGTGTCTTGGATCAAAGAATACCTTTCTCTGTAAGGGAAAGGAATCCAAAAGAGGATTTCACATGTTTTATCCCATTCAATCCTTATAAGAACCCTGTTCAGTAAGCATTATTATTGTCACTTAACATATAATGAAACTGAGACTCAGATAAACTAAGTCAAATGCTCAGGGCAGGGATTTAAACCTATGCCCTGTCAGCTACCTCACCTTGTTCATTCCCTTTAGTGCCAAAAGTGTAAGCATCATTTAAGACCCAAATATGATATCATATTCTTATGAAAATCTGCCTCACTGTCCATCTTCCAAGCTGAGTTAAACATCATCCCTCCCTCTATTGTGTGATTATCTCCTCCACCAGCCTGTGAACCTCCTTAGGGCAAGAAAGTTATTTGTCTTTATATCCTCAGGGCTAACCACAATGTTTGTCATTGGCCTCATCATTAATATTAATATTAATAAAAATCATAAATAAATGACTGAACTATGCAGGTAGCTTCAAGCTTGGTAAAAAAAATATCCAAATCAATGGATTAAACCATATATGATACAAACACAGCTAGATCTGGATATCATTGAAAAATTTAAAGATAACGAAATGGGACTCAACTGGCCTAAGTCTTAATTGTGTCTCAATCACTATATGCTATTGTCATCTTGGCACTTTATTTTTCTCAGCTATTAAATAAAGGGGGTAAGAATTGATGATTATTAAAATCCCATCAGCTCTGAAATTCTTTGGTTCTGGGAGGAATCTCTTTATCACCAAAAGCAGCTCTGAAAGGTATATACCTGTGGATCCCTTTGCTACATCAACTATTGTCAAGATCAACCAGTGAAATCAATCTTTCTCAAATACATTTTCACTATGTTACTTCTGTATTATAATATATCGATTAGGTAGGCCATTAAAATTTCTTCCATTAGCTGGCCTGACTTTATCAATTCAACCCTATCTCTCATTTCTCAGGAGAACACAAATAGCAAAATCATATAAGGCAACAAGTCAAAAGCTTGACTGGAAACCTAAAAATTGAATGCAGGAACAAGGCAGAAAAGAGATATCAGAGTAGATCTGGGAGAAGTATAGAAATTAGGAAACAAGACATCAATGGGGAGGGGACATAAAAATTGAGGCAAAACATGATTTAGGCAGGAAATCTTAAGTATACTTCTATAGAGCTAGGAGAAGAGTCAGTCCAATGAACTTATCAACTCAACAAATATTATTATATACTTATCATATGCCAGGTACTTTCCTGGATACTAAAGATTCAAGGAGATAGAAAAGAGATGGGGGGAGGAGAAAATAAATAATTAAAATTCAATATTTGTGCTATAATAAGAATACAAACAAAGGACTTTGGCACCAAAAAGAGGGTGCAACTAAATCTTTCTGAGGAAGCCAGAAAAGCTTTCACAGAATTTGTGACATGTGAGCCAAGTTTTCAAGACTTATAGGAGTTTTTTAGGTATGAAAAGGTTTTTCCCAGAGAGGGAACAACACAGGAAATGATATAAAGAATGAGGGGCCATATGTTTTGATGGAACACCAGGAGTTTTAAGGTCACTGGAGATCAAGGTAAGTTGGACATTAGGAAGAAGACACTGGAGAGGAGGCCATATGGTGAAAATTTTCCTTTGTTAATGTGGTAACAATGAGAAATTTATAAGGAGGCAGTTCCACCCATAGAACCAAACAATTGCCAATCCTGCTCTAAGCCCCAGGTTTCAGAAAGCTTCTCTCTAACCTTTTTTCCAGTCTTTCACCTCTTATAATACAAGAATTCTGTGAGGCCAAGTGAAGGTTCCCACCTGGAGCCCTTCCCAGTGCCTTTTCCCCACCTTCTCACCCTCCCAATGCCCACAATCCCCTTCTACCCTTCCATTCTAAACAATACTTCACTATTCTGAACCCTAAACCCACTTGCCCAAATGCCCTCAAATCCACTTCCAGGGTCTGCGCATTTCCTTCTTCATCTCCATGCTCTCAAACACAGACCACACTGCTGGTGTGTGCCCTTCTAGGCATGGGGAGAAGATCGGAGGCTGTAGAAACAGCTTCAATTTACCTTTACCCATGCAAATGTTAGTGTCAGCCTTATAGGCAGTTCTCAAAGTTTAACCATTTCACAAATTTGTATTAACTATAAGGATAATTTGACTCCTACATAGGAATTGTCATAGATATTTGCACTAAATTAAAATCTGATTTTTTTTCCTAGTCCCCATGCTGAATTAGATTAATTGCCTCCCTGCACTATCAAGAAAGTAGTCCTTCAGTCTTTTAAAGTTTTATAAGAACCCTAGAATGCCAGTATGTCAAGAAGTACACTCATCTTGAAGAGGAAGGACCTTGGGTCTTCAGAAGACACTTCATCAAAACAGCGCAAGTGAACAGATGTAGAATGAGCAAGTATTTTCCTACCTCCCTGATAGATTTTAATGGGGCTTTCTTCTAGAACTCAAATTCTTGACCTTGGCTCTGCTGCACTGAATTGATACCTTCTTGAACTGCCTCTTAACTCTGCTTTAATTTTGGATACTAGGCTGGAATACTACAGAGACTTCTTGTTTCCTACCATTCACCACCATCATCCAACCCAAACTCCACCCCTTTCCTTCAGTTTTATTATTACCCTGTTGTCATTAGCAGCTGTTGTTGCCTTATCTCCCTAAGCCTCCCAATATAGGACAGATCTATCATTGCCAATAGCAAACATCCAGTAATACATGACATTATGTTTTTGCAAAATTTGGTATCTTCAACAACTTCCCCATGATGGAATACATTCCCTCAGCCCAGTTTCAAAAGAGCAAAGAAAGCTTTTATTTTTCTCCTTAATTTTTAAAGGGCTGATTCTCACATTTAGAAGACAAGAACAGGGCATCCTTTTACAAGGCAGCCATTGCACAGCTTACAGTAACTGGAGAAAAGCAGTAGCTGGAGATTCACTAGGAAGCACAGATGGGCTCCGTGAGAGTTTGATTTGCTTTAACATCCTCTGTGCAGTTGTCTCAACTGGCTTCAAAAATCAGTTGTTGGAAATGTAGTTTATGATTCAACTAAAAGTATTCACTGAAGCATATGTTCTTGGTTGTTAATATTTATTTCAGAAAAAAAAAAGATGTGTGTATTCATTCTTAAAATACTTTACATTTGATTGTGGTTTTAATTTTTGACTGCACAACCCATTCGATGGAAAAACAAGACAGATAGCAAAGATGTCTGTGATTTTTATGGCTTCCTGTTTATTCACCAGGCTCCTAATTTCTTTTTTTGCCTACACAGTTATCAAGGAGAATTAAAGCTTCTGCTCAATCTGGCATGCAGGAATAACTTCTTCAAATAGGTTTTGCTTTGTGATACTGAAAATGCATCACTGGTGTAACTTTTTAATCAAAACTTATTTTCAAAGTCATTTTAAGGCACAAATTAAACCAGTCTAGATAATGGGCCAATTTTAACATTAGATTGTCTTTTGGAGACCCAGGGAAATGAAATGGAAGAGTGCATTTTAGCCCTTAAGACATCATTGGTTAAATGAAGGAGGATCAGACAATGAAGAGGTGAGCATAGTATTTCACAGCAGGATGAGTTAGGGAATTCTGTCCTTAGAGCTTCCAATCCAATTTTTAAAAATAAATTTAAAGCAAATTTCATGTCTGAGACTTAGGAAACCTACAGATATTCATTAAAACTACTTTCTAAGGAGAATAGGGTGAGGCGTCTGGTTTAGTTCTTTAAACAAGGAACATGAACCTTTGAAGGAAAAGCTAAAAATTGACTTTTAGTTTTGAAATCAGCTTTATTGAGACCTGCTGGGTTGATTTTTACTTGCTAATGAGATGTCAGACTTTAAAAGCTCCTAAGTGGTCAAGGTGAGTGCCTACATTTATCTCAATTCCAGGCACATGCCCAGCTTCCCATTCTCTGTATTAAAGAGAAAAAAATCTTTCTAAGCTTAAAGCCCACAATGACAACAGCTCTGGCTTTGCCACAAAGCCAAACTGCTGAGCAGAATATTAAGTGATAAGAGCTAAACCCACCCTAAGGTGATGACTCTGAGTTCATACTGAATTCAATTAAACCAGCTTCATTTTCATCATTAAATTATTTTGATGGGAGTCCTACAACCACTAAGGGAAGAGCTAGCCTTCAATATAATTCACAGAGGAAATGTCCTTATTTAGTAAGTCAAGGAATAAGTGGAGTTAAAAGGAACCTCTAGCATAACATCTCATCTATTGCTTGCCATCCCTACTACCACATTTCGGTGAAATGGATTTCATTATTCCTAAATCATGCTTGACAAATTGATATCAAATCGCTCCTAGAGCATGTCACATGACAATTCACTGTTGCAAGGGTATTAAGAAAGCTTGCATGAAATAGAGATGAAGGAATATCCCGTGGCCATTATTGTAATAGATGACTGACCTCCAAGAAGCTGAAGCATATTAATGTCTAACCCAGATAAGTTATTTAGAAACCACTGGAATTTCCCTGTATACTGGACACCTCACTGTATCCAAGAATTCATGCTTCTTATGAATTTATTTTGTATCCACTGAATACTTGTGAACATGGCTTTTTTCTGTAACTTAAGTAATAAAGGACAAGGTAAACACAGCCCCCAACCAGTAGCCTACATCAAGAAAAATGTGCAAAATAGTTTGCAACATAGCAAAGTACTCCAAATTTTCTGTGGAATCAGGTGAAGTAATACAAATTTAAAATGGTCATACATATAGATATACACAGCCTGGTTAAATACACCTATACATATACAGCCACCCTCTTTAAACTGTGGCTAGCATTTACTATGTCCCTGCTATTCTAATAAGAGTTCTTGAATATAATATTTCTCATAATCCTCTCATCAACCTTGTAAGGTATTTACTCACCTTACTTCACAAATGAAAGAGGTAAATGATTTACTCAAAGCCACATGTCTAGAAAATGATAAAACTAGGATCGACTCTTTATCTTCTGCTTTCAGATTTCATGCTTTTTCCTCTACATCTTATGAGTTAAGTTAGGATATTCTACTTAATTAAAATTAGCCATTTATGGGTCACCAATTTTCTAAGGATTTAGAAAAATATACTTAATAATAAAGCCTGTGATAATTGAAAATACATCCTCTCTGATGATCTGGCTCTTTTGGAGCTTAGTGTTTCATTTGAAACATGGTTCATCCTGCTGCAATCCTGTAAATGTAGGCAGTACAGAATACTTAACCAAATGTGCATAGGCCAAGACATTCCCTAGTAATTTGACTGCATTTTTCTTAATTTTGAGTAAAATCCAAATATCCACATTTATTTATCATTGGCAGAAAATATCAGGGAGTGTAGAGAGTCCAATTATTCAAATGTTTCCATTACTCAAATGCTAGATAAATAGAAATGTAAGCACCTTGAAGCTGAGGATCTTGTCTTATTTTTATTTTTTCCCTTGTGCTTAGCACAATCTTAGCTTATAAAAAAATGCTAAATTAGTATTTTTGAATGAATACACATGGAACCAGTAGTGTAAAGTCCTAGTTGGAACCCCATGAGAGTCTGTAAATGAAAAAACATTACATGCAAAAGAAACTCTATAGTCCCCTAGCACTTGAACATAATTAAAGCTCATTGTAAAATTAATAGCAAACATTTACATAGTGTGTTCTATTTGCCAGACACTTTTTTAAGTCTTTTAAATATATCTCTTCATTTACTCTCTGAAATAATCCTATGAAGTATGTTTTTTAATTATGTATATGTATGTCGCTCCTTTCTTCTCCTAGATATTAGGCTGCTTTAAAGGGACTAGACCTTATTCCTCTTGTAAGTCAAGCCTCTACCAACCTGCTTAACACATAGTATATGTTGGATAAGTAAATAAATTCATGAATAAATTGTTTTTCTCTGTAGGGAAGATATTGTAAAGATCAGGTCACAGCCATGAGTGCCTTCTACATTATGCCTAGAAGATGACTGCTTGAATTGCAGCTACCACTACAATACTCACAGTTATTTTTGCAACTCTGAAATTTATTCAAGGACTGAGCCATTCAGAATTACTCCCTAACCTATCATCATGGAAAGTCCTTTGAATCTATACTCTATGCTCTATTGGATCAAAAAGGATATCTGCCTGTAAAACATGCAATTTGCTCTTTCATAGGTTAAGACTAGAGATAATAGTTAATGATAAGACAAGAAAGCAGAAGCCACGCAGAAATTCTTAGGTGTATCATATAGTCAGAAAGTTGGGAGATTAGGCTGATCTTGGGCATGTGGTCAGATTTTGGTTACTGGGAAGAGAAGTGAATATATGTCAATGTTTGAGTTGATAAATACTAAGAGACAAAATTCCTTGGTTTGTTTGAAGTCATAACTGAAGAAATACAACCAAGTGATGAGATCATGAAATTAAACATGAGAATATTTGGATAATTTCTTTAGGAAGGAGGACTTCTGCCAGGATATAGTGGCAGAAAAAGTTCTAATTGGACGGAGAGACATACCAACTAAAAGGCTGTTTATAGAGATACTATAGATGTGGTGAGATAAAGAACAGACAAATGAAAGAGAAATAGTCAGAATTTGGTAAATGAATAAAAATAAACTGGTAAGGTAAGTAGAGAATCAAGGATGATTCCAGTAAAACTGCAAGGAATTTCAAGTATTAGTGATGGGGAGGAGTGGCAAAAATAGAAAGCTCTGGAAGAAATGTTAGTTTAGGAGAAAGATGATAAGTCCCTATGTAATTATATTGAGTGTAAGGTGATCCATCCAAAAGCATATAGAACAGAAAATCAGAAAGCCCAGCCCCTTAGAGTCCACAAGAGAATGAAGATATTTTAATGTCATCTAAGTAAAGAGTAGAAACTTCAAAGAATTTCTCAACTGTAAGAGGAATATTTTCAGACCAATGAATTTTGAAGTGTCAAGACAATGGCCACTAGTATTTTTGCTTTAGAGAAAATTGGTGGATCTCCATGAAGCCTGACCACTCCAATCTTCAATCTTGCCTCTAAATGAATATAAAAGTCCTGGAATCAATGACATTTCTTGTTTTCCATTACATCCCTAACATATAGAATATCACCTGGTACATAGTAGAACCTCTACAAATATTTATTAAATGAAAAGAAAGGGCAGGATGGGGTGTGAAGGAAGGCAGGGAGGGAGGAAGACAGGGAGGGAGAAATACCACAAAATGCTACTGATTTGCAGCAGACCATGAGATAGAAAAAATTAGAAGTGCTTCTACAGTTTTGCTTTAAAGATCTCTTTATAGGATAAAAGCATCTCTAGCAACAGGACACAAAAGATAAAATAACACTGATTGATTTAGAAATAGAAACACATGTGTTTTCCATACTTTTTTTTCCCCATACCCACATTACCCTCAGAGGTCTGCTATTGAAAACTGACGAAGAGTGAGAAATAACGGTTGGGCACTTAAACCATTTAGAAAAGCCTCACTTATTTCCTCTTTCCCCATATAACACATACACGCACAAATACTGATTCTGAACACATTTCATCCCTCAGCTATTTCATTGTACAATGGGGACAACTTAAGGAGACTTAAAGGTGAAAAATGAATTTTGTACTCATAAAAAGTTAAAGTCAGCCCATCCATGGCTAAGGTGATACAACTGTAGCTAGTAAATATTCTTTTTATTAATCTGTTTAAGCGATCTGGAGAGAAAACTGTCCCACCATAATCTTACCTTTGTTCATTGGATTTTATGATTGCTTCTTTTAGCCACTAGTCATTAAAGTAAATACAGGATCTAACTCATCTTTACCAAAAGGAAAATTATGTAACATGAGGACAAAGGGTTATAGAAAACAGAAGTTATGTCCTTCACCTAAAAACTCTGAAGAATTACAAGTTACAAATTCCTTTTTTAATGAAATGTTTAAAACTCAGCTTCAGCTAATGTCTTTTTGTTAAATGAAAGTTGTGTTCACTATTTTTGAAACATACTAAACTTATGCAGTAAAATCTTCCTTTATTAGAATTTAGAAACCAAGGATCCTCAAAGTTAGAGGAAATTTTATTCACCCTCAAACTTCATGCTAAAGAAGCATATGGAAACACATTACTTAGAACCTTGGTGACCAGTGCCCTGCCTTGGAGAATAGCAGAAGGAATTTAAAGAAAGATAGCAAAGAGAGGTCTAAGGTAAAAGCTGTTAAGCATGCATTAGGGAACAATCCACCTAGACCGGAAAACTGAGGGTTTGTTTCGGAAGTAGAAGTAAACTGAAACTGATTGAGGATCAGAAGTGGACTTTGGAAAATTCAACCATGAAGCTCCTGAAAGTTATGAGTAGAATTAGTGATGGGTACAAAGAAAACTGTGCAAATGAATAAGCAAGGATATTATTTTCTCTTCAGGGAAAGGAAGCATAACCATGGTAACACTCAACAGTGAGTAATATTTGAATAAGTATAGTATAAAGACTTAACAACTAATTATTATTTTGCCAATAATTGTAACAAAATTATATTAAAAGCAAGTTTTTATCCTCCCTAACAGAAAATCAATGGATAATGTGGACAAGTGATGAATCAAAAAAAACAGACACATACCCACAGGCACCAAATCCTAACATAAGGAAGGATTCCTTAAGTGGACAAAATGGAAGGCGAAAGTCACGTTGGGAAATAGGTGTGAGCAAAATAATGGTTCTGGGAATATGCAAGTCAAAAAAAAAAAAAAAAGACAGGAAAAGAAAATAGTCTAAGTAGCTAATTGAATCTATAGGCCTGTCCCTTCATTAACATATGCTTAAAGAAAATTGAGATTTAAAATACTACAATTTTATAAAAAATATAAATTAGGGGTGCCTGAGTGGCTTAGTTGGTTAAGTGTCTGCCTTTAGCTCAGGTCATGATCTCAGGGACCTGGGATTGAGTCCTGCATCAGGTTTTCTGCTTGGCGGGGCATCTGCTTTTCCCTCTGGCCCTCCTAGTGCTCTCTCTCTCTCTGTCTCAAATAAATAAATAAAATCTTTATATATATATCAGATAATGTCTCCTATTAAAGAAGAGTTATGTTGTATACCTTCTGACCAAGTTGGCAAAATAGGCAGGGTTCCTGACTTTGCACCCCTCACAAGAAAAAATAACAACTATTCAAGAACAAGGTACCACTGAGAGAATCCTAGACCACGATGGTGAGGCTGAAGCATGCCCCTGCACCCCAGAGCCCCAGACAGACTGAATTAGAAGGGTAAGAGAAACAGCTACAAGTTGAACTCATTACCCCTCCCCCAAGCCAAAGCATACCCTGAGGAAAGATCTCCCCTGAACCTCCAACTTCTCTAGTGGAAAAGAGAACCCGGGGGGACAGCCAGACCTCAGCACTGTGGATTGCTCTGTGGAAACCACTACACTACCAGACCTAATGGGGATTTCAGGGGAATCTGTGGGGCTCAACCACTGGAAATCTGACTATAATGGAGAAGTGGGGAGGATCTTAGCAGACTGCTTTTATACCTGCTGTACCCAACTAGTAATCCCACTAAGCAGTTTTGCTCCTCTGAGAACCACTTTGAAGGTGCTCTCTGACAAGGAACTTGGCAGAATGCAGATCTCAATTCAGATTCTTAAACAAATAGTTTGTCGAGCCTTAGAGGCCAGTTTAACTAGGCAAGTAGCTAAGGTGCAGCCTCACCAGCTGTGGAAAGTGTCTCCTGGCTATATCTGATCATAGGGAGCACCTGGAAGCCATGTAACTCAAGCTGAAAGGTGGGTGGGTAGAACTGATAACCCCCAGAACAAACCCAGGTGTGGAGGATTTCCATGGTATGCACAGGCAGAGTCATCAATTCATTCCTAAGGCCATGTGTAGCTCCCAGCCCCCCACCCCAACTGGAGAGCTGTTTCAGAAATTGGGAGTTGTTTGGAGTAGTCCTCCCCTTCAAACTCAGGCAAGGGGACTGAGATATAGCCTCACTCATTCAAAGTGTGGCTCCCAGCCCCATCTGACCAGAAGGGCTGGCAAGAACACCTGGAAGCTGTGTGACCCAGTCATGCTTCAGCCAAGAGAAGAGCAAAAGAGCTGACAGTTTGCCCAGCAAAGCCAGTGGAATTGTTCAGCTAGGGAACTTGGAGCACAAGTTAGCTTGAATTAAGATAATGAACAAAGAGATTTACCAGCCTTAGAGATGCTTATCCTTTTTGGGGAGAGGCTTTATTGATAAATAGGTTACAATGAAATAAATAGAGTGATGTTTTACTGGGGAATAAAAACTCAAGCAGAATCTCAGTCTCTCTCCATCCCAGCTCTAGCTTTCAGTTTTGGCCTTATTACTGGCCAGTTTGGATGATGAGGCCTTGGTGGGCATGACAGGCTTTCTCAGGCCCTTGGAGGCTTCTGTCTTCCTGGTCAGGGGTTCAGGCACTGTCTTAGACCTACTGCCCCTAGGAAGAGCAGCAGCCTTGGCTTGGGCAACCACCTCTTTAGGGATGTTGTTTTCCTTCTTTTTGTCTGGAGAAGCAACACTGTTCTTGTCCTTGGGGACCATGGATTTTAAACTCTGACACCCAGCTTTTGTTTTCTGTGAGCTTCACCATCTTGGTTGCTTCTTCTGCCTTTGACCTTTGACTTCCCACTGGGGCCAGTGGCACTGTGAAGGGCCTTCATGGCCTTGTCTGTCTATTGGGAGGCCTTCCTAGCCTCACTTGGTCTTGCCTCTTGGTCTTTGGTCTGGTCACCTTTTTTGGAGCCTTTCCTTGGCTGTACCTGGTTTGGGAGGAAATGTCCTCACCTTCTTTCTTCCTGGATCCCTTTTTCACTTTGTGTGGGTTCGGAGGGTGTTTCTTTGCCTCCCTTGGTTTCTTGGGGCTAATGTGCAGCCCCTCTCATTACTAAATACTACCTCCCACCTGCCCAATCAGGGAATCTAGCCAGCACATGGTTACAGCACTGCTTACAGAGGCACTTAAATGGAGAACACAGCCTATGGCTTTCCCCACCTGCAGAGCAAAATCAGTAGAAGACCAAGGAATTCAGTGCACACTCTTGCCTGATTTAGGTTCCCAAAACAATGAGCTATACAGGCCCTCATTCTATCCTGCTCCTTCCTACCAGGCCAGACTAGAAAATCTAGATAATCATGGAGCCCATCCTATAGTTCCCTTGGGTGGAGAACCAAGCCAGAATCCTATCCAACAGTTCTCAGCTAATGATACACCCTCCCCATTCCCATTCTCAGACCTCAAACAGTTGCCTCATCCCAAAATAGACCATAATAGCAGGCCCCACCTGCCCAAGAACATTACCAGAATATATGCCCAGAAACCCAAACTGGGCTGACTGGTGAAGATTCATCTCTGCCGAAGCAATGTAAAGTCTGGAAAAGGAACCAAATTACCCAAATGCACAGATACTAATGCAAGGAATGGGGTATCATTAAAAGCCAGGTAAATATGATATCGCCAAAGTAAACTCTAATAACTGATCTTAAAGAAATGGAGATCTATGAACTGTCAAAGAAAGAATTCAGAATAATCCTCCTTAAGTTTAATGAACAGCAAGAACACACAGGCAACTAAATTAAATTAGAAAAATAATCATGAACAAAGTGAGAAATTTGAGAAAGCCATGGAGACTATCAAAAAACACTAAACAGAAAGCCTATAGGTGAAAAATACAATAACTAAACTGAAGACTTCAATACAGAGTTTCAAAAGCAGACTTGACCATATGGAAGTAAGAATCAATGACCTGGAGGACAGGACAGTAGAAATTATACAGTCAGAAGAGCAAAAAGAAAAAAAAAAGAATAAAAAAGAGTGAAGAAAGCCCATGAGACTTATAGGACATAATGAAAAGAAACAATATTCACATTATGGTCATTCCACAAGGAGAAGAGAAAGAGAAAGCAGCAGAAAGTATATTTAAAGCAATAATGGCTGAAAATTTCCTGAGTTCTCTTCTAGGGAGAGAAATGGGCATTCAGCTCCTTAAGTCCCAAGAGATTCCAAATAGTTTGAATCTGAATAGGGCTACACTGAGACACATTATAATCAGTCCAAAGTCAAAGACAAAGAGATAATTTTAATAACAGCAAGGGAAAAGAGAGAAGTTACATACAAGAGAGCCCCCATAAGACTACTGGTGCATTTCTCAACAAACATTGCAGGTCAGGAGAGAATGGGATATTTTCATTATATTGAAAGACTAAAATGGTCATTCAAGAGTATTATTCCCAGGGGTGCCTGGGTGTCTCAGTCATTAAACGTCTGCCTTTGGCTCAGGGCATGATCCTGGCGATCTGGGATCGAGCCCCACATCAGGCTCCTCGGCTGGGAGCCTGCTTCTTCCTCTCCCGCTCCTCCTGCTTGTGTTCCCTCTCTCACTGGCTGTCTCTCTCTCTGTCAAATAAATAAATAAAATCTTAAAAAAAAAAAGAGCATTATTCCCAGTGAAGCTGTCCTTTAAAAATAAAGGAGGGAAAAAGGTTTTCCCAAATAAAGCTGAGGGAGTTCATCACCACTGGATCTGCCTTACAAGACATGCTAAAGGGAGTTCTTTGAGTGGAAGTGAAAGAATGCTAATTAACATCATAGTGACATAAAAAAGTAGGGTAAAACTCACTGATAATGGTAAATATATAGTCAAATTGAACTGAATTCTGTAATGTGCTAGTTGAATTCTGTAATTTGGTAATGATGGTATATTTACAACTTCAGTTTAAAAGTTTAAAAAAATGAGCATAGTAAAAATAAACATAATTACAATAATCTGTTATTAGTTATGTAGTATAAAAATGTATAAATTATAAGAGCAATAACCAAAAATTGTGGGGAAGAAAAGAAATAAAGTATAAAATTTGGAATTCTATTGAAGTTAAGTTGTTATTTGTTTAAAATAGGATGTTACAAGTTAAAGATATTTTACGTAAATTTCATGGTAACCACAAGAAAAAAAAACCTGTAGCAATTATACAAATGAGCATAATAAAAAAATTCAAGGCATACTGATAAACAAAGACATCAAAATATGAAAAAGACAGCAGGATAAGAAACAAGGAGAAACAGATCTACAAAACAACTAGAAAACAATTAACAATGGCAATATTAAGTCCTTACCTATCAATAATATTTTAAATATAAACAAATTAAATTAACTAATCAAAAGACATAGAATGGCTAAATGGATTTAACCAACAACAACAACAACAGCACCAATTACAAAAGCAAGATCCAAAATACGCTGCCTATAAGAAACCCACTGTAGCCTGACACACACATGTAGAGAGTCCCCAAGAGTGAAGGGATGGAAAAAGTCATTTCAAGCAAATGGTAACAAAAAAAAAAAAAGCAAGGGTAGCTATACTTATGTCAGACAAAATACATTTTACTAAAAACAGTAAAAAGAGACCAAAAAGTCATTACATAATGATAAACGGGTCAAACCATCAAGAAGATATGACAACTGTAAGTATTTCTGAGCCCAGCAACTAAAGGTGGTCAAAAAGCATAAATTTCCAGAGAGAGAAAGGAAGATGGCAGAGGAGTAGGGGACCCCTTTTTCAGCCAGTCCCCTGAGAAGAGTTGGATAGGTACCAGACCAGCCTGAACATACAAGGAATCACCCTGAGACGCAGGAAGATACATCTGGATCTCTACAAATGAACATCTCCAGCGCTGAGTATTGAGGAATGAAGCCGGGGGCCATGACACCATGCACAGATATCGGAAGATAAATGGAAGGGGGAGGGAGCCGCGTTCGGAAGCCAGGAGCAGTGGCCACCTGCATGGGGGAGCGGACGGACTCGCAGACCAGCCCCCATGAGAGAACAGCCTGGGACCATGAGCGGGGAGCCCGCACCACCAGACTTTTCACAGACCTCCGGTGTGCTCACTAGAACCAGACTGAGACCGGGAGCTCCGGCAGTGAGCGAGGACAGCTGGTGGCTGGTGGCTGGAGTCTGGCGGCATTAGAAACACAAAGGACAGAGACACACCAGCCCTGGAAGTGAGGGCTAGGATGCCAGGTGTGGGGTGCACATCCCGGGAAGCTGCAGGGTTGAGGAGCACCAACAGAAACAGAGTGAAAGTGGCCAGAACATCAGTGGAGAATGGTCCACAATACCTCTGTTCTGAGACAGAGGCTGAAATTCGGCCACTGCTGCTCTGACTCTCAGAAGAGGCACAGCAAACTGCCAGGGAGAGCCTATAGAGAACAAAAGCCTGTAATACCAGCTCACAGTGTGCCCATCCCCATTCCCCCTCGCAGGGGACGGGACACAGAGACTCTACCCAAACAGGGTTGCCTGAGTATTGGTGGGGCAGGGCCCTCCCCCAGAAGGCAGGCTGAAAAATCAAGAAACCCACATCCCTAAAGTCCCTATAAAACAAGGACTCACGGCCTGGGTCCTGGTCAATAATTTGGGCTCTGGACAACCCC
>NC_048225.1:30701508-30757738 GCF_002007445.2 Ailuropoda melanoleuca | reverse complement strand
GAACAGAAAGTCACAATCTATAGAAACAAAGACTTTACTGGCAACATGGCATCATTAAAATCAAATCTCTCTATACTCAGTCTCAACATAAATGGCCTGAATGCTCCCATAAAGTGCCACAGAGTTGCAGATTGGATAAAAAGAAATGACCCATCCATTTGCTGTCTACAAGAGACTCATTTTGAACCCAAAGATACATTCAGACTAAAAGTAAAGGGATGGAATACCATCTTTCACACAAATGGACCTCAAAAGAAAGCTGGGGTAGCAATNTATAGATTTGATTTTAATCTAAAGACTATAGTTAGAGACACAGAAGGGCACTATATTATTCTTAAAGTATGTATCCAACAAGTGGAGATGACAATTATAAATATATATGCTCCCAACAGGGGAGCAGCAAGATACACAAGCCAACTCTTAACCACAATAAAGAGACATACAGATAAAAATACATTAATAGTAGGGGACCTCAACACCCCACTATAAGAAATAGACAGAACACCCTTGCAAAACTCAGTAAAGGAACAAAGGCTTTGAACACCATACTCGACGAGTTGGACCTCGTAGATATATGTAGAACACTACACCCCAGAACAAAAGAATACTCATTCTATTCTAATGCCCATGGAACATTCTCAAGAATAGAACATGTTCAGGGACACAAAACAGGTCTCAACCAATACCAAAAGACTGAAATTATTACCTGCTTATTCTCAGACCACAACATTTTTAAATTGGAATGGAACCACAAGGAAAAATTTGGAAGAAACTCAAACACTTGAGACTAAGAACCATCCTGCTCAGGAACGATTTGATAAACCAGGAAATCAAAAATCAATTTAAACAATTTATGGAGACCAACGAGAATGAAAATACAGTGGTCCAAAACCTGTGGGATACTGCAAAAGCAGTCCTAAGGGGGAAATACATTGCCATCCAAGCCTCAATCAAAAGAATAGAAATATCTAAAATGCTGTTTTTATATTCTCACCTCAAAAAGCTAGAACAGCAACAGAGGGACAGGCCTAATCCATGCACGAGGAAGCAGTTGACCAAAATTAGAGCAGAGATCAATGAACTAGAAACCAGGAGTACAGTAGAGCAGATCAACAGAACTAGAAGCTGGTTCTTTGAGAGAATTAATAAGATTGACAGACCTCTGGCAAGACTTACCCAAAAGAATAGAGAAAGGACCCAAATTAATAAAATTATGAATGAAAAAATAGAGGTCACAACTAACACCAATGAAATTAGAAGGATTATGAGATATTTTATCAACAGCTTTATGCCAATAAATTAAGCAATCTGGAAGAGATGGAGGCCTTCCTGAAACCCATAAACTACCAATACTGAAAAAGGAAGAAATTGATTTTTTAAACAGGCCAATTAATTATGAAGAGATTGAGTCAGTGATAAACAACCTTCCAAAAAAACAAAACTCCAGGCCCGGATGGTTTTCCTGGAGAATTCTACCAAACATTCAAAGAAGAAAAATACCTATTCTCCTAAAGCTATTTCAAAAAATAAAAACAGAAGGAAAGCTACCAAACTCATTCTCTGAGGCCAATATTACCTTGATTCCAAAACCAGGCAAAGGCCCCCGAAAAAAGGAAAATTACAGACCGATTTCCCTAATGAATATGGATGCCAAAATCCTCAACAAGATCCTGGCTAATAGAATCCAACGGTAAATTAAAAGGATTATCCATCATGACCAAGTGGCATTCATCCCTGGGATGCAGGGATGGTACAACATTCACAAATCTATCAGTGTCTTAGATTTTATCCAGAAACAAAAATTCAGAAATCATATGATTCTCTCAATAGATGCAGAAAAAGCATTTGACAAAATACAGCAGCCTTTCCTGTTTAAAACCCCTCAGAGTGTAGGAATAGATGGTACATTTCTCAAGACCATAAAAGCCATCTATGAAAAACCTACAGCAAATATTATTCTCAATGGGGAAAAGGTGGAAGCCTTTCCCTTAAGATCGGGAACACGACAAGGATGCTAACTCTCGGCACTATTATTCAACATAGTACTAGAAGTCCTTGCAACAGCAATCAGGCAACAAAAAGGGATAAAACGTATCCAAATCAGCAAAGAACTCAATCTGTCTCTCTTCGCAGATGACATGATACTCTATATGGAAAACCCAAAAGAATCCACGCCCAAACTATTAGAAGTTATAGAGCAATTAACTAATGTGGCAGGATACAAAATCACTGCTCATAAATAAGCTGCATTTCTATACACGAATAATGAAACTGAAGAAAGAGAAATTTGGGAATCCATCCCATTTACAATAGCACCAGAAACCATATGTTACCTTGGAATTAACCACAGACGTAAAGGATCTATATTCTAGAAACTATAAATCATTCTTGAAAGACATTGAGGAAGACACAAAAAGATGGAAAAATATTCCATGCTCATGGATTGGAAGAATTAACATAGTTAAAATGTCCATGCTACCCAGAGCAATCTACACTTTCAATGCTATCCCGATCAAAATACCGAGGACATTTTTCAAAGAACTGGAACAAATAGTCCTTAAATTTGTATGGAACCAGAAAAGGCCCAGAATCTCCAACTGCCAAGGAACTGCTGAGGGAAAAGCTGGGGGCATCACAATGCCGGATTTCAGCTGTACTACAAAGCTGTGGATCACAAAGACAGCATGGTACTGGCACAAAAACAGACACATCGACCAATGGAACAGAATAGAGAACCCAGAAATGGACCCTCGGCTCTTTGGGCAACTAATCTTTGATAAAGCAGGAAAAAACATCCGGTGGAAAAAAGACAGTCTCTTCAATAAATGGTGCTGGGAAAAAATGGACAGCTACATGCAAAAGAATGAACCTTGACCACTCTCTTACACCATACACAAAAATAAACTCCAAATGGATGAAAGACCTCGATGTCAGACAGGAGTCCATCAAAATCCTAGAGAAGAATATAGGCAACAACCTCTACAACATTGGCCAAAGCAATCTTTTTAATGACACATCTCCAAAGGCAAGAGAAACAAGAGATAAAATGAACATATGGGACTACATCAAGATAAAAAGCTTCTGCACACCCAAGGAAACAATCAAAAAAACTAAGAGGCAGCCCACAGAATGGGAGAATATATTTGCAAAGGATACTACAGATAAAAGACTGGTATCCAAGATCTACAAAGAACTTCTCAAACTCAATACACGAGAAAGAAATACGCAAATCATAAAATGGGCAGAAGATATGAACAGACACTTTTCCAATTTATAACATACAAATGTTTAACAGACACATGAAAAAATGTTCAAAATCTTTAGCCATCAGGGAAATTCAAATCAAAACCACACTAAGATACCACCTTACGCCAGTTAGAACGGCAAAAATTAACAAGGTAGGAAACAGCAATTGTTGGAGAGGATGTGGAGAAAGGGGATCCCTCCTACATTGTTGGCGGGAATGCAGGTTGGTGCAGCCACTCTGGAAAACAGTGTGGAGGTCCCTTAAAAAGTTAAAAATTGAACTACCNTAAAAATGGAGCTACCCTATGACCCAAGCCATTGCACTACTGGGTATTTACCCCAAAGATACAGATGTAGTGAAGGGAAGGGCCATATGCACCCCAATGTTCATAGAAGCATTGTCCACAATAGCTAAATCGTGGAAGGAGCCGAGATGCCCTTCAACAGATGAGTGGATTAAGAAGCTGTGGCCCATACATACAATGGAATATTACTCAGCTATCAAGAAGAACGATTTCTCAACATTTGCTCCAACATGGACAGCACTGGAGAAGATAATGCTAAGTGAAATAAGTCAAGCAGAGAAAGACAATTATCATATGATTTCTCTCATATGGAACATTAGAACTAGGAAGATCGGTAGGGGACGAAAGGGATAAAGAAAGGGGGGGCATCCAGAAGGGGGAATGAAGCATGAGAGACTATGGACTCTGGGAAACATACTGAGGGCTTCAGAGGGGAGGGGCTTGGGGGAATGGGATAGACTGGTGATGGGTAGTAAGGAGGACACGTATTGCATGGTGCACTGGGTGTTATACGCAACTAAAGAATCATCAAACTTTGCATCAGAAACCAGGGATGTACTGTATGGCAACTAACATAATATAATAAAAAAAAATAAAAAATACAATCTTCCAGTAATAAAGATACATAAGTACTAGGGATTAATGTACAACATGATTACTATAATTAATATTGCTGTATGATATATGGGAAAATGATTAAAAGAGCAAATCTGAAGAGGGCTCATCACAAGCAGAAAATCTTTTTTCTTTTCTTCTTTCTTTCCTTTATATCTGTATGAGATGATGGATGTTAGCTGAACCTATTGCAATAATCATTTCACATTATATGTAAGTCAAACCATCATTCAGTATGCATTAAACTTATACAGACATGTATGCTAATTATTTCTCAATAAAACTGGAAAAAATGTTATGTTTAATGGAACTCATACATTAAACAAGAAATGGTTATTATAATTGTTGTTTTCTGGTAGTAAACAGTGTATAATATTTACCATATAGCAGGGAGCTTTCTAGCTTTACATATATTAAGAGAATTAATCCCTTAATAACCCTATGCAGTAGGTAATACTGTTATTCTTAGGTTACAGGTCAGTAAGATACACAAGGGTTAAATGATTCACCCGAGGGACAATAGCCAGTAAATGTTGAAAATGAGATTTGGATTCTGGCAGTCTATTGACAAGAATTCACACTCCTAGCCACTCTACTAGTTTAAATAAGTGAAAATTAAAAGTATTTCTTTGGGGCTCTCATTTCTGTTAATCAAAGCTTCCATATTAAAAAATATATATTAACATGTGGGCACTTATATCAGCTGACCTCATTTTCCCTCATCTGTAATAACCGTGTCACAGAGGGGCTTTTGTTAGCATTGTGGTAAGTTAAGGTATATAATAGCCCCAGTTCTTTGCATTTCCTTATATCTAGGACTTCTCACTCTTGTCTCTAAACTTTTTCATATATTACGGGCTGCATGGAGTCTTCCCTCTAAAACTGCAAATGTTGAATCCCTAAGTCCTATACCTCAAAGGATGACTGTATTTGGGGATAGGGCCTATGAAGAGGTAATTAAGTTAAATGAGGTCGTTAGACTGGGCCTTATCCAATCTGACTTGTGTCTTTGTAAGAGGAAATTTGGATACAGACACCAGGAAAGGAAGTACACAGAGGAAAGACCACATGAGGACAGTGGAAAAGGGGCCATCTGCAAGTTAATGAGAGATGCCTCAGGAAAAAACAAACAAAGAAAGAAAACAAACGAAAAACCTGCCAACACCTTGATCTTGGACTACAGAATTGTGAGAAAATTAATTTCTGTTTTTAAGGCACCAAATCAGCCCTAGCACACTAATAATTCATGGAATTTGCTTTGCCTAGTAGGATTTTGGTATATGTGACACGAATAGAATCTGAAAAAGCACTTGTAACTTTCTACTTGGTCTCACTTTTGTTCTTTGCTATGACCCTAAGAGCATGTTCAGTACCTTCCAGAAGAATTAAAAGCAAATGGAACAGAATTGAGTAATCATTGTTAAATCTATTCTAAGTCACCCAACACCTAGTCAACTCCCAGACAGATAACCAAAATTAGCCAAAGCCACATCCTGCTCAGTCCACCCAAAAGCACCAATAGACCTATGACCTAAATATTTGATTATTGCTTTAATACATTGTTTTGTGGGGAGCATTTTGTTCAGCATTATTACAGCAATAGATAATTGATAGAAGCATCAAATGAAATATAGTCACCTGGCACATAGTAGCAGCTCAATTATTTAAATTCAGCTTACACACTTCTCATATGTTTTGAAGGAGGCCAAAGTAAACAAATAAATCCTATGCTGATTTGCTCACATCACATCTGCAGACAAGGTTGTAGTAATTAGAAAAAATGTAAACCAAAACATTCATTTCAAATGTAAGGGAATTGATGAGAATGTAAGATTTTCTTCTTTTAAAGAACATACATGTCCATTACACACTATTTTAAATGTTAACAGGTTTCATTTCCCTAATGTCATTAGTAAAGAAATTCACAGTTACCTGTAGTTTCATTAAATAAATCAATCCTCTGATTCTTTCAAATTAATTTTCATTAATGCAGATGATTTCTGTGGCCACAGTAAATAAAACTATTATCAACTGCTAGCCATGCTTCTCTCAAAGCAAGATTTGATTCCATTATTTTAAAAAGGAAACTCAGAAAAACACATAGACTTAGTATGAAAAGAAGGTAGAAACAATCACTCAAATCAACACTTTTCTCAAAAAATCTAATGCTTAAATACTTCCTGTATTGTCCCCCAAATTTTGTTTCCCAACTCTTTCAATCTTGGTCTATACAGGAGGCAAAAACCATAACATAATATAAAAAGAATTTTATTATAAAGAATCCCTAAGCAATAATAAAACAGATACTATAAGATATAAAGAAAACTCTGTAGGATACTCTAGGACTGACAAAATAGCCAAATAAAGACAAACCTGGATGAAGTTTCCCACCCCCAAGGAGAGGATTCAGACCTTGTCAGAAGAACTATGGTTGCAATCCACTAACTGGTGGAAAAGTTCTCTGTGTTCTCCAACCAGAGCTGGTCCACAGTAACAGGGAAAATGAAACAATCTTTTGAGTCATAGAGAAGCTCCAGTCAGTGGGTTAGCATGCATACAAACAGGGGAAGTCAAAGTGCCACTGTGGGCAGGAGGCCTGGAGCAGGTGTTGCCCATGTTGGGAGAGCCACCGAAAAATGACTAACAGGCTGGATCAGGACTACAATCTCAGAGGAACCATGTGTTCCATCTGCATGGCATCACTGGATATCCTCACACTCACATGGCTGACCAAAGGTGTAGCCTCTGGAACCCGTGAGATGTTCCATCCTCCTGCACTGTCCCTGCAATGCCCTTTACTGAGGAAGCTTAACATTATACTCAACAGTATACTCAACAGTAAAGAAAATGTGGTTTAAGGAATTCCATCCATTACTGAAGAGCAAGTTGAAGAACAAAATGTGAGAGTGAATGTGGAGCTTAGAGGCAATAAACTGATAACTGGAGGGTCTGAAAAAGATGGCAGAGGAGTAGGGGACCTTTTTTTGCTGGTCCCCTGAATTGAGCTGGATATCTACCAGATCATCCTGAACACCCATGAAATCAGCCCAAGACGTAGGAAGATACATCTGAATCTCTACAAATGAACATCTCCAGTGATGAGTATTGAGGTATGAAGTGGGGAGCTGTGAATCTGAGCACAGATATCGTAAGATAAATGGAAGGGGAAGGGAGCTGCTGCGCCCGGGTGCCGGGAAGCAGTAGCCACCCGCACTGGGGAGTGGGCCGGACTCCTGGACCCACACCTGCGAGAAAGCAGACTGAGACCATGAGCCCGGGAACATGCATGCTACCAGGCTGATAACTGCAGCTCTGGAGCGCATGCAAACCACACTGAAATAGGGAGCTCAGGAGTGCATATGGGAACCAGGGGCGGCTGGCGGTGTTAGAAGGACAAAGGACAGAGACGTGCCAGCCCTGGAAGTCAGAGCTGGGAGAGTGTCTGTGGGGCTCACAACCCGGGACGCTGTGGCGTTTTGAGCAGCACTGACGGAAACAGAGTAAAGTGGCCAGGAGAAATCAGTGGAGAGCAGACTGCAATCTCTCTGTTTTGAGACAGGCTAGGATACAGCCGCTGCTGCTCTGACTCTCAGAAGAGCCACAGAAAACCACCAGGGAAAGCCACCAGAGAACAAAATCCCGGAAATACTGGTTCACATTGTGCCCATCACCACCCCCCCCAGGGGACAGGGCAACTCTACCCAAACAGGGTTGCCTGAGTATCAGTGTGGCAGCCCCCTCCCCCCAGAAGGCAAGCTGAAATATCAAGAAGCCCACATCCCTAAGGTCCCTATAAAACAAGTGCACACTGCTTGAGTCCTGGTCAATAATTTAGGCTCTGTATATCCCACAACCTCTCATCATCATAATAACAGGGAGGAGGAATCCCCTCCAACAAATAAAAGATACAGAGTCTGGGGCCTCTGCGACAAAAGTAATGGATATGGATATAACCAAATTGTCAGAAATGGAGTTCAGAGTAACAGTGGTCAAGATGATGTGTAGGCTGGAAAAAAATATTAATGAAAATATTAACGAGAATACAGAATCCCTAATGGTGGAAATGAGAACAAATCTGGCAGAACTTAAAAATGCTATGAATCAAATGCAGTCTAAACTCGATGCTCTGACGGCCAAGTAAATGACAGAAGAATGAATTAGTGAATTGGAAGATGGGATGGTAGAAAAGAAGGAAAAAACAAAAACTTGGCTCAAAAAAATCCAATCTCAAGAACGTAGATTACTGGAGATTACTGACTCAATGAAACGTTCCAATGTTAGAATCATCGGCATCCCTGAGGGGATAAAGAGAGAGGTCTAGAAGAGATACTTGAACAAATTGTAGCTGAGAACTACCCTAATCTGGCAAAAGAAACAAGAATTCATGTCTAAGAGGCAGAGAGGAACCCTCCCAAGATCAATGAGAACAAACCTACACCATGTCACATCATAGTGCAATTTGCAAATATTAGATCCAAGTATACAATCTTGAAAGCAGCCAGAGGGAAGAGAATCCTCATACACAGAGGGAGGGACGTCAGAATAACGTCAGACCTGTCTACAGAAACCTGGCAAGCCAGGAAAGGTTGGCAACACGTATTCAGAGCTCTAACTGAGAAGAACATGCAGCCAAGGATCCTTTATCCAGCAAGGCTTTCATTCAAAATTGATGGAGAGAAAAAGACCTTCCAAGACTGGCAGAAACTGAAAGAATATGTGACCACCAAGCCAGCCCTGCACAAAATATTAAGGGGGGGGGGGTCTGGAAAAGTAAAAAGACCCCAAGAGTGATACAGAGCAGAAATATACAATCTATAGAAACAAAGACTTCATAGGCAACATGACATCATTAAAATGGTATCTCTCATTAATCACTCTCAATGTGAATGGCCTAAATGCTCCCCTAAAATGCCACAGGGTTCCGATTGGATAAAAAGACATGACCCATCCATTTGCTGTCTACAAGAGACACATTTTGAAACTAAGGATACATCCAGACTGAAAGTGAAGGGATAGAGAACCATTTATCATGCCAATGGACCTCAAAAGAAAGCTGGGGTAGCTATTCTTATATCAGACAGATTAGATTTTAAACTAAAGACTGTAGCTAGAGATACAGAAGGACACTATATTATTCTTAAAGGATGTATCCAAAGAGTGGAGATGACAATTATAAATATATATGCCCCCAACAGGGGAGCAGCGAGATACACAAGCCATCTCTTAACCAGAATAAAAAGGCATATAGGTAATAATACATTAATTGTAGGGGACCTCAACACTCCGCTCTCAGCAATAGACAGATCACCTAAGCAGAAAATCAACAAAGAAACAAGAGCTTTGAATGACATACTAGACCAGTTGGACCTTGTAGATATATACAGAACACTACATCCCAGAACAACAGAATACTCATTCTTTTCGAATGCACATGGAACGTTCTCCAGAATAGAACATATACTGGGTCACAAAACAGGGCTCAACCTATACCAAAGGACTGAAATTATACCCTGCATATTCTCAGACCACAATGCTTTGAAACTGGAACTCAATCACAAGGAAAAGTTTGGAAGAAACTCGAACACTTGGAAACTAAGAACGCTCCTACTCAAGAATGATTGGGTAAACCAGGGAATTAAAGAGGAGATTAAGCAATTTTTGGAGACCAATGAGAATGAAAACACATTGGTCCAAAACCTATGGGACATTGCAAAGGCAGTCCTGAGGGGAAAATACATAGCCATCCAAGCCTCACTCAAAAGGATAGAGCAACCTAAAATGCAGTTTGTATATTCTCACCTCAAGAACCTGGAGCTGGAGCAGAAGAACAGGCCTAACCCACACATGAGAAAGCAGTTTATCAAGATTAGAACAGAGTCAATGAATTAGAAACCAGGAGCACAGTAGAGCAGATCAACAGAACTAGAAGCTGGTTCTTTGAAAGAATAAATAAGATTGATAAGCCACTGTCAAGAATTACTCAAAAGAATAGAGAAAGGACCCAAATCAATAAAATTATGAATGAAAGGGGAGAGATCACTACCAAGACCAATGAAATAGGAAGGATCATTAGAAATTTTATCAACGGTTTTATGCCAATAAGTTAAACAACTTGGAAGAAATGGGTGCCTTCCTGGAAACCTATAAACTACCAAGACTGAAACAGGAAGAAATTTATTATTTAAACAGACTGATTAATTATGAAGAGACTGAACCAGTGATCAAAACCTTCCCCCAAAACAAAGGTCCAGGGCCTGATGGATTCCCCGGGGAATTCTAACAAACATTCAAAGAAGAAATAATAGCTATTCTCCTGAAGCTGTTTCAAAAAACAGAAACAGAAGGAAAACTCCCAAACTCATTCTATGAGGCCAGTATTACCTTGATCCCCAAACCAGGCAAAGACCCCATCAAAATTCTCAACAAGATCCTAGCTAATAGGATCCAACAGTACATTAAAGGATTATCCACAAGACCAAGTGGGATTCATCCCTGGGATGCAAGGGTGGTTCAACATTCGCAAATTGATCAGTGTGATAGATCATATCAACAAGAAAAGAGTCAAGAACCATATGATCCTCTCAATTGATGCAGAAAAGAAAAGAGTCAAGAACCATATGATCCTCTCAATTGATGCAGAAAAAGCATTTGACAAAATACAGCATCCTTTCCTGATTCAAACCCTTCAGAGTAGAGGGATAAAGGGCACAGTCCTCAATTTCATAACAACATCTATGAAAAGCCTACAGCAAATATCATTCTCAACGGGGAAAAGCTGGAAGCCTTTCTCTTAAGATCAAGACCATGACAAGGATTCCCACTCTCACCATTATTATTCAACATAGTACTAGAAGTCCTTGGAACAGCTCAGACAACAAAAAGGGATAAAAGGTATCCTAATCAGCAAAGAAGTCAAACTGTCTCTCTTTGCAGATGACATGATACTCTATATGGAAAACCCAAAAGACTCCACCCCCAAATTACCAGAACTTATAGAGTAATTCAGTCACCCCCAAATTACTAGAGCTTATAGAGTAATTCAGTAATGTGCCAGATACAAAATCAATGCTCAGAAATCAGTTGCATTTCTATACATGAAAAATGAGACTGAAGAAAGAGAAATTGGGGAATCGATTCCAATTATGATAGCATCAAAAATCATACAATATCTCGGAATTAACTTAACCAGAGAGGTAAAAGATCTATATTCTAGAAACTACAGAACACTGTTGAAAGACATTGAAGAAGACACAAAAAAATAGAAAAACATTCCATGCTCATGGTTCAGAAGAATAAACATAGTTAAAATGTCTTTGCTAACCAGAGCAATCTACACTTTCAATGCCATCCCGATCCAAATACCAATGACATTTTTCAAAAAACTGGAACAAGCAGTCCTTAAATTTGTATGGAACCAGAAAAGGCCCCGAATCACCAAAGAATTGTTGAAAAGGAAAAACAAAGCTGGGGGCATCACATTGCCAGGCTTCAAGCTGTACTACAAAGCTGTGATCACAAAGACAGCATGGTACCGGCACAAAAACAGACATATAGACCAATGGAACAGAATAGAGAACCCAGAAATGGGCCCTCGGCTCTTTGGGCAAGTAATCTTTGACAAAAGGAAAAAACATCCAGTGGGAAAAAAGTCTCTTCAATAAGTGGTGCTGAGAAAATTGGACAGCTACATGCAAAAGAATGAACCTTGACCACTCTCTCACACCATACACAAAGATAAACTCCAAATGGATGAGAGACCTCAATGGGAGACAGGAATCCATCAAAATCCTAGAGGAGAACATAGGCAGCAACCTCTTTGACATCGGCCACAGCAACTTTTTCATGACACATCTCCAAAGGCAAGAGAAACAAAAGAAAAAATAAACATGTGGGACTACATCAAGTTAAAAAGCTTCTGCATAGCCAGGGAAACAGTCAAAAAAACTAAGAGCAGCCCATGGAATGGGAGAAGATATTTGCATATGACACTGCAGATAAAAGACTGGTATCCAAGATCTACAAAGATCTTCTCAAACTCAATACACGAGAAACAAATAAATCAAAAATGGGAGAAGATATGAACAGACACTTTTCCAATGAAGACATACAAATGGCTAACAGACACATGAAAAAATGTTCAAAATCATTAGCCAAGAGGGAAATGCAAATCAAAACCATATTGAGATACCACCTCACACCACTTAGAATGGCAAAAATTGACAAGACAAGAAACAACAAATGTTGGAGAGGGTGCGGAGAAAGGGGATCCCTCTTACACGGTTGGTGTGAATGCAAGTTGGTACAACCACTTTGGAAAACAGTGTGGAGGTCCCTCAAAAATGTTAAAAATAGGGGCGCCTGGGTGGCACAGCGGTTAAGCATCTGCCTTCGGCTCAGGGCGTGATCCTGGCGTTATGGGAGCAAACCCCACATCAGGCTCTTCCACTATGAGCCTGCTTCTTCCTCTCCCTCTCCCCCTGCTTGTGTTCCCTCTCTCACTGGCTGTCTCTATCTCTGTCGAATAAATAAATAAAATCTTTTAAAAAAATGTTAAAAATAGAGCTACCCTGTGATTCAGCAATTGTACTACTGGGTATTTACCCGAAAGATACAGACATAGTGAAGAGAAGGGCCATATGCACCCCAATGTTCATAGCAGCATTGATCACAATAGCTAAATTATGGAAGGAGTTGAGATGCCCTTCAACAGATGACTGGATTAAGAAGATGTGGTCCATACATACAATGGAATATTACTCAGCCATCAGAAAGAATGATTACACAGAATTTGCAGCAACATCGACGGACCAGAGAAGATTATGCTAAGCCAAATGAGTCAAGCAGAGAAAGACAATTATCATATGGTTTCACTCATTTATGGAACATAAGAAATAGCAGGAAGATTGGTAGGAGAAGGAAGGGAAGAATGAAGGTGTGGTAAACAGAAGGGGAATGAACCACGAGAGACTATGGACTCTGGGAAACAAACTGAGGGCTTCAGAGGGAAGGGGTGTAGGGTATTGGGATAGGCCAGTGATGGGTATTGAGAAGTGCAAATATGGCATGGAGCACTGGGTGTTATACACAAATAATCAATCATGGAACATTGCATCAAAAACTGAGGATTTACTGTATGGTGGCTAACATAGCATAATAAAAAATTATTATTTAAAAAATAAATAAATAGATAGATAGATAGCTGGCACACCCACCAAAGCATACTCATTGTGAAGGAGGATTCAACACTTCTCAAACAATGAAATTATTTCAATAATAATTGTAGATTTTAGCTGATTTGAGATTTTTTCACTTAAAAAAAAGAAATTTACCAAGTTAAAAACCTGAAAATATATTTATGGCCTTTACAAATATAAGCACATAATATAAATTAAATTTGTAACTCCTTTTTGAATGATTCTTATTTAATAGTTAGAATTTTCCATTTTAAAGTATAGCATATGATCATATTAGAGATGAAGAGTTAAAAGAAAAATATGTAATGACCTTCTAGAAACCTGAGAAACATATCTAAATATTCAGAAAATTAACTACAAATCTCTATTCCTAATAATAAACCTTCTTTAAAACTACAAATATAATGATCCTCAGGGCGGTTCAAGTTCACTCATTATTTGATGTAACTAAACCCTTTATTCTCAGAGAAGTTAATACTAAAGCCTTAGCAGTCAGAAATAGGATTTCTTCCTAAATCTCTCTGTTAGTTTGATAAGTTTACTCTAAAAATAGTACCCGGGGGGGGGGTGTCCGGGTAGCTCAGTCAGTTAAGTGCCTGCCTTACGCTCAGGTCATGATCCCTGGCCCTGGGATCAAGTCCCACATCAGGCTCCTTGCTAACTGGGGAGAGTGTTTCTCTCTCTGTCCCTCCCCCTGTTTGCATTCTCTCTCTCTCTCTGACAAATGAATAAATAAAAATCCTTATGTAAAAAAAATCAGATATCTTCACCTTGATACCACATCTGCTATGTCTTCTCCATGAAATGAAATTCACTTCCTTGCCTTGCTAGTGAATTCTTAACTATGTTTCAGGGCCCACCTCAAATTCTCCTCCTCTCAAACATAGGAATTTCATAAAACCCATAAGAAGTCAATTCCTGAAAATATGCCTACTGATTTCACACCTTATCCTTTTTTTCTGTTTTTCTTTGAAACTAGCAAAGAGAGAATATAATATTTTCTTCATTTTTTTAGAAGTTTATACCCAGTTCTACCAACTTTCACAATATTCCATAAACCTTTTATTTAGGGTTGTTTATTAAAAGTCTGTCTTCCACACCAGATAATGAACTCCCTAAGGTTCTGCCCAATTCGTTTTTAGAGAAACCTAACATAGCAAATAATAATGAATAAATATTGAAACAAATGGTTGAGTTGACTAGTTTCCTGTTAAATAATTCCTTATCACAACTTTGCCTTTCCAGAAGAAATATCTCAAAAAGTTTTTCTTACATATTCAGCTGACATTTCTTTAGAGAAATATTCAGATAGGAAATATAGCTTAGGGAAGTTGGCAAGAGATGAGGCTAGACAGATAGGGAAGGAAAATCTTGTACAACATCATAAAGAATTGGGGTATTAGTCTAAGAAACTAGCAGAGGTCTTAATTGCAGTAGTGCCTGGATGGGTGAGTCAGTTAAGCTTCTGACTTTTGATTTCAGCTTAGGTCATGATCTCAGGGTTGTGGGATGGAGCCCTGCATTGAGCCCCACATCAAGCCCTGCATCAGGCTCAGAATTCAGTGGGGAATCTGCTTGAGAGTCTCTCTCTCTCACTCCCTCCCCTACTGCCCCTCTCCTCCATGTACACTCTCTCTCCCTCTCTCTCTCAGGTAAATAAACAAACCTTTGGGGAAAAAAGTCTTAATTCAAGAGAGTAAAATGATCTGATTTATATCTTAAAAAGAGAACTCTGCTATATGAAAATTGGACTTTAATAGGTCTCTACCAATTACAAGGCTATTGCAATTGTTGAGGCAATAAATGATAGTTGGTAGCAGTGGACAGAGAGAGATATACAGAGGCTGTGTGTATTTTGTTGGTGTAACAGATATGTAGGTAAGAAAAAAGGAGACATCAAAGATAACTACTACGTTTCATCTTGATCAACTAAGTGAAGAGTGATGCCATTCACTGAAGAGGGAGAGGTTGTGGAATAGTTTCAGAATAAAATTAAAAACTGCATTTAGACACATTAAGTTGAAAATGACCAGTAAAAGTGAAATATGTCAATATGTTAAGCCAGGAGCTCAGGATGAGATAAAGATTAAAGGCATTCATTTAGCACTTGGGATTCATTAGCATTTGGACAGAATTAAATCTATGGTGTTGGATAGAATTGCCTGAGAAGAAAGTTAGGTGAGGAGGAGAATAGATGGAAGACTAAGGAATAAACTCTGGTGTCCCCCCCTATTTAGGCACAAGATAAAGGCAATATTAAAAAAAAAAAAAACCTGAGCAGTAAGGCCCAGTGAAAGATGTGGAAAACCAAGACAAAGCAGTATATCATAGCACACTGCTTAGTTCTACAGCAAGCAACATTTACACAGTCATGACCATGTTTTCAACATTTAGAATCAGTGTCTAGAATATTTTGGCTATGGTTACAAAACAGAATGTATAGTTTATTAATCTTGAAAGCATAAATGTAGGTTTACAGCAAGCAAAAAAGCGAGAAATGGTTGGAAAAAGAGAAGAGGGAGCAAAGAGTGAGAGTACTAAAATCTTCATTTATAAAGTGGAAAGATATGCACTAGTACTGAACCAGAACATACAAACTATTTTGAAGTGTTGATGTTACTTGAATTATCACCAAAAAAATTAAAAACCCTTCAAGGGGAGAAATAGAATAGAGGTCTGTTCCTTCTCATTTTAAATCCTTCTACACTATTTGATGTCTTAATCATATGCAGGTTTTACTTTGATGTAAGTAAAAATTTTAATTTTTAGAGACTCATTGGAGATGTATGATGGGGGAGGAATAAAATTAAACTGAATTGATAAGGCTGAGATATTCTGACCCAGAAATTCTACTTCTAGTAATATTCCCTATGGAAACATTCAGAAATGAAGACAAAGATTTATGTACAAGAATGTTTGCTACAGTTTTAATTATAATAGTAAAAGGTTGGAAACTACCTACATAATAAATGTTTGGAGATGATTTAAATAAATCATAGTTCATCCATAAAATAGAATATTAAACAGCTATTAAATCATTTTTGAGATTATTTGGAAGCACATATAATGTTTATAACACATTATTATCCTAAGTGAAAATCTGGGATTAAAAACTGTGTGTGTGCACATACACATGCATGGCATGGGATGCCCAGGAAATATATGGTTCAAGACCAAGAACTGACATTTCTGTGCAAAACTGAGAATTTACTACCAACAGATCCTCCCTAAAGAAACTTTTTAAATGTGTACCCCTAAGAGAGAACATTCTAGAAAGGAGGTCTAAGAAGAGCAATGGTGAAGAAAGAAAATTTTAAATGTGTGTATAAATCTAAATGAACATTGATAGTGAAATTTAAAAAACAGAAAGAACTAAAATCCTAGGGGAGAAAATGTACAATTTGGGGAAGCAAGATGAGTTAAAATGTTATAAGTTGTTTTAAGATGAAGGTAAAATTATTTAAATATTTTAGCATATGCATATTAAGAAGTCTAGGCTAAATGTTGAGAAAATACATAAAGTTATGGCTTCTGAAATAGTATAAGGAAAAAAGGGACAAGATAGAAAGTCCTTGATTGAGAAATAGGCAAAATAATTAAAAATTAGGGAAAAAAGCAGAACTAAATAGTGCCAAAAAAGCAGTAAAAATGGTTACAAGTATATCAGTAGTAATTTGTTGTGATTTATTATATAAATGTACTAGACTAAACAGTTAAAACACAAAAGTGTGAGACTGATATGTTTAATATCTATCTAAAACCCCTTTAGGAGAAATAAGACATAGTGCTCCTACTCTAACAGGAATGCCATGAGAGTGATTTGAATTCCCAGGCCTTTGCATAAACTATGACCTTGTATACAGTAGCTGTCAAAACTCTTCACTTTCTCCAATGAACAATTACCTATGTATATGACTAAATCCCTTTGGGGAAAACTGGGGAGTTTGCCATGATGTTGCAGGGTCCTTCCTTAAAGGATATGATCACTCATTGTAATTCTGAGTATGAAAACTGGCTCATGTCTGGAATTGGCCAAGGAATCATTGATTTATCATTGGGAAGGCTCACCTCAGCTATTTATGCCTTCTTGATTTATTTTGATTATATGTGTTAAGCAGTACCCTTGTTGACTGCCCATCTATCTTGCTTCTAGGAAAACCATGTTCTCTGAGTCATCTTCATGTAACCCTCAAGTCATGACTCCCTAATTGCCATTCTAACCTTGCGACCCATTATGGTAATTAGGCCCACCTTGGTTATGAAAATGAAGTGTTCACTTCCTCTATTTTTCCAGGTTCCTATCACCCCCCCACCCTTTATTACTAAGGAGCTCCCTACTATAATAGTATCTCCAACCATATGAACCACTCCTGAGCTTTTCACTATGTTGGTCCCCTCACTGGTACATTCTTTACCACCTTGGAAAATGGAGTAATCTTTCAGCGCTCCCAAGGAAAACTGTCAGCAAAATGGGACCAATTGAGCATGTCCAGCGCTCTGATACTTTTGATTGCTTCCTTCACTGTTATCCATAGCAGTTCTGGCATCTCTATTTTATTTATGAGAATTATTGCTTTTTTCCAAGTTTTCAAGTGCCATCTCAGTAAATGTTATAGCACTCACCCATAGCCCAAGCCAGGAATTCAATGCATAGAGTGCCCTAGATTGACATTGTTCTCTTAACCAGGTTTATAATTGCCCCCCAGTCTCCAGCATCCTCAGAGTTAACTTTTCTTGTTGCCAGTTTATGTTAACCAGGTACTATAGCTCTTCTAGTGTATAATCCCTCACCCTTAGCAGTCCTAACATTTCCCTAGTTAGTTTATGCTAAGATTTTACATTATTAGTGGTATAGTAGTCAGGAGAAGTGAGGTCATTTCCTGAGGAGAAGAACTGACAAGGCATTGGCCTCTTTGGAGGACTTTGCATAGTCTCCAAGCAAGGAGGGGGCTGTATATTCCAAAGGGATCAATGGGCCACTTTTGTAAGCCAAAAGGATTCAGGAGAATTTAGGAATTCAGGATTTCAAGTACATCTACTCAGATATACTAAGTATATGGTTCCACTTTTTCCCTATCAGGGTGCTAGTTTTGACAAAAGAGTTTTCTCTGAAGTTCTGTGACTTTACACATTTTGAACTTTTAGAAGAAAATATAAATTATCTCTATATCTTTGGAGTTGATATGGGTATCTTAAATAAGATACACAAACACACAATAACTTCAAGGAATTTCAATAAAATTAATTATGAAGATAAAGAGCTTTTATAAAAGCAAAAAATGACAAATCTAGAAGAGGCATAGGAAGTCAAACTCATATAGGTAAGAGTCTAATATTTTTTTCTTTCATTCCATTCCTCTCTGTGGTCCAATCCCAACACACAGGGGGGCAGTGCCTGCAGACAATGAACAAAAGCAGGGCATGGAAGCAGTGGGTGTGTTACCTAACTCTGAAATCAGATTCATGTGTCTGATGCACAGTAAGCCAATATCTAAGTCACCGTGTTTGAAGCATATAGAGTTTTAAAATCAGAAGGGCAGCTCAACAAGAAGACAGAGGGGCATTCCCAAATCTGTCTTCCTAACTGCAGTTAGAACAAGTTTTTTTTTTTAATAAACATAGGGGTTGAGATTACATACATATTGATGAAAAAGGGCTGGGAAACTTATGTCTATTCATGAGAAAAGATGGAACATATACATTGAGCAAACATACATGTGACATATATGCCATGTTCACTTTGGGGTAGAGCCTTAACATCAGAACAAAGCAAAATTTAGTCTCTAACATCAGGAAGTTATCTTAGGACAAGGAAAAGAGGCTATGGGCATTAACTAGATGGGTTCTTGGGCTCTTATCTCAGGTAAGGAATGGCTGGTCTTACTTGTTCACAGGCTGAACCATATCACTTGACCTGGAGTCTGGGCTTGTGTAGAGAGAGCTAATGGATTTATTATTGGAGTCTGAGAAGAAACAATAGCTGCTTACAGAGAAAGAGATCTCTGAAAAACAAGCTTTAAATTTTCTATTAGTTTGAACCTCATTAACCTATAGGGCATGGTTTCAGGTGGAAGACTTCATTCCACAACTCTCAGGATGACACCGCTACATTCTACTCTGGGCATCCTTTTCCAATCCTGCAGCCCAAAGAGCACGTCCCTAATGCACAACTTCGTTTCTCCCACTGAGCATAAGGCTTCACATTTTCATACCTGAAAGTACCTGAGGGTGAGTCTACTGCTTACAGTACATGAGAGTTTTACTGCTGGCCAGATGACAGAGAACTTTGCACTTAGAGGTGGTTACGTGAACAGTGTCCACAGACATTTCAGTTCATAGAAAAATGATTGCTTTAAGTGAAGTAATTAGTGGATGAACATCAGTGAGTTTGGGACTCCAGCCTAGCACTTACTGACAGGTAAGACATCTGGGATTGCAGGAAGAGGATGCATATGAAGGTAGGAGTGATAGTGCATTGAGTTTGGAGTGGGGTCACCACAGCTGGCAAGGAAGGTGCCAGTCTCCCCAGTAAATGGGTATGCCCTTACTGTCACTCCCATGGCCCGCTTCCTGCTACTGCTGTGAAGGCAAACAAAACTAAAGCAGGAAGTTAAGAGATAAGGAAAATTAATATTTAAAAAAATAAAGAGTGGATGACAAAGTTAGGAAGGATTAAAACTGAAATTGAGAGTGGGCTAGGAGAAAAATAGAAATTAGAAATGAAGAATGAGCACATGAACATAAATGAAGATAAGAGATTAGGGGTTTTAAATAATAGGATAAAATATGTGAAATTAAAGATAAAGGTCAACAGGATTAGTAGATCAAAAGCCATAAAAGTAAAGGACATAAAAGGTTATTGTTAAAAGCTTAAACCCATTAAATAAAAAAAAAATGTAACAGAGGGAATTAAGGATTAAAAAATATAAATTATGACAAAAATGAAACTAAGAATAAGAAAGACCATAGAAATGTTTGAGATAAAGCACATACAAAATGCTTGAAGATTAGATGAATAGGTGAGAAAATAATATAAAGGAGTGGGGAGGGAGAGAAACAACAGGAAAGCAAAGGGTCTCCTTCATTGTGCTAAATTACCCCTCTTTGTTTTTGTTGTTCCTGCCATGATATACACTTTTCTACCTTCTATATCTGGCTAGTGACTCTATATCCTTCAAAACTCAAGTACCACTTTCTTCAAGAAACTTTCTTCAAGAAAGTTCAAGAACTTTCTTCAAGTTCTGTATGTTTCTTCAAACATACAGAACTTTCTACCCAAGCTGGGTTAAATACTTCTCTGTGATCTAACAGAATCCTGCATATACTTTGGATCCTCATGGAGCAGGGAGCCTGATGCAGGGGTCAATCCCAGGACCCAGAGATCAAGACCTGAGCTGAAGGCAGAAGCTTAACCAACTGAGCAAACCAGGCACGCCTATAATCACTTTTAAAAATAAAATAAAAATAAGAAGCTTTATCAAATCCTGAAGTTTTTTTGGACTATATCCATTCAGCAAGTATTTCCTAAATACTCATTCTGTGTCAAGTTCTGTGCTAGGATCTGTGAATACAGAGACCAATAAGACCTAATACTTGTCCTCAAAAAATTAATAATTCAGTTGGGGAAATAGCTTAGTAAACAAAAATTACGGCAGAATGACACTGAAAAAATATGAGTTTTACTTTACAAAATTAGTTCATTTTGACATCACATCCAACATAAAGTCTCCCTACATTAGTAAAAGCTCCATTTTCTGTTTCCAGAGCTACATCCTAAATGGAATTTTGAGTGTACTACAGTAAAGATTCTAGAACACAGTAATAAGAAAAGCAGTCTATTTGAGCCATCTTTAGGAAAACAGTATAAAACAAAACATTGATTTGGTCAGCTACCTTATTTCACCAGGGTGATGCACTGCTGGGTTGGACCATTTGATGGAGGTGCTCAGGGCAGGAAGTCCATAAATTCTTGTTAATAATTTTAAGGTACCTTTGCCTCTAAGCACAGGCGTAAGAGGCAAAACCCCACAGTGTATCTACATACATAAATTCTGTTTTATGAGATGCTACTTAGACTCATTTTGTGGCTAGAGGAAAAATCAATAATATAAATTCCAAAAAATAGTTCTTTAAGAAAAATAAAACTTTTCTTCCCTGCAGATTGAAGAGTTTACCAAAAGACTGGTATTAAGGAATAGAGCTATCAGATTTGTGTTTATCACCATGCTTTATGTTGTCTTGCAGGGGTTCATTTTCCATAACAAAAATAAACTCTTCCCTCCTGTGATGGTTTTAATGGGATGGAAATTACTATAACTTTCTAATATAGGAATTTACTTGGGGTGATTACTGGGAAAATACTAAAAAATTTTTTTCAAGGTACATAGTATACCACAACCTCCTTAAGTTCTAGGTAATTGGCATTCATCAACATTCATTCTTCTATGAAAAGAGAGAATTGAGAAAGAAATGCATGACCCAGGCCTTGGAGTCATAAGGCTAGGGGGTTCCAGATTCTGTGTTGTAATGACTTAGATAATTACTCAACTGGTCCAGCCCTCAGTTCCTTCATCTGAGAAGTAAAGATCCACTTTACCATGTAGTAAGGATCACATGTAATTACATATATGAAACCCTATAAACAGAATATCGGTACACAAATATAAGAAGGAATCGTCTGAGATATATGATCAAAAACACAATGCAGGGGCCCCTGGGTAGTGCAGTTGTTAAGCGTCTGCCTTCAGCTCAGGGCGTGATCTGGGCATTCCAGAATCGAGTCCCACATCGGGCTCCTCCGCTGGGAGCCTGCTTCTTCCTCTCCCACTCCCCTGCTGTGCTCCCTCTCTGGCTGGCTGTCTCTCTGCCAAAATAAATAAATAAAATTAAAAAAAAAAAGTTCAATTCCCTAGCCAGAGCTAACCTTACTCATTGGCACAATAAGACATCAAAAAAAGTCCTTTTTCCACCAAAATATTGTCAACAAGTTGCTGCTTATTAATTATATATGATCCTTTATTTTTTTAAAGATTTTATTTATTTGAGAGAGAGAGAAAGCACAAGAGAACACAACTAGGGGGAGGGGTAGAGGGAGAGAGAGAAGTAGGCTTCCTGCCTGACAGGCAGCCCAATGCAGGGCTCAATCCCAGGACTCTGGATTCAGGACCTGAGCTGAAGGCAGATGCTTAACTGACTGAGCCACGCAGGCAACCCCTATGATCCTTTATTTTTTTAAATAAGAAAAAGCCTTTATTCTATAATTAAATATTCAAAATTGAAATATTTTTGGTAATAAAGTTGAATCCAGGACACCTGGAAAAGACAAGGTAAGTGTATTTAAATTCAAGAAGCACTGAACTAATAAAGCAAGAGAAAATTATCTCAGAACAAGAGAATGTTTGGTTGGACAAAAGGAAGAACTCATTTATTGTAACCATAACAGCAATGATGGAGGGCCATGCAGAAGAAGGCAGAAGTTTATGCTAAAAACAAATCTGACAAGTTTGGAAGGTGTAAGAAATGTGATTCATTGTCTATCATATGTGCCAGACATTATTCCAATGTCTTATTATATATTAATTCATTTAATCTTTACAACAACTGGAAGGTGAATTATAATTACTCACACCAATTTACAGACAAGAAAATTGAGGTTCAAAAGCTAAAATAACTTTCTAAAGAATGTTGTCATGATCCTTTTGAAATACCAGGTATTAAGCTGATAATGTTTCCTATGTATGACTTTAAGTCTTTGAATTAGAGATTCTCCAGATATTAATTTAAGATTTGTTTCAAGAGTTGAATTAATAGTTCAGCCAATCAAAAGTGAGTCTAAATTTCTAATGCCTAGGCTACCAAAGTAAACGAATGCAAGGAATTTTTCCTTCATTTACAATGAATTAACATTGGTGATGATGGACTAGAAAGCAGCATGACCCTGCTTCTGGAAGTAGGGAAAAAAAAAAAAAAAGAAAGAAAACTACATAAAAATAGTCTTGGACAGACTACAGAGATGCAGTGTTTTGTTCCAATGACAGAATTGTTTCTGGATGATGCCTTAAACCTAACCTCACTTCCCCCAGCTCCAGCTGATGTCAAGCACAGCTTTAGTTCAGAAGGAGCCAATGCTAACCATATGTTCTAAAAGTCCTATTATTATCATGGGCAATTCCGTATAACCACATTTGGAGGATGGGAGTAAGTTAGCGTGGGAAAGCAAATAAGCCTTTCCTATTCTTAAAATTTATATCTTCCTATTTTCTTATGTTTCTAGTTCTCAGTCTTGTACTTTAAGCTAAGAGATGATACTCTGAGGAAGCCAACAAAGGTCCAATCCAGAGTCCTAAAACCTAAGACTGCATATTTTTTTGAATTCATATTTTTTCAGGTTTAGAAACATAATTTATGTTTTTATTGTAATTATGTAACATCCTCCCCAGGGTGTAGGGAGCCCCATAATCAAACACATTAATATCTTTGCAGCAAAGTGTATAAATATTCTAGCAAAGGGGAATGATAAAAACAATAAATAGTATCTCGTCAGAATGAAATAGTTTTGACATAAAATGAGTTTGCTACACACTTAAGAAAAAAAGTTTTGGTTTTTGTATTGAATTCTGGAAGTTTTCCATCATTCCTTGAGGCTAAAACCAAAGTGAACTAGTAGAAAGTTACAACGTCCAGGAGAAGTATTAGAATATCAAGTTTCCTAAATAAGGCAGAGACTAGAAAGAGTGGCCTCTGGCCTTTGTTATTTCCTTTCTTCTGCTAACTTTGGACTTAGTTTGTTCTTACTTTCTGGTTCCTTGAGGTATAAATGTAGGCTACTGGATCTTTTCGAGATTTTTCTTTTCTGAATGTAAGTTTTTATAGCTACGAACTTCCCTCTTAGTACTGCTTCTGCAGCAGCCCATAAGTTTGGAATTTTGTGTTTCCATTTTCATTTGTTTCAGGGTATTTTTCGATTTCCCTTTTGATCTCTTCTTTGACCCACTTCTTCAGGAATATGTTGTTTAATTTCCACATATTTGTAATTTTTCAGCTTTCCTCCTGCTATTGATTCTAGTTTTATACCACTGTGGTCAGAAAAAAACAGGTACTGCTTTTTTATGCTTGCGAAACAACAGTTAACAAAACAATAATGCCTTCTTCAGTGAGATGTGATGAACATTTTGTCTATAAAACTCCTAACAGAATTGGGGGATCCCAATAGAAGTGTTCTGCCTAGAGAATCAGTTATTCTTTCCCATGGCTCTCACTTGAGTTTGTTTCTTTAAAACTTCAAAAGTTTTCTTCTCTATAAACTGCAAGTGACCCTGGAGTCAGAAATTGCTTTGCCTGTGTAAGTAGACAATTATTTTACTCAACACTATAGGATTTGTAAGTCAGCTGAGACGATCAAGTAGCAGTAGGGTATCAATCTAAAGAGAGAACCTTGCCCTTGCAGGCATTTCTTCATTTGAATCCACAGCTGCAACTATTACAATAGCAAAATCTTAATTACACTCAATCAACAACAAAGATATTTCCATTTATGATCTGTCCAAGGTCATTTATTTTTGCTATTTTCCAACTTGTGTTACATATCCAAAAAATGAAAAGATTTCTAAGTCTTTGGATATACACATATCCCAAATAAAAGATAGATTTCCTTGATCCAATAATCTACATAATTGGATTTTAAACAGAAAGAAATGTTAACAGCAGTATAAAGGTCATAGAAGCAAACGATTATCTCTAAAGAGGGAATTGAAACCATGTACTATAATTGTTTCATTTTTCTTTTACATTTTAAGCCATATTTAGAAAAAAAAGTATACTAATAAGGATAGCTTTGAAAAACCAGATCTCACAAATTTAATGAGATCATATTTTGTAACAAAGTAACCAGTCAGAAAAATTGAAGGAAGTATGTGAAGTGCATGCCTAGATATTGTAATATTGTCTGTTTTCTGTATTTAGTGAATATTTAATATATGCCAGGCTTTGTGCTAAGAACTGAAAATAAAAAATCAAGAAGACAATGTCCCTATCCCATTAAATGTTCAATTTTGAGAAAGATACATATAAATAGAAAGTTTTATTTAAGTGTCCATGTTTCCCCCCAAATTAAAATTTTAATGGCAAGAGTACACAATTGATACTTTTATGTATTGCTGAGGGGAATATAAATTGATTGAGGTGGCTCTTTTTAGAGCGTATTTTTGTGATACTGATCAAAAGACTTCAATATATGCTTACTCAAGCAAATCCATTTCTGGGAACTCATCCTTAAAAAAATAAATAAATAAATAACCATGAAGCTGTGCAAGGATTTACCTAAAAGAAATTTCATTACACAATTTCTTATAATGTTACAAGATTAGCAACTATTTAAAAGGCAACAATAGAGAATCTGGCCAAATTATTTAACACCTATGAAATAATGAATGTCCATTTAAAATAATGCTATCAATGATATGAGGAAATGTTGGCTATGTTGTCAAGTTTTTTTTTCTTAAACAGGTTACAAAGCAACATGTTCAATATAATGCTATCTTTGCAAAAACAGTTTCATATGCAATGGGATGAATCAGCAAGAATCACCTATCATTGTCTCCATCAGTGGGAAGCAAATAATTAAAATAATTTAATCATAGTTGGCACCATTCCTCCTAGTGCCAAAAAGAACAATCATTGACAACCAGCATGGTTTTCCTTATGATTCAGCCAAATTTCAGGTCTGGTAAGAAAGTGCAAAATGCTTCTCAGCATAATAATGGGGCCGTCTGTTGTTCACAAAGGACAAAATACAAAAAAAACAAGGAAAAAGGTCCTTTCCTCATTACCAGACCAGCCTGTGTTTTCTAAGAGGAAAATTAATCCTTGTCTTTGTGAGAAGGACATACTCTACAGGTCATTTTTTTAGGAGAAGGTGCTTTCAAATGGGAAGAGGATGAACTGGTACTAAGAGACTGGCATTCAGCCTTCTTCACAGAAGAAATGTCCACAGTCCTCTGTCATCTGTTACGTCTAGTACAGGAGTCAGTAAACTATGGCCTAGGGGCCAACTCCATTCTGCAGCCTATTTTTGTGTGGCACATAAGCTAAAAATTGTTTTACATTTTTTAATGTTGAAAAAATATACATGAAAGATTTTATTTATTTATTTATTATTTATTTTTTTTTTGAAAGAGAGAGAGCATGAGCAAGGGAAGAAGAAGAAGCAGACTCCCTGCTGAACTTGGAGCCCCATGCAGGACTCAAAGTGCAGGGTTCGATGTGGGGCTCAATCCCAGGACCCTGAGATCATGACCTGAGCTGAAGGCAGATGAGCCACCCAAGCACCTCCAAAATATATATTTTTTAAAACAATGTCGTATGACATAAAAATTACATGAAATTCAGATGTCAGTGCTCATAAAGTTTTATTGGAATACAACCATACTCATTTATTTATATATTGTCTATAGCTATTTTCTGCTATATCAGAGTTGCACTGCATCAGAGAGAGTATGGCTCATAAAGCCTAAAAGTCTTACTGTTTAGATCTTTCCAAAAAAAGGTTTACTAAACCTTGGTCTAGTAGAGACATCCTCAGTGTGCTTCTCAGTAAAGCTCAGGTGGCATTCAAGTTTGCAATACCTCCTGCGAGGAAATGTGCAGTTTTCCAAGGGAAACACTTGTATTACTGGTTAGAATGATTTAAAGTATCCCTTCCTTCCTTTCTTTGAAGGATTGCAAAGAAAACTCTGAATGTTGGTCACAGTAAAATTCACCTCATATAAGTTTGCAAAGATTTTCTGCTTCAGGACCTAAAATGGGAAGGAATCCTGAAACAACCAGGTTACATATAAATGTAACACAAGTACTGATACCCCTCATTTCAAGGTTCAGCTTCCTTTAAAATACCCTAAAAAGTGAAGCTTTCTTTAAGTCTTTCCCAAGCTGTCCCCTCAGAAGCTCCTCTGGGGCAGCAGTTTCTCCTGGTTTAATGATGGGCCACCTCTCTGCTGCTGCTCTTCATCTGGAACTCTTGGACACTGACTCTTATTTGGACACCAACCCCTCTCTGCAAGTACTAGCTAGAGAGGACAGTGCCTCACTCTTCCCTTTTATTCTCTGCAAAACCACTGGCCAAGCCTACAAAGCTACAAATTATTTTCTGCTCCTAGCTTTTTTGCCTCCAAGTGTTCCTTCATCTAAACTTCCCCATACAGACCTCCTACCTTCCAGAAAACTCCATTCCTTGCAAACAAGGCTTTCTCTTTCTCCAGAATTAATTCCCTGTTCCCTTCCCCCAAACCATGCAGAACTCTTCTCCAAATTTTTTGAATGCAGTCTATAATAATGTGGGGGGCAGGGGGTAGTAGAGAGACTTCCAACAGGATGACTGATGATGGCTATGACATCTCAGTTCATGCAGACAATGGTGGATGGCTTTGGAAATCCAAGTTTCAAATCAAATCATAAGTCCTCTGTTACGGACTGAATATTTATGTCCCCAGAAAATTTATGTGGTAAAGACCTAATCCCTAATGTGATGGCACTTGGAGGCTGGGCCTTTGGAAAGTAATTAGATTTAGATGAGGTCATGAGAGTGGGATTAGTGTCCTTGTAAGAAGAGGAAAAAAGAACAAAGCTCTCTTTCTCTCCACCATGTGAAGAAAAAGAGAGAAGCTAGGAAAAGTGCTTTTGCCAAGTACTGAATCAGCTGGCATCTTGGATCATGGGCTACCCAGACTCCAGAACTCTGAGGAACAAATGTCTGTTTTTAAGCTACCCAATCTATGGTATTTTGTTATGGCAACCCAAGCTGATGAAGACCCTCCAAATATGGTCACATTCTCAAACTTTTGTTAATGGTCTGCATATGTGTTTAATCTGACCAATCTTTTCTAGTAAGTAACAAATGGACCAAGCACTATATACTAACACACACTTATACATACACACACACACATACACACACACACACACACACTCACTCACATGCACTCAAACAATACACCTGCATGTACTTACCATACATTTCCCAAGGACAAAAACTATTTGTCAAAACCTATAAAATATTTGTTAAAGTTGTTTACATGGCTGCAATGTAGCTTCCTTTTCCATCCCTTCTATGAAACCTTTATCAAAGTCTATATAAGTTCATTAAAGTCTATAATTCATGGTAAATGAATTCTTTCATGGAAAGACCAAAAAGACGTGGCATTTTTTGTGGATCAATATGGTGTGCTAAGCATTATGTATTTGCTTAACCGAAGGCTGTTTACCCAGAAAAGCAACACCATTAGACCTCTGAGATAAAATCAACAATATTAGGCCTCTGAGATATTTGCAGAAATGTAGAAGGGAGGCTTTAGGCCACCATGAACTGCAGAATAAGAATCCAAACCAACTATAAAGTGATCTTTGTTGGCCAGGGAAATATCAATTACAACTTTAATGTGTATGTTTTAATTTTGTAACAGTTATGATGTTTTAGTTGGTTAAAGATTGAATTGCATCCTCCTAAGATTCATATTTTGAAGTCCTAACCCCCAGTGTAATTATATTGGGAGGTAGAGTCTTTGGGAGATAATTAGGTTTAGAAGAGGTAATGAGAATGAAACCTCTATGACAGGATTAGTGCCTTCATAAGAAAAGAAATACCTCTCTCTCTCTCTCTCTCTCTATCTATCTCTCTCTTTCTCTCCCCCTCCCTCCTTCTCTTTCTTTCTTTCTCCCTCACCCTCTTCCTCTTCTTCTTCTTCTCCCTCTTCCTCTCCCTTTCCATGTGCACATATTGAATAAAGGCCATGTGAGCACATAGTGTGAAGGTGGTATCTGCAAGCCAGGAAGAAGGCTCACAGCAGAACCCAACTGTGCTGGTATCCTGATCTCAGGCTTCCAGTCTCAAGAATTGTGACAAAATACATGTCTGTTGTTTAAGAGACCCAGTCTATGTTATTTTGTTATAGCATCCCAAGCAAAGGCAGAAATCAGTTTTGAGAAGTGAGGTGCTGCTCTAAAAAATACCTAAAAATGTAGAAGTGCCTTTGCATAAGGGATAGAGGCTGGAAGAGTTTTGAGAGACATCCTAGGAAAAGTAGAGGTTGCTGTGAAGAGACTATTAGAGGTGATTCTGGTGAGACCTCTGGAAGAAAAGAGGAGAACTATACAGAAAGTTTCCATCTTCTTAGAAAATACGTAAATAATCATGAATAGGATGTTGGGAGAAACATGGATAGTGAAAGCCATTCTGGTGAGGTTTTGGATGGAAATGAGGAACATGTTACTGGACAATGGAGAAAAGTTGATCCTTGTTATAAAGGAGTGACAGACTTGGCTGAATTGTGTTTGTGTTCTAGTGTTTTATAGAAGGTGGAACTTTTGATAAAATTATATATTTAGCTTAGGAAATTTCTAAGCAGACTGTTGAAGGATTTGCTTTTTTCTTCTTGATTGCTTATAGTAAATTTCAAGAAGAAAGAAATAAATTTAAGAAGGAATTGTTAAACAAAAGTAATCAGAACTTAAAGATTTGGAAAATTCTCAGCCTTTCCATATTTCAGAGAATACCAAGAGTGTGCCTGGACAACCATTTGATAAGATTAGTATAGATGCAAACCACAGACCTAATCAGTCATCCCAGTGGAAACACTACTAGAACAGAATACCATAGTCTTAGTGTCTTATAAACAATAAAATTTACTTCTTAGTTCTGGAGTGTGGGAAGTCTAAGATCAAGTCACCCACAGATTTAGTGTCTGGTGAGGGCCTGCTTCCTAGTTCATAGACATCTGTCTTTTCACTATAACCTCACATGGTAAAAGGGGAGAGGGAGCTCTCTGTGGGGTCCCTTTCATAAGGACACTAGTCTCATCATGAGATCTCCACAGTCATGACCACCTCGCAAAGGCCCCCACTTCCAAATGCCATCACATTGAGAATTAAATTTCAACATACAAATTTTATTTTTTATTTAAAATCAATTAGCCAACATATGGAATATCATTACATTCAGATGTAGTGTTCAATAATTTATCAGTTGCATATAGCACCCATCACCCGCCCATATAATGCCATATAATGCCCATCACCCACTTACCCCATCCCCCTACACACCTCCCCTCCAGAAATCCTTTGTTTCCTATAGTTGAGAGTCTCTCCTGGTTTTTCCCCCTCTCTGATAACTTCCCATTCAGTTTTCCCTCCCTCCCCCTATGATCTTATGCACTCTTTCTTATATTCCACATCTGAGTGAAAACATATAATAATTGTCTTTCTCTGATTGACTTATTTCACTCAGCGTAATACCATACAGTTCCATCCACATCGAAGTAAATGGTAAGTATTCATCCTTTCTGATGGTTGAGTAATATTCCATTGTATATATGGACCACACCTTCTTTATCCATTCATCTGTAGATGGCCATCTTGGCTTTTTTCACAGTTTAACTATTGTGGACATTGCTGCTATAAACATTGCAGTGCAGGTGTCCCTTTGGATCAATACATTTGTATCTTTGGGGTAAATACTTAGCAGTGCAATTGCAGGGCCATAGGGTAGCTCTATTTTTAACTTTTTGAGGAAACTCCATACTGTTTTCCAGAGTGGCTGTACCAGCTTGCATTCCCACCAACAGTGTAGGATGGTTCCCCTTTCTCCACAACCTCACCAACATTTGTTGTTTCCTGTCTTGTTAATTTTAGCCATCAGATTGGTGTGAGGTGGTAACTCATTGTGGTTTTGATTTGTATTTCCTTGGTGGCAAACGATTTGGAGCACTTTTTCATGTGTCTGTTGGTCTTTTGGATGTCTTCTTTGGAGAAATGTCTGTTCATGTCTTCTGTCCTTTTCTTGGCTGGGTAATTTGTTTTTTGGGTGTTGACGTTGAAAAGTTCTTTATAGATCTTCAATACCAGTCCTTCATCTGATATTTGCAAATATCTTTTCCTTTTCTGTAGGTTGCCTTTTAGTTTTGTTAGCTATTTCCTTTGCTGTGCAGAAGCTTTTTATCTTGATGAAGTCCCAAAAGTACATTTTTGCCTTTGTTTCCCCGCTTTTGGAGACGTATCTAGCAAGAGGTTGCTGTGGCCAAGGTTGAAGAGGTTTCTGCCTGTGTTCTCCTCTAGGATTTTGGGGTATTTGGGGGTTTTTTGTTTGTTTCTTTGTTTTTGGTTTTTTAATTTTTTAAATGATTTTTATTTTGTTATATTAGTCACCATATAGTACATCCCCACTTTTTGATGCAATGTTCCATGATTCATTATTTGCGTATAACACCCAGTGCACCATGCAATATGTGCCCTCCTTAATACCCATCACCGGCCTATCCCAATCCCCCACACTCCTCTCCTCTGAAGACCTCAGTTTGTTTCCCAGAGTCCACAGTCTCTCATGGTTCATTCCCTCTGGTGTTTAGCCCCCCTTCATTCTTCCCTTCCTTTTAATGTACTCTTGGATCCTATTTGCTTAGTGAGAATTTTGGCATCCATGTTCATCAGGGATATTGATCTGTAATTCTCCTTTTTGGTGGGGTCTTTATCTGGTTTTGGGATCCAGGTAATGCTGGCCTCATAGAACAAGTTTGGTCGTTTTTCTTCCATTTCTATTTTTTAATGATTTTTTATTGTATTATGTTAGTCAACATACAGTACATCCCCGGTTTCCGATGTAAAGTTCGATTATTCATTAGTTGCGTATAACACCCAGTGCACCATGCTACACGTGCCGTCCTTCCTACCCATCACCAGTCTATCCCATTCCCCCACCCTCCTCCCCTCTGAGGCCCTCAGTTTGTTTCTCATAGTCCATAGTCTCTCATGTTTCATTCCCCTTCTGGTTACCCCCTCCCTTTCTTTATCCCTTTCTTCCCCTACCGATCTTCCTAGTTCTTATGTTCCATAGATGAGAGAAATCATATGATAATTGTCTTTCTCTGCTTGACTTTTTTCACTTAGCATTATCTCCTCCAGTGCTGTCCATGTTGCAGCAAATGTTGAGAATTCATTCTTTCTGATAACTGAGTAATATTACATTGTATATATGGACCACAATTTATTAATCCAGTCATCTGTTGAAGGGCATCACAGCTCCTTCCACTANAGCTGAGTAATATTCCATTGTATATATGGACCACAGCTTCTTAATCCAGTCATCTGTTGAAGGGCATCTCGGCTCCTTCCATGATTTGGCTATTGTGGACAATGCAGCTATGAACATTGGGGTGCATATGGCCCTTCTCTTTACTACGTCTGTATCTTTGGGGTAAACACCCAGTAGTGCAATGGCTGGGTCATAGGGTAGTTCAATTTTTTAACTTTTTAAGGGACCTCACACTATTTTCCAGAGTAGCTGTACCAACTTGCATTCCCACCAACAATGTAGAAGAGATCCCCTTTCTCCACATCCTCTCCAACAATATTTGTTTCTTGCCTTGTCTATTTTTGCCATTCTAACTGGCGTAAGGTGGTATCTCAGTGTGGTTTTGATTTGAATTTCCCTGATGGCTAATGATTTTGAACATTTTTTCATGTGTCTGTTAGCTATTTGTATGTCTTCATTGGAAAAGTGTCTGTTCATATCTTCTGCCCATTTTTTGATCTGTTTATTTGTTTCTCGTGTATTGAGTTTGAGAAGTTCTTTGTAGATCTTGGATACCAGTCCTTTATCTGTGGTGTCCTTTGCAAACATCTTCTCCCATTCCGTGGGCTGCCTCTTAGTTTTTTTGACTGTTTCCTTGGCTGTGCAGAAGGTTTTCATCTTGATGAAGTCCCATAAGTTCATTTTATCTTTTGTTTCTCTTGCCTTTGCTCAGAAATCATTTGCATTTCTATACATGAATAACAAGAAGAAGTTGTTGCCTATGTTCTCCTCTAGAANACAAAAAGGGATCAAAGGTATCCAAATCGGCAAAGAAGAAGTCAAACTGTCTCTCTTTGCAGATGACATGATACTCTATATGGAAAACCCAAAGGAATCCACTCCCAAACTATTAGAAGTTATAGAACAATTCAGTAAGGTGGCAGGATACAAAATCAATGCCCAGAAATCAGTTGCATTTCTATACACGAATAACGAGACTGAAGAAAGAGAAATTAGGGAATCCATCCCATTTACAATAACACCAAAAACCATGCGTTACCTTGGAATTAACTTAACCAGAGACGTAAAGGATCTATATTCTAGAAACAATAAATCACTCTTGAAAGACATTGAGGAGGACATAAAAAGATGGAAAAATATTCCATGCTCATGGACCGGAAAAAATTAACATAGATAAAATGTCCATGCTACCCAGAGCAATCTACACTTTCAATGCTACCCTGATCAAAATACCGAGGACATTTTTCAAAGAACTGGAACAAATAGTCCTTAAATTTGTATGGAACCAGAAAAGGCCCCGAATCACCAAGGAATTGTTGAAAAGGAAAAACAAAGCTGGGGGCATCACAATGCCGGATTTTGAGCTGTACTACAAAGCTGTGATCACAAAGACAGCATGGTACTGGCACAAAAACAGACACATGGACCAATGGAACAGAATAGAGAACCCAGAAATGGACCTTCGGCTCTTTGGGCAACTAATCTTTGATAAAGCAGGAAAAAACATCGGGTGGAAAAAAGACAGTCTCTTCAATAAATGGTGCTGGGAAAATTGGACAGCTACATGCAAAAGAATGAACCTTGACCACTCTCTCACACAATACACAAAAATAAACTCCAAATGGATGAAAGACCTCGATGTGAGACAGCAATCCATCAAAATCCTAGAGGAGAACATAGGCAGCAACCTCTATGACATCAGCCAAAGCAACCTTTTTCATGACACATCTCCATTTCTATTTTTTGAAAGAGCTTCAGAAGAATAGGTATTAATTCTTCTTCAAATGTTTGGTAGAATTCCTCTGAGAAGCCATCCATCCCTAGACTTTTGTTTATTGGGAGATTTTTGAATACTGATTCAATTTCTTTGCTGGTTATGGGTCTGTTCAGGTTTTCTATTTCTTCCTGTTTCAGTTTTGGTAGTTTACAAGTTTCTAGGAATGCATCCATTTCTTCCAGATTGCCTAATTTGTTGGCATAAATTTGTTCATAATATGTTCTTAAAATTTTGTGTATGTCCTTGGTGTTGGTCATGATCTCTTCTCTTTCATTTATGATTTTATTAACTCGGGTTCTTTCTCTTTTCTTTTTGATAAGTGTGGCTAGGGTTTATAGATCTTATTACTTCTTTGAAAGAACCAGATTCTAGCTTCATTGTTCTGTTCTACTGTTCTTTTCGTTTCTATTTCATTATTTCTCCTCTAATCTTTATTATTTCTCTTTCTCCTGCTTGGTTTAAGCTTTATTTGCTGTTCTTTCTCCAGCTCCTTTAGGTGTAAGGTTAGCTTGTTTATTTGAGATTTCCTAATTTTTTTGAGAAAGTTTGGATTGCTATGTACTTCCCACTAGGACCCCCTTTGCCATATCCCAATGGTTTGAACGGTTATGTTTTCATTTTCATTTGTTTCCATGAATTTTTAAAATTCTCTTTTAATTTCCTGGTTGACCCATTCATTCTTTAGTAGGATGCTCTTTAGCCTCCAAGTGTTTGAGTTCCTTCCAAATTTCCTCTTATGTTTGGATTCAAGTTTCAAAGTGTTGTGGCCTGAAAATATGCAAGGAATTATCCCAATCTTTTGGTACCTGTTGAGAAATGATTTGTGACCCAGTATGTGATCTATTCTACAGAAAGTTGCATGTGCATTGGAGAAGAATGTGTATTCTTTTGCTTTCAGATGAAATGCTCTCTATATATCTGTGAAGTTCATCTAGTCCAGTATGTCATTCAAAGCCCTTGTTTCCTTGTTGATCTTCTGCTTAGAGGATCTGCCATTGCTACGAATGGGGTGTTGAAGTCTCCTACTATGATCAATGTGTTTCTTTAATTTGATTATTAATTGGTTTATATAATTGGCTGCTCCCATGTTAGGAGCATAAATATTTTATTAGATATTCTTGTTGATAGACACTTTATGTATGATATAGTGTTCCTCTTCATCCCTTACTACAGTCTTTGGTTTAAAATCTAATTTGTCTGATATGAGGATTGCTACCCCAGTTATCTTTTGAGGTCCATTAGCATGATAAATGGTTCTTCACCCCCTCAATTTCAATCTGGAGGTGCCTTTGGGTTAAAGTAAGTCTCTTGTAAACAGCATCATAAGGATGTGTCTTCCTTTTTTATGCAATCTGATACTCTGTGTCTTGATTGGAGCATTTAACCCATTTATATCCAGAGTAAACTATTAAAAGATATGAATTTAGTGCCATTGTATTGACTGCAAGGTCCCAGTTTCTGTAGATTGTCTCTGTTCCTTTCTGGTCTATGTTACTTTTGGGCTCTCTCTTTGCTTACAGGATCCCTTTTAATATTTCTTGCAGGGCTGGTCTAGTAGTCACAAGTTCTTTTAGTTTCTGTTTGTCCTGGAAGCTCTTTATCTCTCTTTCCATTCTGAATGACAGTCTTGCTGGATAAAGTATTCCTGCCTGTGTGTTTTCTCATTTAGTACCCTCAATATATCATGCCAGCTCTTTCTGGCCTGCCAAGTCCCTGTAGATAGGTCTGAGGCCAGTCTAATGTTCCTAATATAGGTTAAGAACCTTCTATATCAAGCTGCTTTCAGGATTTTCTCCTTATCTCTGAAATTTTCACTATTATATTTCAGGGTGTTGATCTGTTTTTATTGATTTTGAGGGGGTGTTCTCTGTGCTTCCCGGACTTCAATGCCTGTTTCTTTACACAAATTAGGAAAGTCCTCAGCTATGATTTTCTCAAATATACCTTCTATCCCTCTCTCTCTTTCTTCTTCCTCTGGGACCCCAATAATTCTAATATAATTTCACTTTATGGTATCACTGATTTCTCAAAGCATCCCCTTGTGGTCTGGTAGTTGTTTTTCTCTTTCCTCAGCTTCCCTTTTTTCCATCATCTTGTCTTCTATGTCACTGACTCTCTATTCTACCTCATTTACCCTAGCCATTAGAGCATCCATTTTAGGCTGCATCTCAGTTAAAGCATTTTTAATTTTGGCCTGATTAGATTTTATTCCTATACCAAGAGATTCTCTATTTTCTTTTATGCTTTTTTTCAAGCCCAGCTAAAAACTTTATAACTGTTATCCTGAATTCCAGCACTTACATTTTACTTATATCCATATCCATTCTGTCTGTGGCAGAGTGTATTATCTTTGGTTCTTTCTTTGTTATAAATTACTTCTTCTAGTCATTTTGCCCACAGAAGAATGGATGAAGGAGAGAACAAAATCAAAAATAACCATGCCCTGAGGGAAATACACACTAGACAAAACAGAAGAGGTCAGAAACCAAAAAAGAAAAGGAAAAGGAAAAGAAGGGGGAGGAGAATATAATCTCACAGGTGGACAAAACAGGGTGATTCACTCCATCCTGGGTGTATTTTTGTCCATTTGTTAGATGACACTAAATCTGCAAATTGTAAAGAAAGTAAAATTTATATATATACAAAAATAAAATTGAAGAAAGTGAAAGGAAACTAAAAATGAAGAATATAAAATGTAAATGTAAAAATGAAAATTATAAAATGACTCAAAAACAAAGAGTTGATAAAATAAGAAATTAGTTGCAAAGGAAAAAAAAAAGAAAAAAGAAAAAAATTAAACTGAAAGACTAAAGACTCATGAGAAAAAAATCTCTCATTCTATATACTACTTTCCCTAGTGCAGGAGTTTTTCCATTCTGAGTGACCTATAAACTTGATATTTGCCTGAGAATCCTGATGGACTTTTGGGGAAGGGGCCTGTTGCACTGATTCTCAGGTGTCTTTGCCTGGGTGGAGTTTCGCCACCCCTTTCTAGGGGCCTGGGCTCAGTGTAAGCTGCTTTAGGTTGCTTTTTGTGGCTTTTGTTCCCTGAAGGCTTTTCGCACCGCTTTAGAGGATTAAAAAAAAAAAAGTAAAAAAATGGCTTTCCCCAGATCTCCAGCTCTGGAGTTGAATGATCATGAACCCCACTCTTCAGTGCACCTTTAGGGAAAGGCAGTCAATCCCTTTCACATGACCCAAACTCCACAGACTCCTGCAATGCCCACTGACACCAATCCTCCCAGGCGAGGGAGAGGTGTCTCACAGCAGCCCTGATCCTTGCTGGGTCCCTCCTCTGGGAGCATTTGCCCAATCCTGTGGGCACCATGCCTCTCCTCCCAGGAGAAGGACCAGGGTTTCCCAGTGGTTGTCATTTGCTGGGCCCCCTGCTTGGAGAGCAGTCCCCCAGTGGCACCACAGTTTGTTTTATGGCAACTCCTAGCTGAGAGACCGCTCTGGGGCTCACTAATTATAGCCTGCTTCCCTGCTCCAATGCTTGGGAACTCTGCTACACTCAAGCAAATCCATTCTTTCTGTGACGCTAGGGATCCTGAGACCACATTGTCTCACCTTGGATTCTAGGATCATAGTTGCACTAGGATTCATTGGCCACCTGAGCACCTTTTAGGCAGGGATGTCTCTCAAGCAAATCCATTCTTTCTGTGACCCTAGGAATCCTGAGACCACATTGTCTCCCTAAGATTCTAGGATCCTAGTTGCACTAGGATTCATTGGCCACCTGAGCACCTTTCAGGCAGGGATGTCTCTCACTGATTTTGTGCTCAGCTCCTATATTACTTTCTGGTAGCTGGCTTAAGGAGGCTTCCTCCCCCATGGTTTATCTTCCAATATGTTCCCTCAGATTCTCATCTTTGTACCTCCTACCTTGCAAAAAGTGGTTGCTTTTCTATTTATAGAACTGTAGCAGTTATTTTCTTAGATCTCAGGTTGAATTCACAGGTGTTCAGAATGATTTGATAGATATCTAGCTGAATTCAAGGAACCAGATGAAACAATTTTATCCTATTCCTCTGCCATCTTCCCTTCCTTCTACCAACATATAAATTTTTTAAAAGATTTTATTTATTTGAGAGAGAGAGCATGAGAGAGAGAGAGCAAAAGTGGGGGGGGGAGGCAGAGGTAGAGGGAGAAGCAGACCCTCCTCTGAGCAGGAAGCCTGACTTAGGACTCAATCCCAGGACCCTGGGATCATGACCTGAGCCAAAGGCAGATGCTTTACTGACTGAGCCACCCAGGTGCCCCATATAAATTTTAAAGAGTCACAAATATTCAGTCTACAGCATGAAGGAAAACTTTCAGACTTCTTTAGATACTACAGGACCAGATTATAGAGCTATTCAGCTGCAAACATGCTCTATTCTTCAAGACAAGGAAAGAATGACGCCTAAGACAATTCAAAGATTTTCAGAACCCCCTCCTTGGTTTCTAAATGTGGAGCTATCACCTCAATTTGAACAGGCCAGAAGACAACTTCCCCATAGCTGTGGGGCATGGCTGCCAGGAGCCTTGGGGGACTGAACCCAGCCCAGCAGAGTCTTGGAGGCATGACCCCTACAGGCAGAGATGGAGGTGCAACACTGCCACTTCAGTGGGTCCTGAAAGAAGAGCACTGAACCAAAAAGGATTGTTCTCCAGCCTAAGTTCTCCCTTTTGAAGTAATAATGCCTATCCTATCCCGGTTCCATCATTGTATTTTGGAAGTGCATAACTTATCTGGTCTCACAGGTTAATTGCTGGAAAGGAATTTTCACTCAGGATGAATCATCCCTTGAGTTGCACTTATATCTTTTTCTTTTTCTTTTTTAAAAAAATTTTAAAGTAGACTCCACTCCCAATGAGGGACTCAAACTCATGACCGTGAGATCTAGAGTTGCATGCTCTACCAACTGAGTCAGGTAGGTGCCCCAGAGTTGCACTCAGAACTAATTTATATATATTTAGATAAAACTCTAGATTTTGGACTTTAGAGTTGATACTGGAACAAGTACAGATTTTTAGGGCTACTGACATGGATTGAATGTATTTTGTATGTGAGAAGAACATGAATTTGGGGAGCCAGAAACAGAATGTGATGGCCTGGATGTGCCCTTCCAAAATTTATATTAAAGCTCTAAACAACATTGTGATGCTATTAGGAGGTAGGGCCTTTGGGAGGTATTTAGATTTAGATAAAGTCGTAAGATTGGATCCCCTATGATGGGGTTAGCACCCTTAAAGGAAAAAAGAAAGAGGCACCAGAGCTTCTTCTGCCAGCATGTGAGGATACAGTAAGAAGGCAGCCATGAGCCAGCCAGAAAGAGGGCCCTCTTCTTGAGAACCAAGTCTACTAGCATCCTAAACTTGGACTTCCCAACCTCCAGGACTGTGAGAAAAAAATTAATAATTTGTTGTTTAAGCCACCTAGTCCATGCTGTTTTGTTATAGCAGCCTAAGCTGACTAAGACAAGCTGCAAATATGGCAGGTAGTATAACCTCAAAATGATTAAAACAATTAGGATACTGATTATCTACATTAATGGAATGAACAGAGGTTTAGTTCTATTTGCCTAGTTCAATCAGACAAATCAGTTCTGTTATCAAAGATACAGTTTCTGTCTTTCCCTCTACTCAATTATCATCAGTGCCAGCTTCATCCTGAGTTAATCCTCAACAAGATACTGGCTAATAGAATCCAACAGTTCATTAAAAGGATTATCCATCATGACAAAGTGGGATTCATCGCTGGGATGCAAGCATGGTTCAACATTCACAAATTGATCAGCGTGATACATCATATCAACAAGAAAAGACTCAGGAAACATATGATCCTCTCAATTGATACAGAAAAAGCACTTGACAAAATACATCATCTGTTTGTGCTTCAAACCCTTCAGAGTGTAGGAATAGAGGGTACATTCCTCAATGTCATAAAAACCATCTATGAAAAGCCTGCAGCAAATATCATTCTCAATGGGGAAAAGCTGGAAGCCTTTCCCTTAAGATCAGGAACACGACAAGGATGCCCACTCTAGCCATTATTATTCAACATAGTACTAGAAGTGCTTGCAACAGCAATCAGACAACAAAAAGGGATAAAACGTATCCAAATTGGCAAGGAAGAAGTCAAAATTTCTCTCTTCACAGAGGACATGATACTCTATATGGAAAAACCAAAAGAATCCACGCCCAAACTATTAGAAGTTATAGAGCAATTCAGTAATATGGCGGGGTACAAAATCAATGGTCAGTAATCAGTTGCATTTCTATACATGAATAATGAAACTGAAGAAAGAGAAATTAGGGAATCCACCCCATTTACAATAGCACCAAAAACTATATGTTACCTTTAAATTAACCAGAGACGTAAAGGATCTATATTCTAGAAACAATAAATCACTCTTGAAAGACATTGAGGAAGACACAAAAAGACGGAAAAATGTTCCATGCTCATGGATCGGAAGAATTAACATATTTGGGCAACCAATCTTTGATAAAGCAGGAAAAAACATCCACTGGAACAAAGGCAGTCTCTTCAATAAATGGTGCTGGGAAAATTGGACAGCTACATGCAAAAGAATGAACCTTGACCACTCTCTCACACCATACTATAGGCAGCAACCTCTTTGACATCGGCCACAGCAACCTTTTTCATGACACATCTCCAAAGGCAAGAGAAACAAAAGATAAAATGAACTTGTGGGATTTCTTCAAGATAAAAAGCTTCTGCACAGCCAAGGAAACAGTCAAAAAACTAAGAGGCAGCCCACGGAATGGGAGAATATATTTGCAAATGATACTACAGATAAAAGACTGGTATCCAAGATCTACAAAGAACTTCTCAAACTCAGAATATATTTGCAAATGATACTACAGATAAAAGACTGGTATCCAAGATCTACAAAGAACTTCTCAAACTCAATACAAGAGAAACAAATAAATCATAAAATGGGCAAAAGATATGAACAGGGGCGCCAGGGTGGCACAGCGGTTAGGTGTCTGCCTTCAGCTCAGGGCATGATCCCGGCATTACAGGATCGAGCCCGACATCAGGCTCCTCTGCTATGAGCCTGCTTCTTCCTCTCCCACTCCCCCTGCTTGTGTTCCCTCTCTCACTGGCTGTCTCTATCTCTGTCAAATAAATAAATAAAATCTTAAAAAAAAAAGATAGGAACAGACACTTTTCCAATGATGACATAAAAATGGCTAACAGATACATGAGAAAATGTTCAAAATCATTAGCCATCAGGGAAATTCAAATCAAAACCACACTAAGATACCACCTTATGCCAGTTAGAAGGGCAAAAATTGACAAGGCAAGAAACAACAATTGCTGGAGAGGATGTGGAGAAAGGGGATCCTCCTACATTGTTGGTGGGAATGCACGTTGGTACAGCCACATTGGAAAACAGTGTGGAGGTCCCTTAAAAAGTTAAAAATGGAGCTACCCTATGACCCAAGCCATTGCACTACTGGGTGTTAACCCTAAAGATACAGACGTAGTGAAGAGAAGGGCCATATGCAACCCAATGTTCATAGCAGCATTGTCCGAAATAGCTAAATCGTAGAAGGAGCCGAGATGCCCTTCAACAGATGACTGGATTAAGAAGCTGTGGTCCATATATACAATGGAATATTACTCAGCTATCAGAAAGAATGAATTCTCAACATTTGCTGCAACATGGACGGCACTGGAGGAGATAATGCTAAGTGAAATAAGTCAAGCAGAGAAAGACAATTATCATATCATTTCTCTCATCTATGGAACATTAGAACTAGGAAGATCGGTAGGGGAAGAAAGGGATAAAGAAAGGGGGGTAATCAGAAGGGTAAATGAAGCATGAGAGACTATGTACTCTGAGAAACAAACTGAGGACCTCAGAGGGGAGGAGGGTGGGGGAATGGGATAGACTAGTGATGGGTAGTGAGGAGGACACATATAGCATGGTGCACTGGGTGTTATGCGCAACTAATGAATCATCAAACCTTGCATCAGAAACCAGGGATGTACTGTTTGGAGACTAACATAATATAACAAAAAAACATTTAAAAAATTAGGTCATGTATCAAAACCTGAGTTGCTAGCATCTTCAGAGGAAGATCGTATATGAAATAGTTTTGACTAATGAGAATTTACCTTCCCTGGAATGGCGTAAACTTTCCCTGTAATAGAAGAATGAGGTGGATATTCAAACTAAGTTTCCATTAAAGGAAGGAAAACAAGAATAAATAAATGTCAAGTGGGCAAAAACATTATCCATTGCACAGTAGTATACATACCTCATTAGAACCCAGTTTTATCTGTGAATCCATATTCTGAGGTTCACTATATCCTCCATTTTTCAGACAATACTGAATAATCTACCAAAAGAAAATAACTGACTAAAAAGTTTACATTTATTCATATATTGATAAAAAGAGCCATCAGATGTCACATGTCACATCATAGAGAATAATTACATACTCACAGAGGTGACTTCAAGTTCCAAAATAATTTTTAAAAACTAAAGCTAAAAATCAAAAGAAGTCTATAGTTTTCATAGTCAACTATTCAGTTTTCAGTACTTTGACCATAGTCTTTCAGTTAACCTTCTCCAGGTTATCCCAAAGTCAGTGCACTTTTTTTTCCTATCTTCCTCAGGACAATCTAACCTTGATTCTATCCAGCTATAGTAAATATAAAAAATAACCGTTATTAATGGACTCTCAAAATCCTAACCTCAACCCAGAAACTGGGGAATATTATTTATGAGTACTGTAATCACTCATGACCTCAATCAGAATTTGAACTCAATAAATATTTGGTCTTTAGTATATAACACACCTCCACAATATAAGTCAATAGATTAAAAATAACCCAGGAAAACTAGGTTAAAATATAATGGCAGTCATTTAGCACTGACCCTTTACATTGAGCTCTTGAGGTTTCCACTCATAGAAATTACAAATACTTTGATAATCTTCATGGGGTTTTTTTTACCTTTATGTTTATACAAGTTCTTATAATTATGAACAAGCGCGTCTTTCTTTTCATTTGTTATAATATTTAAATTTAATTGAAAAAGTAATAACCTTAAAATTTATAAATGGTCTTTTGACAATACTTCACTACTGTAAAGCAATTTCCTTTCATTAATGACCAGACTGATATCTTTTTAAAACTGAACAATGTATCTATTAAAATTACTATTCACCATCTGGGTCTCCCTGAAAGATTGTTTGATGCCAAGCTGTTATTTCTATAGAAGAAAATAAAATGGGCCCAGCTGTAAGCACTCAATAGGCCTATAACATACTTATAAATATTTTTCTCAGATAGGGCATGCACTTGATTAGCCTCTAGCAGTCAAAATGTAAGAAATAGAGATAAATACTTAGCAATTTAAAAGATAAGTTATAGGAACACAGAAAAGAGAAGATGATACAGACTATCTGAAAAGTGAATCAAGGGCCAACCGCAACTGACATATATCTGTTTAAAAGTAATTTTAAGCCTTCAAACAACCAGTATTTTGAGCACAACCAGTCACTGAGTGATTATGTGACTCCAAGTGATTATTTGCCCAGGGCATTGTGAAAGCAGAGTCTGCAGAAGGCCCTTGTTCTTGAGTCCCAATTCTAAAGCTTAATAATTGTGTGGCTTTGAGCAAGTCACTTGACCTCTCTATTCATCATGTTCCTCACCTGCAAAATAGGGGTGATAATAATTATACCTTCTTTATGTTCATTTATAAATATTTAAATAGGTGGTATATGTAAAGCATAAAGTTTAGAATATTGTGAGCCCTTTCTACATGTTTCCTATTATAATCGATTTGAAGAAAGAGAAAAATCAGNAGATCAAGTATAAGAGAAGAAGTGAGCAAATGAGACTAAGAAAGAGCAATAGTGAGGTAGGGGAAAAAACATGAAAATGTGGTTATTAGAATATATGTAAAGAAATTCTATTGAAGAGGAAGCAGATCAATTGTACAAATTCTGTTAATAGGTCAAGTAAGAGGAAGACCAAGTCCTGAATATTAGATTCAACAATATGGTGGTCATTCATGACACCAACAAGAACAGTTTTCAAAGTGTAATGGGGACAGAAGCCCAATATGAATTTAAGAAAGAATTAGAGGAAAGGAATTAAAGGCAGAAATTGTAGACAAACATTTCTGGGAATTTAATCATTAATCATAAACCTTCCAGATAACCCTGGAAGATTAAGTATGTGTGTTTTCATTTTATAGATAAGAAAACTGAGGCTGAGAGAAGATAAAGATTCAACCCAAAATGAAAAAGCTAAGCAAAAAAAGAACTGGGACCTAAATATAGATGTCTAACTTCAAAGATAGAGCTCTTACTTTTTCCATACATTCAGTAAACATCCGTTGAGTGCTTACTATGTGCATACACTACATGATACATAGTACTGTTAAATGTTTATCTGAGCAATTATCTAGACAGTGTTTCTCAGAATAGTACAAAGATGACCTGTATCAGAATTAACCAGCAGCATCTTAAAAATTTAAATTCCTGAAATTTATCACAGATTCTCTGAATGAGAATCTCTGGGGGTTTTAGCATTTCAAGGGAGTCTACTCCCACCAAAGTTTAAGAGTTGTTCATTGGTGAAATGTGTTTTTTCTCCTAAGAATGAATTAAAAATATATATAATTTTAAAAATTTCTCCACCTTCTATCCTTTCTATATCTCATTTTCAGCAAAGAAAATCCAAATGGTAATTCATCCCAACAAATTTTCAATGTTCTACTTCATAACATTTTTCATAGTTAAATAAATTTTGCTGTAATAATAAATGCTTTTTTCTACCCAAACCTCTCAACACAAGTTTCCAGGATTTTGAATGATCTCACATATTGTATTTCCTCTTTAAGATGGGGTTTTACTTGATGGCAAGTTAATTAGGAAAAAATCTGCTCTTTAAACCAAATTGCTGTGTTTAACAAAGGATTTGAACTTGGGTTTTCAACTCCAAAGGAGAGAATTCCATTAAAAAGTAATTTAGTGAAGGGAAAAACACACCTATCCATTGTATGTGTCAGGTCATTCACTGCTCATGCTATTGATTGAGACAGTAGTTTCACTGGAGTTTCAGAAAATCAACCTATTGTGTTTGATCTCTCTTTTCTAATAATTCAAGAACATTGGTTTGCTGCACCTATTTAGAGGATGCTTTATTTTGTACCAGTTCTTTGCTTTCCATCCAGAAACAGCTGTTCCATCTCCTGTGACACAGGATGTAATAAAATGGAGTAAATGGAGTAGAGTATTTTGATAGATNTTTCTCAGAATAGTACAAAGATGACCTGTATCAGAATTAACCAGCAGCATCTTAAAAATTTAAATTCCTGAACTTTATCACAGATTCTCTGAATGAGAATCTCTGGGGGTTTTAGCATTTCAAGGGATTCTACTCCCACCAAAGTTTAAGAGTTGTTCATTGGTGAAATATGTTTTTTCTCCTAAGAATGAATTAAAAATATATATAATTTTAAAAATTTCTCCACCTTCTATCCTTTCTTTATCTCATTTTCAGCAAAGAAAATCCAAATGGTAATTCATCCCAACAAATTTTCAATGTTCTACTTCATAACATTTTTCATAGTTAAATAAATTTTGCTGTAATAATAAATGCTTTTTTCTACCCAAACCTCTCAACACAAGTTTCCAGGATTTTGAATGATCTCACATATTGTATTTTCTCTTTAAGATGGGGTTTTACTTGATGGCAAGTTAATTAGGAAAAAATCTGCTCTTTAAACCAAATTGCTGTGTTTAACAAAGGATTTGAACTTGGGTTTTCAACTCCAAAGGAGAGAATTCCATTAAAAAGTAATTTAGTGAAGGGAAAAACACACCTATCCATTGTATGTGTCAGGTCATTCACTGCTCATGCTATTGATTGAGACAGTAGTTTCACTGGAGTTTCAGAAAATCAACCTATTGTGCTTGATCTCTCTTTTCTAGTAATTCAAGAACATTGGTTTGCTGCACCTATTCGGAGGATGCTTTATTTTGTACCAGTTCTTTGCTTTCCATCCAGAAACAGCTGTTCCATCTCCTGTGACACAGGATGTAATAAAATGGAGTAAATGGAGTAGAGTATTTTGATAATCACTGTGGGGTATGCAGCGTTCACAGCACTCGTGGTGAAAGTGAAGAGATTATACCAGAATGACATCTGTTTTCTTCTATGTAATTGCTAGACTTTGAATCTGCTGTTATTTAGCAGATGTGTAGATTTAATTATTAGGATTGCATAACCACTGGGGAAAGCACAAATTTTTATTGATAGCTTTCCACCTACAGTAATTGCAGAATAAGTAAACTGCCTTTGTCTCCTTCATGGAATAAAACCAAAAAAGTTAAACCCATTGGGAATGTGTTATTTATTATTCTTAAGGTGCATATGAACTGCTTGTGTTGATACATATGTATGAATAAAATTCCAACAAATCGGTATAAATGTTTGATTTTTCTTTTTCTCCTAGGCTGCATCNTTGATGGCAAGTTAATTAGGAAAAAATCTGCTCTTTAAACCAAATTGCTGTGTTTAACAAAGGATTTGAACTTGGGTTTTCAACTCCAAAGGAGAGGATTCCATTGAAAAGTATTTTTAGTGAAGGGAAAAACACACCTATCCATTGTATGTGTCAGGTCATTCACTGCTCATGCTATTGATTGAGACAGTAGTTTCACTGGAGTTTCAGAAAATCAACCTATTGTGCTTGATCTCTCTTTTCTAGTAATTCAAGAACATTGGTTTGCTGCACCTATTCGGAGGATGCTTTATTTTGTACCAGTTCTTTGCTTTCCATCCAGAAACAGCTGTTCCATCTCCTGTGACACAGGATGTAATAAAATGGAGTAAATGGAGTAGAGTATTTTGATAATCACTGTGGGGTATGCAGCGTTCACAGCACTCGTGGTGAAAGTGAAGAGATTATACCAGAATGACATCTGTTTTCTTCTATGTAATTGCTAGACTTTGAATCTGCTGTTATTTAGCAGATGTGTAGATTTAATTATTAGGATTGCATAACCACTGGGGAAAGCACAAATTTTTATTGATAGCTTTCCACCTACAGTAATTGCAGAATAAGTAAACTGCCTTTGTCTCCATGGAATAAAACCAAAAAAGTTAAACCCATTGGGAATGTGTTATTTATTATTCTTAAGGTGCATATGAACTGCTTGTGTTGATACATATGTATGAATAAAATTCCAACAAATCGGTATAAATGTTTGATTTTTCTTTTTCTCCTAGGCTGCATCTAAAGACCCACTTTCAGTAAAATACTTCAGAGATGCTTATTGGTCCATCATCTGCAAGGCTGAAGATCTTTTTCTGGACTCCTAAGATTTTCATACGGTTACCTACAGTTCAGGTTAAAGAAATTTTGGAGACTATTTGCTGCTCTCCATTTTTTTGGCACTTGAGGAAACTAAGAAGGAAAGAAATACAGTATCTACTAAGCAAATGTCAACTTAATCCTCAATTTGCTGACTTCTATCTCAGTGCTCAGAACAGAGTTTGTTAGGACAGGGACTTAAATCTGTTGACAGGCTTTCCACAGAATGCCCTGAGGTTTATCCCTCTTAACCTTTTTGGTTTTATCCTCCCATGCNAGGTCATTCACTGCTCATGCTATTGATTGAGACAGTAGTTTCACTGGAGTTTCAGAAAATCAACCTATTGTGCTTGATCTCTCTTTTCTAGTAATTCAAGAACATTGGTTTGCTGCACCTATTCGGAGGATGCTTTATTTTGTACCAGTTCTTTGCTTTCCATCCAGAAACAGCTGTTCCATCTCCTGTGACACAGGATGTAATAAAATGGAGTAAATGGAGTAGAGTATTTTGATAATCACTGTGGGGTATGCAGCGTTCACAGCACTCGTGGTGAAAGTGAAGAGATTATACCAGAATGACATCTGTTTTCTTCTATGTAATTGCTAGACTTTGAATCTGCTGTTATTTAGCAGATGTGTAGATTTAATTATTAGGATTGCATAACCACTGGGGAAAGCACAAATTTTTATTGATAGCTTTCCACCTACAGTAATTGCAGAATAAGTAAACTGCCTTTGTCTCCTTCATGGAATAAAACCAAAAAAGTTAAACCCATTGGGAATGTGTTATTTATTATTCTTAAGGTGCATATGAACTGCTTGTGTTGATACATATGTATGAATAAAATTCCAACAAATCGGTATAAATGTTTGATTTTTCTTTTTCTCATAGGCTGCATCTAAAGACCCACTTTCAGTAAAATACTTCAGAGATGCTTATTGGTCCATCATCTGCAAGGCTGAAGATCTTTTTCTGGACTCCTAAGATTTTCATACGGTTACCTACAGTTCAGGTTAAAGAAATTTTGGAGACTATTTGCTGCTCTCCATTTTTTTGGCACTTGAGGAAACTAAGAAGGAAAGAAATACAGTATCTACTAAGCAAGTGTCAACTTAATCCTCAATTTGCTGACTTCTATCTCAGTGCTCAGAACAGAGTTTGTTAGGACAGGGACTTAAATCTGTTGACAGGCTTTCCACAGAATGCCCTGAGGTTTATCCCTCTTAACCTTTTTGGTTTTATCCTCCCATGCTAATAAAAATAGTTTGAAGATATTGTTAGAGAAGGTCATCGAGAGGACATGACCTTCAGTTGATCACCATTAAATGACCTAGGCAATCAAGCTCCTCATCCCANACCTATTCGGAGGATGCTTTATTTTGTACCAGTTCTTTGCTTTCCATCCAGAAACAGCTGTTCCATCTCCTGTGACACAGGATGTAATAAAATGGAGTAAATGGAGTAGAGTATTTTGATAATCACTGTGGGGTATGCAGCGTTCACAGCACTCGTGGTGAAAGTGAAGAGATTATACCAGAATGACATCTGTTTTCTTCTATGTAATTGCTAGACTTTGAATCTGCTGTTATTTAGCAGATGTGTAGATTTAATTATTAGGATTGCATAACCACTGGGGAAAGCACAAATTTTTATTGATAGCTTTCCACCTACGGTAATTGCAGAATAAGTAAACTGCCTTTGTCTCCTTCATGGAATAAAACCAAAAAAGTTAAACCCATTGGGAATGTGTTATTTATTATTCTTAAGGTGCATATGAACTGCTTGTGTTGATACATATGTATGAATAAAATTCCAACAAATCGGTATAAATGTTTGATTTTTCTTTTTCTCATAGGCTGCATCTAAAGACCCACTTTCAGTAAAATACTTCAGAGATGCTTATTGGTCCATCATCTGCAAGGCTGAAGATCTTTTTCTGGACTCCTAAGATTTTCATAGGGTTACCTGCAGTTCAGGTTAAAGAAATTTTGGAGACTATTTGCTGCTATCCATTTTTTTGGCACTTGAGGAAACTAAGAAGGAAAGAAATACAGTATCTACTAAGCAAATGTCAACTTAATCCTCAATTTGCTGACTTCTATCTCAGTGCTCAGAACAGAGTTTGTTAGGACAGGGACTTAAATCTGTTGACAGGCTTTCCACAGAATGCCCTGAGGTTTATCCCTCTTAACCTTTTTGGTTTTATCCTCCCATGGTAATAAAAATAGTTTGAAGATATTGTTAGAGAAGGTCATCGAGAGGACATGACCTTCAGTTGATCACCATTAAATGACCTATGCAATCAGAAGCTCCTCATCCCTCCTGTCCTTAGAATATATGTTCCACTCACTTTCCCACAGTGGGAGCTATTTTCCAGGATGCAGCCTTGAGAGAGCAATATGTTCTTGAAACCACCTGGATGGTACACATGAGTGAACACAGTTAAGACCTCTGTGTCAACTTTTAAGTTTCCAACATGTGGGTGCAGAGATCTACTTGTCTTGTGGGCACTCAAGACTCTCTTTTAAATTCCCTTGCTTATTAAATCTGCAACCTACCAATCTTGAGTGGTCTGCATCTTTCTTCAGTCTCTCCTTGCCTTTCATGTCAGGGGCCATTTCAAATTTCACCAGAGAAATTCCCAAGGTTGCAAACCAACAGGCAAATGGAAGATATTTGACAAAGCTTTAAAGAAATTGTTGCTCCGGATATCAAAGAAACACAAAATTCAAGATTCCATGTCTCCAGGATCTGGTTCCATGTGTGCCAGTATGTGATTTGTGGCCTTGGCCACATCTGTTTCTTCATTTATGCAATCGTTGGTTAACCTGAGAAACCACTGACCTGCACCATTGGGATTAAAATCCATTCCATTGACTCTTCTATATAGTGCTCTTTCTTCTTTTCCCCAAATGCTCTTGAACCTGATATATAAAGCAAAGGTGCTAAATGATTAATTTCACTGGTCCAGAAAGGGTGGTTCCTCATGATCAACTCTCACAATTTCTATGTTGATCCATTTGAATAAATTTACATAAATTGAAGAAATTTAATCACATCCAAGAATTAAGTTCATACAGGATCTGCCTCTCTTACTTTTTAAAATGATGATTTAGTATCTACAGAATATCAGGCATATATAATTTTAGCCAAAACAAGCAAAGGCTGGTCTTTAAAATATCAAGCACATTAGATCAAAAGTAATAGTTGTACAAAGGATTTGTCCAAAATAATGAAACCATCTGACTATTTCAAAACCATCTGGATAATTAGTTGAAGTTTTCCATTTTCATTCAGCTATTTTGATATTATGTGGATAATTGGAGCAGAGATAGGGAAATTATCTGACTAATTGGTTGTAGGGTGCCCACTATATGGCATTGAACAGAGTTCACAGAGAATGGCCCACAGTCATGCATCCTACAGATGCCATAGTGCACATTCTGCCTCCATTACCATAACTGAACCAGGAATCCAGGGAACTATGCCTCGCATAGAAAGCTTTCATTTTCCATCTTCCCCACCTTCTTTGTGATAAGCCTTCAGGAAACATCACACCCAACCCTGATCACTCCTTAGTTGATGTCCCATTACCTAGGCTCTTATTCACATGGATCTGTGTATCTCCTTAATCTGACTGAAGATTCTACCACTCGCTGACCTCTCTGACCATCTACTATACTCCCTAAGGCTCTACCTGTCACTGACAAAACATCTTTTATCCTTAACTTCTATAAATATTCCCTCCAATCCTAAAGAAATCTGCTGTCCTCTAGGGATGCTTCTTTGTATGTAGCCAATTCAAGTGGCACCTTTTCTCTCTCACACCACTCATTTCACTGGGTCTAGGGGTGGTGAAGCTGTCTACTTTAGTCCCTATTGCCACTCAAGGATTGTTGTCTCAGCCTCATGTCTAAAACACTTTAGGCATTGTGAAATTCAAGCTATTACACCTTACCATCATTGTCCTTCTTTGTTGCATTCATATCCACACCTCCAACTCATTGCCCTTGTTCCTTGAAGAATTTAGCAACTGCTCATGGTATCCTTCTAAAGAAATACTCTTGTCAAAAAATTTTAATATCTTTTGCTCCTTTTTTTAATACCATCATGTTCAGGAAGAATATCAATATATTTAATAAGTATGGAACAGGGACCAATCAGCACTAAAACATGTGTAGGCTATGCCTGTGTATACTAGCTATCAGTCCCCCTCAGCTATCAAATCTACTTCTTATTGCTCATTTTATATGTACCCTTACCAGAGAGGCCTTTCCTGATTAGTCCATGTAAATTAACAACACCATCCCACAAATTGTCACTTCCTAATTGTTTACCTTTTCCAAAGCACAGGTGCCATGTAATATATATATGAGTTTACTAATGTATCATCTTTCTCTCTTTTTTAATTTATTTATTTATTTATTTATTTATTTATTTATTTGAGAGAGAAAGAGCATGATGAGAAGTGGGAGGAGCAGAGGGAGAGGGACAAGCAGATTGTCCACTGAGCACGGAACCAGACATGGGCCTTAATGACAAGACTTGGAGATCATGACCTGAGCCAAAGTCAGACACTTAACCAACTGAACCACCCAGGAACCCCTAATAATGTATCATCTTTCTCTTCTAACTATAATACAAGCTACATGAGTACATGGACTTTGCTCCCTCCACAGTTGTTATCCCAGTGCCTAAAGGAGTGCTGGATGCACAACTGGTGCTCAGTAAAACTTTGTTGAAAATAATTTTTCATGTGTTGGGATGAGCACTGGGTGTTTTATGTAACTAATGAGTCATTGAACACTACAACAAAAACTTATGATGTACTGTATGCTGGCTAACAGAACATAATAAAAAATAATAATTTTGAACCCAAATAGGAGTTTTAGAGGTGGAATTACCAGACTACCATTTTGTGCTATTTAGCCTTTGAATGTGACTTATTTCCTCAATATTTGAAATAATTTATATGAATCAGAAAATAACACAATTCCACTTTGGAAAAGAGTAAATTTAATGCAAGTATGCCAATATGCACAAAATTCTCAGCAACTACAAATATACAGGTCTATCTGTACTTGCTAAAATACAAGCACATTAAATCTCATGGAATAAAGTGGCTCATGAAACATCAGAGGTGATATCTTGGGTCATCATATAGACAAACTTGTAGAAATAACATCATTTCAACCTTGGATGGTAGGAATATATAAATGAAAAATAAGATTCAGTCAGTGAAAGAAACACTAAATTTCTGCCTCTGCCATGCATAAGTTTCCTGTCTTCCAGAAAATAGCATTAGGAGAAACACAATTCATTTATTCATTTGGGGATTTGCCATATAAAATAGAATATATGGCATGAATTGCAGTAAGGGGGCACATTATTCTAAAATTTTCTAACAAGCAAGCCAGGTTTGCCAGGTTCCAAATTAGCATTTAGTCATTTGTCCTATGAGAAAAATGCAAAATTATTTATTTATACCTCTTACAACTTTGCTTGGTTAAAGTTGTATCTGCATAATAGGCAGTGTGCTGAAGGGGAGGGAAATATGCTTATGGCATCTGCCATGAAAAGAAGTTATTAAAAAGACAATGTTACTGATTTCTTGAATGTTGAAAATAAGTACTCCATGAAAACATCATTCCACAATAACAGGCTAAACTAGAGACTTTTATTAACAGAACCCTCACAGTTTTTATTCCCTGGATCAGAAGACAGTTTACATCTGACAAAAGCACTGTCATCTCTAACTATGGGTCCAAGCAGTGGCCATGCTTGATGTAAAAGCTGACAGCACAGTCCAGCTGAGGTGAGGGAGCAAGGACTTACCATAACCTTTCAACAAGTTCTTATTAAAAAGAGAAAAATAAGGGGCGCCTGGGTGGCACAGCGGTTAAGCGTCTGCCTTCAGCTCAGGGCGTGATCCCGGCGTTGTGGGATCGAGCCCCATGTCAGGCTCCTCTGCTATGAGCCTGCTTCTTCCTCTCCCACTCCCCCTGCTTGTGTTCCCTCTCTCACTGGCTGTCTCTATCTCTGTCAAATAAATAAATAAAATCTTTAGAAAAAAAAAAGAAAAAGAAAAACACAAATTCCAAACTGATGGCAAAGTTTGGAATTAGTTTTTGTAATAGATTCATATTCAACAAGTCAATTTTAACTTACAAAGGGTACTAGTAACTTATTCTATTGAAAAAGATTAGATAAAAAACATGATACATAAGAAGTACCTTTAAAAAAACATTTTTATACATTGTCATTTATAATTTTTGCCAAATTTTGCTCTATACCCCATTTTCTTCATGATGTTTTTATTATCATTTTCTGGATCTTGGAGAGCCAAATCTCTCCTCAAGTCTGAGCCTGAATGAAGTCACATTTCTCTAGTGCTGAACTATTTATCAGCAACTGCAATAAGATTCCCCCCTTAAATCAACCAGGCCAACCTCTGGAGATGGGGGAGAGTTCACTTCCCCCAAAGCACATGGCTTTGTGGAGCCAGGATAAATACCTGGACAAAATTGAGTATCCATGGGAAATAGAAATGGACCAAAAGCTATTCTCACTATCAAAACCTATTCTAAAGAACCAAAGTCAAAATTTGAAAACTGTTTCCAAAACACAGCACTTTATGACTTACACTATTGCCACATGATGTCAAAATACCCTGAATTTTTTTTCAAAGTATTCAAACCATCATTTTAGTCAAACTTAAAGAGAGACTTAAGTTTCTCCTCACCTCCTACAGTGACATCAGGAAAGTCAAGTTGGTATAGTACCACTTGGCATCAGACAAATTATATTGAATCTCAACTCTGACACTTACTCTCTGTATAACCTTGGTTGAGCCACTCAAATTCTCTAAGTTTTTATGGTTATCAGGCTAAAATGCTCAGTCCATTGTCAACTGCCAAGAGTAGTTTGAAGCTTGAAGGAGATAAAGTAAATATAAGATTCTAAAATATTCTTCAGTACATTATCTAGCTTTAGTTTGAGCATAAGTGCTCAGTAAATATTATTGAATATGTAATTTAAAATGTATATACATATTGAATATATAATTCAAGAAAAGAGAGTGAGAAGATAGTGGGAAACCCAAAACCAAGTACTAGCCTGATGGGCTTGGAGAATTTAATAGGATGGAGGCCCCTAGACTTTTAATATATACTGTATTAAGCAGCTCCATAATTAATAACAATTAATATTTATTAAGTCTTTGCCATAAGCCAGGTGGAGTGCTCAACATGTCATACACTATCATATTTAATTCTAAAAAAAAAAAAACCCTTATTTACAAATGAGGAAACAGAGTCATAGAGACATTGAATGGCTTGCTGAGGCATCAAAACAGTTAAAGCCACAGACCTGGGGTCTGAGTTTAAGTCTGCAGAGGGAGCCACACTCTTAACTACTACTGCCCACTATCTTATTCTGTGTCTCTCAACTGTGGATTGCTATATAGTCACCACTAGGGTTCCAGAACATGGCCCTCCTTGTGCAAGCAGGTACCAAGTTATTTCATTAACAAGAAGTATATAAGTATGCAAGTGGGTGCTAGAAGCCTGTGCTCATTCATTTCTCTTCAGAAACAATCGGTGAGTGAAGGGAAGTAAAACCAAATGTTAAATACCAAGACTTACACTGCTAAGAGTGTCCTACTACTAGCTAAATACTAAGAAGGATACTCCAAATATTTGAGTTCCAAGGGACCTCAAATTTCCTCTTTGGCCCTGACAACAAACATCCCAAAGAGGATGCACAAAAAGAAATTTCCAGGTGTTTCTAAAATATTTTTCTAATCACACAGGATTTAAACCTAGGAGTTCTCTTAGAGACCCCTCTCCCTAAGCCCACACGTTTTATCAATCATAATGCCCTGCTCTTCTTTCATAATTTATCTCCAATCCATACTTGCCTTCTGGTTTCCCCACAAGGCCTGTAGGCACCCCTTCCTTACCTCATGCTTACATCACACTATCATGACAGGGGTGTCACTGAATGTCCCAGCTCATGTGTCTCCAATGACTGTGTGCAACAGTTGCCTCCATCTCTTGCTTAACATAGGTTCAGGAATGTACCTCCATCATATCCTTGCTAGATGAGGTGCCCTCTTTGAGTTTGTGGGTTTCATAGGGCATGGAAGGTTGGCATTGTTGTATGAGCCTGGGCAAAATTTCACAGCTCTAGGCAGGCTGCAGTGGCACCACAATCTATGAATGGTGGTCTTCTGAAGGAGACTGAGGAGTAGCAGGCAAGCCTGAGTGCTGGTGCTCTGGGTTATATCACTGATATCGCTGATGATTCAGAAACCTGAGATTCCTAGGCACATGAATAATGGCCCTGGAAGAGGTCCTTTAGATTCATTCACCTGATTCACCAAAGGAACAGAGCTTCCATGAAATTGGTTTCCCAGGTTCATCTGCCTACCATTTTTCTACTTCATCTTCCCTACATCTTCTTTTATCTTCATCTCAAAACAGCCCTAGTCTCATCATTTTCTCTGATCAGATCTCAGTGGCCCATGAAAATAAAAACTAGGATCATTAGAAACCAAAAACTTGGAGCTAAGTGGTGGTATAATAGGATCATAGGCATGTCTCATCCCTTGAACACAGCTAGATAACTACCAAATTATTCTGAATACCCAAGAAATTAAACT
>NC_048225.1:30676105-30701408 GCF_002007445.2 Ailuropoda melanoleuca | reverse complement strand
CTCCTTAATCTGACTGAAGATTCTACCACTCGCTGACCTCTCTGACCATCTACTATACTCCCTAAGGCTCTCTACCTGTCACTGACAAAACATCTTTTATCCTTAACTTCTATAAATATTCCTTCCAATCCTAAAGAAATCTGCTGTCCTCTAGGGATGCTTCTTTGCATGTAGCCAATTCAAGTGGCACCTTTTCTCTCCNAAGTGGCACCTTTTCTCTCTCACACCACTCATTTCACTGGGTCTAGGGGTGGTGAAGCTGTCTACTTTAGTCCCTATTGCCACTCAAGGATTGTTGTCTCAGCCTCATGTCTAAAACACTTTAGGCATTGTGAAATTCAAGCTATTACACCTTACCATCATTGTCCTTCTTTGTTGCATTCATATCCACACCTCCAACTCATTGCCCTTGTTCCTTGAAGAATTTAGCAACTGCTCACTGTATCCTTCTAAAGAAATACTCTTGTCAAAAATTTTTAATATCTTTTGCTCCTTTTTTTAATACCATCATGTTCAGGAAGAATATCAATATATTTAATAAGTATGGAACAGGGACCAATCAGCACTAAAACATGTGTAGGCTACGCCTGTGTATACTAGCTATCAGTCCCCCTCAGCTATCAAATCTACTTCTTATTGCTCATTTTATATGTACCCTTACCAGAGAGGCCTTTCCTGATTAGTCCATGTAAATTAACAACACCATCCCACAAATTGTCACTTCCTAATTGTTTACCTTTTCCAAAGCACAGGTGCCATGTAATATATATATGAGTTTACTAATGTATCATCTTTCTCTCTTTTTTAAATTATTTATTTATTTATTTATTTATTTATTTATTTATTTGAGAGAGAAAGAGCATGATGAGAAGTGGGAGGAGCAGAGGGAGAGGGACAAGCAGATTGTCCACTGAGCACGGAACCAGACATGGGCCTTAATGACAAGACTTGGAGATCATGACCTGAGCCAAAGTCAGACACTTAACCAACTGAACCACCCAGGAACCCCTAATAATGTATCATCTTTCTCTTCTAACTATAATACAAGCTACATGAGTACATGGACTTTGCTCCCTCCACAGTTGTTATCCCAGTGCCTAAAGGAGTGCTGGATGCACAACTGGTGCTCAGTAAAACTTTGTTGAAAATAATTTTTCATGTGTTGGGATGAGCACTGGGTGTTTTATGTAACTAATGAGTCATTGAACACTACAACAAAAACTTATGATGTACTGTATGCTGGCTAACAGAACATAATAAAAAATAATAATTTTGAACCCAAATAGGAGTTTTAGAGGTGGAATTACCAGACTACCATTTTGTGCTATTTAGCCTTTGAATGTGACTTATTTCCTCAATATTTGAAATAATTTATATGAATCAGAAAATAACACAATTCCACTTTGGAAAAGAGTAAATTTAATGCAAGTATGCCAATATGCTCAAAATTCTTAGCAACTACAAATATACAGGTCTATCTGTACTTGCTAAAATACAAGCACATTAAATCTCATGGAATAAAGTGGCTCATGAAACATCAGAGGTGATATCTTGGGTCATCATATAGACAAACTTGTAGAAATAACATCATTTCAACCTTAGATGGTAGGAATATATAAATGAAAAATAAGATTCAGTCAGTGAAAGAAACACTAAATTTCTGCCTCTGCCATGCATAAGTTTCCTGTCTTCCAGAAAATAGCATTAGGAGAAGCACAATTCATTTATTCATTTGGGGATTTGCCATATAAAATAGAATATATGGCATGAATTGCAGTAAGGGGGCACATTATTCTAAAATTTTCTAACAAGCAAGCCAGGTTTGCCAGGTTCCAAATTAGCATTTAGTCATTTGTCCTATGAGAAAAATGCAAAATTATTTATTTATACCTCTTACAACTTTGCTTGGTTAAAGTTGTATCTGCATAATAGGCAGTGTGCTGAAGGGGAGGGAAATATGCTTATGGCATCTGCCATGAAAAGAAGTTATTAAAAAGACAATGTTACTGATTTCTTGAATGTTGAAAATAAGTACTCCATGAAAACATCATTCCACAATAACAGGCTAAACTAGAGACTTTTATTAACAGAACCCTCACAGTTTTTATTCCCTGGATCAGAAGACAGTTTACATCTGACAAAAGCACTGTCATCTCTAACTATGGGTCCAAGCAGTGGCCATGCTTGATGTAAAAGCTGACAGCACAGTCCAGCTGAGGTGAGGGAGCAAGGACTTACCATAACCTTTCAACAAGTTCTTATTAAAAAGAGAAAAATAAGGGGCGCCTGGGTGGCACAGCGGTTAAGCGTCTGCCTTCAGCTCAGGGCGTGATCCCGGCGTTGTGGGATCGAGCCCCATGTCAGGCTCCTCTGCTATGAGCCTGCTTCTTCCTCTCCCACTCCCCCTGCTTGTGTTCCCTCTCTCACTGGCTGTCTCTATCTCTGTCAAATAAATAAATAAAATCTTTAGAAAAAAAAAAGAAAAAGAAAAACACAAATTCCAAACTGATGGCAAAGTTTGGAATTAGTTTTTGTAATAGATTCATATTCAACAAGTCAATTTTAACTTACAAAGGGTACTAGTAACTTATTCTATTGAAAAAGATTAGATAAAAAACATGATACATAAGAAGTACCTTTAAAAAAACATTTTTATACATTGTCATTTATAATTTTTGCCAAATTTTGCTCTATACCCCATTTTCTTCATGATGTTTTTATTATCATTTTCTGGATCTTGGAGAGCCAAATCTCTCCTCAAGTCTGAGCCTGAATGAAGTCACATTTCTCTAGTGCTGAACTATTTATCAGCAACTGCAATAAGATTCCCCCCTTAAATCAACCAGGCCAACCTCTGGAGATGGGGGAGAGTTCACTTCCCCCAAAGCACATGGCTTTGTGGAGCCAGGATAAATACCTGGACAAAATTGAGTATCCATGGGAAATAGAAATGGACCAAAAGCTATTCTCACTATCAAAACCTATTCTAAAGAACCAAAGTCAAAATTTGAAAACTGTTTCCAAAACACAGCACTTTATGACTTACACTATTGCCACATGATGTCAAAATACCCTGAATTTTTTTTCAAAGTATTCAAACCATCATTTTAGTCAAACTTAAAGAGAGACTTAAGTTTCTCCTCACCTCCTACAGTGACATCAGGAAAGTCAAGTTGGTATAGTACCACTTGGCATCAGACAAATTATATTGAATCTCAACTCTGACACTTACTCTCTGTATAACCTTGGTTGAGCCACTCAAATTCTCTAAGTTTTTATGGTTATCAGGCTAAAATGCTCAGTCCATTGTCAACTGCCAAGAGTAGTTTGAAGCTTGAAGGAGATAAAGTAAATATAAGATTCTAAAATATTCTTCAGTACATTATCTAGCTTTAGTTTGAGCATAAGTGCTCAGTAAATATTATTGAATATGTAATTTAAAATGTATATACATATTGAATATATAATTCAAGAAAAGAGAGTGAGAAGATAGTGGGAAACCCAAAACCAAGTACTAGCCTGATGGGCTTGGAGAATTTAATAGGATGGAGGCCCCTAGACTTTTAATATATACTGTATTAAGCAGCTCCATAATTAATAACAATTAATATTTATTAAGTCTTTGCCATAAGCCAGGTGGAGTGCTCAACATGTCATACACTATCATATTTAATTCTAAAAAAAAAAAAACCCTTATTTACAAATGAGGAAACAGAGTCATAGAGACATTGAATGGCTTGCTGAGGCATCAAAACAGTTAAAGCCACAGACCTGGGGTCTGAGTTTAAGTCTGCAGAGGGAGCCACACTCTTAACTACTACTGCCCACTATCTTATTCTGTGTCTCTCAACTGTGGATTGCTATATAGTCACCACTAGGGTTCCAGAACATGGCCCTCCTTGTGCAAGCAGGTACCAAGTTATTTCATTAACAAGAAGTATATAAGTATGCAAGTGGGTGCTAGAAGCCTGTGCTCATTCATTTCTCTTCAGAAACAATCGGTGAGTGAAGGGAAGTAAAACCAAATGTTAAATACCAAGACTTACACTGCTAAGAGTGTCCTACTACTAGCTAAATACTAAGAAGGATACTCCAAATATTTGAGTTCCAAGGGACCTCAAATTTCCTCTTTGGCCCTGACAACAAACATCCCAAAGAGGATGCACAAAAAGAAATTTCCAGGTGTTTCTAAAATATTTTTCTAATCACACAGGATTTAAACCTAGGAGTTCTCTTAGAGACCCCTCTCCCTAAGCCCACACGTTTTATCAATCATAATGCCCTGCTCTTCTTTCATAATTTATCTCCAATCCATACTTGCCTTCTGGTTTCCCCACAAGGCCTGTAGGCACCCCTTCCTTACCTCATGCTTACATCACACTATCATGACAGGGGTGTCACTGAATGTCCCAGCTCATGTGTCTCCAATGACTGTGTGCAACAGTTGCCTCCATCTCTTGCTTAACATAGGTTCAGGAATACCTCCATCATATCCTTGCTAGATGAGGTGCCCTCTTTGAGTTTGTGGGTTTCATAGGGCATGAAAGGTTGGCATTGTTGTATGAGCCTGGGCAAAATTTCACAGCTCTAGGCAGGCTGCAGTGGCACCACAATCTATGAATGGTGGTCTTCTGAAGGAGACTGAGGAGTAGCAGGCAAGCCTGAGTGCTGGTGCTCTGGGTTATATCACTGATATCGCTGATGATTCAGAAACCTGAGATTCCTAGGCACATGAATAATGGCCCTGGAAGAGGTCCTTTAGATTCATTCACCTGATTCACCAAAGGAACAGAGCTTCCATGAAATTGGTTTCCCAGGTTCATCTGCCTACCATTTTTCTACTTCATCTTCCCTACATCTTCTTTTATCTTCATCTCAAAACAGCCCTAGTCTCATCATTTTCTCTGATCAGATCTCAGTGGCCCATGAATATAAAAACTAGGATCATTAGAAACCAAAAACTTGGAGCTAAGTGGTGGTATAATAGGATCGTAGGCATGTCTCATCCCTTGAACACAGCTAGATAACTACCAAATTATTCTGAATACCCAAGAAATTAAACTGAGAAATGACATAACAAACTGCACAACTAGAGAAAGAGAAGAGGACACATCGAGGAAGGTAAGAAGTGTGGAGACATGGTCTGGGGGAGAAACAGATCACAGGTGCTATGATGGGAAGGGCCCTGGTCACACAGAAAGGCAGAGAGGTAGGGGTGTACAAGGAAATGCACAATGAGAATACTTTCCCAAAGCCATTGGCTGGGAAAATGAGAGGGACTGATTTTTGTGAGATTTTGCAGTCAGCCAGGCTCAAAGACTGGCCTTTTAGAAGTCTTAAACTTGGCTAGGGTACAGTCCTGAGGGCTCTGCCTTACTCCTGGAAAGAAAGCAGGCAAGCAACCGAGGGGCCAAAGGCACAATCTGAGGATCACCTAAGGTGCACAGGGAAAGACTGTTCCCTCTTCTGGGAGTGCATCTGTGAGAGACCTTCACAGAGTCACCTCTCAGGTGACAAAAGAGCCAGCAGGCCCCATTTCCCTTTCCTGCCCCACAGCATACATTCAGAGACACCTGCTGAGGGCCACTAAATCAGAAACTGGCAGTTTAGCCTGCTTTGTTCCAAATCCCATGCCCTGCACTCTGGTAAGTCTGCTCTTCTCAGTCAAATCTGCATCTGTCCCAGTGTGGCAAGACCCTCTCCCAGGAGACCAGTGCAGCTATCTGCCATACTAGGTCTCTAAAGTTTGGAATATTAAAAGTCAGCAGGCTTCTGTGGGATAGAGCCCAAAGCACAGTGTGCTGCTCCAGGCAGCCAAGCAACCCGGAGGAAGGCAGCATGAAAACAACAATCTGAAAAATGCCTAGGGTGCACAAGGGAAAATTATTCGCCCTCCTGGGAGTGCGAAGCAGCAAGCACTGAGAGTAGCAAATACTGAATCCCCTTTCCAGGGACAAAGGAGCTGGCTGGTGCCATTTCCCAGCTCCTACCCCTCAACATAAGCCAACTTCAGTAAATAGAACAGCACCAACACTGGATGCCTAACCTGATTACACCAAGTCCCACCTCCCTGTGCTTTGCTGGTACGGCTTTTTTCCCCAGAAAGTATGCCTAAGGAATAGTGCGACAGGCCCCTTCCCCAGAAGGCCAACAGAACCCTCTACACACACCACATCTACAAGTCCTTATCTCATGGAGGTAACATCAGGTCTCATTTAATGAGCAGACCAGAGCACAACTAGTTAAAAACTCACCACACTCTGGGTGTTATATGCAAACAATGAATCATGGAACACTACATCAAAAACTAATGATGTACTGTATGGTAACTAACATAACATAATAAAAAATTGAAAAAAAAAGAATTGAAAAAAAAAAAACCTCACCACACTCCAAAGTCCAAACCCTATACACTGCAGGCAGGTAGAACCTCTGCAGATGACTAACTCGAGGGCACACAGCACACACCAGAGACACTCCTTGAAGTGCCAGGCCCTGGACACTATAAGACCTATTCTTCATAAAGCCATTACTTTCAGGAAGAGGAGACATAACAGGCTTTGCTAACACAGAGAAGACACACACCTAAGCAAAATGCCAAGATGGAGGAATTCATCCCAAAAGAAAGAACAAGAAAAGGTCATGGCCAGAGATCTAACTGAAACAGCTATAAGTAATATGCCTGATGAAGAATTTAAAACAACAATTATAAAGATACTCACTGGGTTTGGGAAAAGCACGGAAGACATTAGTGAGACCCTTACCACAGAGATAAAAGAGCTAAAAAACAATCAAGCAGAAATGAAAAATGCAATATCTGAGACTCAAAACTGACTAGATGTAATGACCACAAGAATGGAAGGAGTGGAGGAACAAGTAAGTGTTATAGAAGATAGAATTACGGAAAATAATGAAGCTGAGCAAAAGAGAGAGAGAAAAAATATGGATCATGAGAGTAGACTTAGGGAACTCAGTGACTCCATCAAACATAATAACATTCATGACATAGGAGTCACAAAAGAAGAGAGAGAATCGGGGCAGAAGGTTTATTTGAGGAAATAATAGCTGAAAACTTCCTTAATCTGGGGAAGGAAATAGACATCCAAATCCAGGAGGCACAGAGAACTCCCAACAAAATCAACAAAAGTAGGTAAACACAAAGACATATTATAGTTAAATTTGCAAAATATAGAGAAAAAGAAAAAATCCTGAAAGCAGCAAGACAAAGAAGTCCCTAACTTACAAGGAAAGATGCATAAGGCTAGCAGAAGATCTCTCCACAAAAATGTGGCAAGCCAAAAAGAAGTAGCATAATATAGTCAACATGCTGAATGGGAAGAATCTTCAGCCAAAAATACCCTACCCAGCAAGGCTGTCATTCAGAACAGAAGGAGAGATAAACAGTTTCCCAGACAAAACTAAAGGAGTTTATAACCACTAAACCAGCCCTGTAAGATATATTAAAGGGGCCTCTTTGAGTGGGAAGGAAAGACCAAAAGTGACAAAGACTAGAAAGGAACAGAGAAAATCTTCAGAAATGACAAAACGAGTAATAAAATGGCATTAAATTCATACTTACCAATAATTACTCTGAATGTAAATGGACTAAAGGCTCCAGTCAAAAGACCTAAGGTGTCAGAATGGATAAAAAACAAGATCCATCTATATGCTGCCTACAAGAGACTCATTTTACATCTAAAGACACCTGCAAATTGAAAGTGAGGGGGTGGAGAAATATGTATCATGCAAATGGAGGTCAAAATAAAAGGCTGGATTAGCAATACTTATATCAGATAAGCTAAATTTTAAACCAAAGACTGTTAAGAGAGATGAAGGAAAACACTATATCATAATAAAGGGGACTATTCAACAAAATGATCTTACAATTGCAAATATTTATGTCCCCAACTTGGGAGCACCCAAATATATAAAACAATTAATAGTAAACATAAACAAACTCATTGATAATAATACAATAATAGTTGGGGACTTTAACACCCCACTTCCAGCAATGGGCACATCATCTAAGCAGAAAATCAACAAGGAAACAATGGCTTTGAATGACACACCAGACCAGATGGACTTAACAAATATATTCAGTATATTTCATTCTAAAGCAGCAGAATACACATTCTTTAAAACGCACGTGGAACCCTCTCCAGAATAGATCACATACTAGGTCACAAATCAGACCTCAGCAACTACAAAAAGATTGAGATCATACCATGCATCTTTTCTGACCACAACGTTACAAAACTTGAAGTCAACCACAAGAAAAAAATGTGGAAAGACCACAAATACTCAAATGTTAAAGAACAACCTATTAAAGAATGAATGGGTAGACCAGAAAATTAAAGTATAAAAAAAATAGATCAAAACAAATGAAAATGAAAACACAACAGTCCAAAACCTTTGGGATGTTGCAAAAGCAGTTCTAAGAGGGAAGTATATAACAATAAAGGCCTACCTCAAGAGGCAAGAAAAATCTCAAATAATCTAACCTTACAACTACAGTAGCTAGAAAAAGAAGAATAAATGAAGCCTAAAGTCAGCAGAAGAAGGGAAATAATAAAGATTAGAGCAGAAATAGATGATATGGAAAATAATAAAGATTAAAGCAGAAATAGATGATACGGAAACTATTCTAGATCAATGAAACCAGGAGCTGGTTCTTTGAAAAAATTAATAAAATTGATAAACCCCTAATCAGACTTATCAAAAAGAAAGAGAAAGGACCCAAATAAATAAAATCACAAATTAAAGAGAAATAACAACCACCACCACAGAAGTACATATAATTATAAGAGAATATTATGAAAAATTATATGCCAGCAAACTGTGTAATCTGGAAGAAATGGACAAATTCCTAGAAACATAAACTACCCAAACTGAAACAGGACAAAATAGAAAACTTGAACAGATTGGTAACCAGCAGAGAAAATTAATCAGTAATCAACATTCAACCAACAAACAAAAGTGCAAGGCCAGATAGCTTCCCAGGGGAATTCTACCAAACATTTAAAGAAGAGTTAATACCTATTATTCTCAAACTATTCCAAAAAACAGAAATGGAAGGAAAACTCCAAACTCATTCTATGAGGCCAGTATTACTCTGATTTCAAAACCAGACAAAGACTTCACTAAAAAAAAGAGAACTATAGGACAATATCCCTGATGAACATGGATGCAAATATTCTCCACAAAATACAACAAATCAAATCATTCCCCATAATCAAGTGGGAATTATTCCTGGGCTGCAAGGACGGTTCAATATTCACAAATCAATCATCGTGATACATCACATTAATAAAAGAAAGGATAAGAACCATATGATCCTCTTAATAGAATTGAGGGAAAGCATTTGACAAAATGCAGCATTCATTCTTGATAAAAAACCCTCAACAAAGTGGGGATAGAGGGAACATAACTCAACATCATAAAATCCATTTAGGAAAAAAAAAACCCACCACTAATATCCAAAGGGGAAAACTGAGACATTTTCCTCCACAGTCAATAGCAAGACAGGGTTGTCCACTCTCACCACTTGTTACTTAACATAGTACTGAAAGTCCTAGCCAACACAATCAGACAACAAAAGGAAATAAAGGCATTCAAATCGGTAAGGAAGTCAATCTTTCACTATTGCAAATGACATAGTACTGTATGGTGATTAACATAATATAATAAAATAAAATTAAAAAAAAAAAATCCTAAAGACTCAAAGATTCCTCCAAAAAACTACTAGAACTGATAAATGAATTTAGTAAAATCGCAGGATACAAAATCAACATACAGAAATCTGTTGCATTTCTATATACAAAATCAACATACAGAAATCTGTTGCATTTCTATATAGAATCTGTATCATTCTATATATAAGGAAGCAGCGGAAATAAATCAAGGATTTGATCCCATTTAATTACACCAAAACCCATAAGAAATCTGGGAGTAAACCTAACCAAAGACATAAGAGATCTGTATTCTGAAAATGACAAAAAACTTATGAAAGAAATTTAAGATGACACAGAGAAATGGAAAAACATTCCATGATCATGAACTGGAAAAACAAATATTGTTTAAAATGTCTGTACTATGCAAAACAATCCACACACATTTAATGCAATCCCTATCAAAAAACCAACAATATTTTTCACAGAGCTAGAACAAAACAATCCTAAATTTTGTATGAAACCACAAAGGACCCTGAATAGCTAAAGCAATCTTGAAAAAGAAGAGCAAAGCTGGAGGCATCACAATTCTGGTTTTCAAGTTATATTCCAAAGTTGCATGATAGTATGATATTGGCACAAAAACAGACACATAGATCAATAGAAAAGAAAACCCAGAAATGAGTTCACAATTATATGGTCAATTAATCTTCAAAAACGCAGCAAAGAATATACAATGAAACAAAGACAGTACCTTCAACAAATGGTGGTAGGAAAACTGGGCAGCAACACACAGTTGAATGAAACCAAACCACTTACTTATACCATACACAAAAATACATTCAAAATAGATGAAACATCTAAATGTGAGACAGAAACCATTAAAATGTTTTTTAGAAGACAACACAGTCAATAACCTCTTTGACATGGGCCAAAGCAACACCTTAAGAGATAAGCCTCTTGAGTCAAAGGAAACAAAAACAAAAATAAAGTAATGTGACTTCATTGAAATAATGTTTTGCACAACAAAGGAAACAATCAACAAAACTAAAAGGCAACACACAGAATGGGAGAAGATATTTGCAAATGACACATCTGATAAAGGTTTCCTATCCAATATCTATAAAGAACTTATACAACTCAACACTCAAAAAGTAATAATCTAGAGGAGAGTTAAGATGGTGGAGGAGTAGAGGAGCCCTTTTTCAGGCGGTCCCCTGAGTCGAGTTGGATAGGTACCAGACAAGCCTGAACATCCACGGAATCAGCCTGAGATGCAGGAAGATACATCTGGATCTCTACAAATGAACATCTCCAGTGCTGAGTATTGAGGTACGAAGCAGGGAGCCATGAAACCGTGCACAGATATTGGAAGATAAATGGAAGGGGGAGGGAGCCACCGCGTTGAGTCACCAGGATGCGGTAGCCACCTGCACAGGGGGGCCGGGGGACTCACGGATAAGCAACCACCAGAGAGCAGACTGAGACTGTGAGCCAGGGAACATGCGCCACCAGACTGAAACGGAGCTCCAGTGTGCTCACTGGAACCAGACTGAGACCGGAAGCTCCAGGAGCACGTGGGGGCGGCTAGCAGTGTTACAAACACAAAGGACAGAGACGCGCCGGCCCTGGAAGTGAGGGCTGGGACGCCGGGTGTGGGACGCACATCCCGGGACGCTACAGGGTTGAGCAGCACCAACAGAAACAGAGTTAAAGTGGCCAGAACATCAGTGGAGAATGATCGGCAATCCCTTTGTTCTGAGACAGAGGCTGAGATTCGGCCACTGCTGCTCTGACTCTCAGAAGAGGCACAGCAAACCGCCAGGGAAAGCTGCCAGAGAACAAAAGCCTAGAAACACCGGCTCACAGTGTGCACATCCCCATCCCCCCTAACAGGGGACACCGAGACTCTACCCAAACAGGTTTGCCTGAGTATCGATGGGGCAGGCCCCTCCCCCAGAAGGCAGGCTGAATAATCAAGAATCCCACATCCCTAAGATCCCTATAAAACAAGGGCACATGGCCTGGGTCCCGGTCAATAATTTGGCTCTGGACAACCCCACAACCTCTCCTCATCAGAATGATGAGAGGGATAAATCCCCCCAGCAAAGGAAGGAATGAGTCTGTGGCCTCTGCCACAGAACTAATGGATATGGATATAACCAAATTATCAGAAATGGAATTCAGAGTAACAGTGGTCAAGATTATGTGCAGAATTGAAAAAAAGTATTAACGAAAATGTTAATGAGAATATAGAATCTCTAAGGTTGGAAATGAGAGCTAATCTGGCAGAAATTAAAAATTCTATGAGCCAAATGCAGTCAAAACTAGAGGCTCTGATGGCCAGGGTGAATGAGGCAGAAGAACGTATCAGTGAATTTGCTGATGGGTTAGTAGAAGAAAAAGTGAAAATAGATTCTGGACTCAAAAAAATCCACGCTCAGAAATGTAGGTTATGGGAGATTACTGACTCAATGTAACATTCCAATGTCAGAATCATTGGCATGCCCGAGGGGGTGGAGAAAAACAGAGGTCTAAAAGAGATATTTGAACAAATTGTAGCTGAAAACTTCCCTAATATAGCAAGGGAAACAAACATTCGTATCCAAGAGGCAGAGAGGATCCCTCCCAAGCTCAACTATGACAAACCTACGCCACGTCACATCATAGTGCAATTTGCAAATATTAGATCCAAGGATACAGTATTGAAAGCGGCCAGGGCAAAGAAATTTCTCACGTACCAAGGCAAAGATATCAGAATTATATCAGACCTGTCTACACAGACCTGGAATGAGAGAAAGGGTTGGGGGGGGGGCATTTTTAAAGCTCTTTCAGAGAAAAACATGCAGCCAAGGATCCTTTATCCAACAAGGCTGTCATTCAGAATTCATGGAGAAATAAAGACCTTCCAGAATCGCCAGTCATTGACCAATTTCAAAACCATGAAACCAGCCCTACAGGTGATATTAAGGGGGGTTCTATAAAAGTAATAAGGCCCGAAGAGTGATACAGAACAGAAAGTCACAATTGATAGAAACAAAGACTGTACTGGCAACCTGGCATCATTAAAATAATATCCCTCAATAATCAGTCTCAATGTAAATGGCCTAAATGCTTCTATAAAATGCCACAGAGTTGCAGATTGGATAAAAAGACATGAGCCATCCACTTGCTGTCTACAAGAGACTCATTTTTAACCNGAAGAAATAGATTTCTTAAATAGGCCAATTAACTATGAAGAAATTGAGTCAGTGATAAACAACCTTCCAAATAATAAAACTCCAGGCCCAGACGGTTTTCCTGGGGAATTCTACCAAACATTCAAAGAAGAAATAATACCTATTCTCCTAAAGCTATTTCAAAAAATAGAAACAGAAGGAAAGCTACCAAACTCATTCTATGAGGCCAATATTACCTTGATCCCCAAACCAGGCAAAGACCCCATCAAAAAGGGAACTACAGACCAATTTCCCTAATGAATATGGACGCCAAAATCCTCAACAAGATCCTGGTTAATAGAATCCAACTGTACTTTAAAGGATTATCCACCATGACCAAGTGGGATTCATCCCTGGAAAGCAAATGAGAGACTATGGGCTATGAGAAACAAACTGAGGGCCTCAGAGGGGAGGGGGGTGGGGGAATGGGATAGACTGGTGATGGGTGGTAAGGAGGGCACGTATTGCATGGTGCACCGGGTGTTATACGCAACTAATGAATCATCGAACTTTACATCAGAAACCAGGGATGTACAGTACGGTGACTAACATAATATAATAAAAAATCATTCAAAAAAAAATTCACAAATCATTCACCATAATACATCATAGAACAAGAAAAGACTCAAGAACCATATGATCCTCTCAATTTATGCAGAAAAAAGCATTTGAGAAAATAAACCATCCTTTCCTGATTAAACCCCTTCAGAGTGTAGGGATAGAGGGTACATTCCTCAATCTCATAAAAGCCATCTATGAAAAGCCTACAGCAAATATCATTCTCAACGGGGAAAAGCTGGAAGCCTTACCCTTAAGATCAGGAACACGACAAGGATGCCCACTCTCGACACTACTATTCAACATTATAGTAGAAGTCCATGCAACAGCAATCAGACAACAAAAAGGGATAAAACGTATCCTAATTGGCAAAGAAAGTCAAAATGTCTCTCTTTGCAGATGACATGACACTCTATATGGAAAAACCAAAAGAATTCATGCCCAAATTATTAGAAGTTATAGACCAATTCAGTAATGTGGCGGCGTACAAAATCAATGCACAGTAATCAATTGCATTTCTATACTCGAAAAACGAGACTGAAGAAAGAGAAATTAGGGAATCCACCCCATTTACAAGAGCACCAAAAACCATACATTACCCTGGAATTAACTTAACTAGAGACATAAAGGATCTATATTCTAGAAACTATAAATTACTCTTGAAAGATTTGAGGAAGACACAAAAAGATGGAAAAATATTCCATGCTCATGGATCAGAAGAATTAACATAGTTAAAATCTCCATGCTACCCAGAGGAATCTACACTTTCAATACTATCCCGATCTAAATACCAAAGACATTTTTCAAAGAACTGGAACAAATAGTCCTTAAATTTGTATGGAACCAGAAAAGGCCTGAATCGCCAAGGAACTGTTGAAAAGGAAAAGCAAAGCTGGGGGCATCACAATGCCAGATTTCGAGCTGTACTACAAAGCTGTGATCACAAAGACAGCATGGTACTGGCACAAAAACAAACACATAGAGTAATGGAACGGATTAGAGAACCCAGAAATGGACCCTCAGTTCTTTGGGCAACTAATCTTTGATAAAGCAGGAAAAAACATCGGGTGGAAAAAAGACAGGCTCTTCAATAAATGGTGCTGGGAAAATTGGACAGCTACATGCAAAAGAATGAACCTTGACCACTTTCTCACACCATACACAAAGATAAACTCCAAATGGATGAAAGACCTTGGTGTGAGACAGGAATCCATCAAAATCCTGGAGGAGAACATAGGCAGCCACTTCTACGACACCAGCCAAAGCAACCTTTTTCATGACACATCTCCAAAGGCAAGAGAAACAAAAGATAAAATGAACTGGTGGGACTTCATCAAGATAAAATCTTCTGCACAGCCAAGGAAACAGTCAAAAAAACTAAGAGGCAGCCCACGGAATGGGAGAAGATATTTGCAAATGGTACTACAGATAAAAGACTGGTATACAAGATCTACAAAGAACTTCTCAAACTCANTGAGATCATGACCTGAGCCAAAGCCAAGAGTTGGACGCTTAACCAAGTGCACCACCCAGGAGCCCCTCATACTTGCAATTTCTTAAAAAGAAGCTGTCTCATGCAAATGGCTAACAGACACATGAAAAAATGTTCAAAATCATTAGCCATCAGGGAAATTCAAATCAAAACCACACTGAGATACCACCTTACGCCAGTTAGAATGGCAAAAATTGACAAGGCAAGAAACAACAATTGCTGGAGAGGATGTGGAGAAAGGGGATCCCTCCTACATTGTTGGTGGGAATGCACGTTGGTACAGCCACTTTGGAAAACAGTTTGGAGGTCCCTTNTTAAAAATGGAGCTACCCTATGACCCAGCCATTGCACTACTGGGTATTTACCCCAAAGATATAGACATAGTGAAGAGAAGGGCCATATGCACCCCAATGTTCATAGCAGCATTGTCCACAATAGCTAAATCGTGGAAGGAAGTGAGATGCCCTTCACAGATGACTGGATTAAGAAGTCGTGGTCCATATGTACAATGGAATATTACTCAGCTATCAGAAAGAACTAGTTCTCAACATTTGCTGCAACATTGACAGGACTGGAGGACATAATTCTAAGTGAAATAAGTCAAGCAGAGAAAGACAATTATCATATGATTTCTCTCATCTATGGAACATAAGTACTAGGAAGATCGGTAGGGGAAGAAAGGGATAAAGAAAGGGGGGGTAATCAGAATGGGGAATGAAGCATGAGAGACTATGGACTCTGAGAAACAAACTGAGGGCTTTGGAGGGGAGGAGGTGGAGGAATGGGATAGGATGGTGATGGGTAGTGAGGAGGGCATGTATAGCATGGTGCACTGGGTGTTTATACGCAACTAATGAATCATCAAACCTTGTATCAGAAACCAGGGATGCACTGTATGGTGACTAACATAATAAAAAAACATTAAAATAAAAAATAATTATAATCTAGTTAAGAAATGGGCAGAAGACATGATTAAACATTTTTCCAAAGACATACAGATGGCTAACAGGTACATGAAAAGATGCTCGACATCACTCATCATCAGGGAAATACAAATCAATACTACAAAGAGATATCACCTCTCACCAATCAGAATGGCTAAAATTAACAACACGGAAAAAACAGCTGTGATTAAGGATGTGGAGATAGGGGAACTTTCTTGCACTGTTGGTGGGAATGCAAACTGATTCAGCCACTGTGGAAAACAGTATGGAGGTTCCTCAAAAAGTTAAAAGGAGAACTACCCTACAACCCAGCAATTGCACTACTAGGTATTTACCCCCAAAGAATACAGAAATACTGATTTGAACGTGGTACATGCACCCTGATGATTATAGCAGCATTATCAACAATAGCCAAATTATGAAAAGAGCCCAAATGTCCATCAACTGAAGAATAGATAAAGAAGTTGTGGTATATTTACACAATGGAATATTAGTTGTGAAAAATAATGAACTCTTGCCATTTGCAGCATGGATGGAGTTAAAGAGTATTATGCTAAGTGAAATAAGTCAGAGAAAGACAAATACCTCAAGATTTCATTCATATATGTGGAATTTAAGAAACAAGACATGAACATATAAAAAAAAAAAGGAGAGGGCAACCAGGAAACAGTCGCTTAACTATAGAGAACAAACTGAGGGTTACTGGAGAGTAGGGCAGGGGATCGGTTAAATGGTTAATGGGTTAAGGAAGGCACTAGTAGTGATGAGCACTGGGTGTCATATGTAAGTGATGAATCACTAAATTTTACAACTGAAACAAATATTACACTGCATGTTAATCAAATGGAATTTAAACAGAAGTTTGGGGAGAAAAAAGAAACCCAAACCTTTCTTACCTTTTTTTTTTTTTTTGAGGACAGTGAGGACTTAATCTTCAAAAGTTCCTTGGAAGAGAAAAAATATTTTCATTCCATTATTTTGGAAGCTGTGGTTGTCATTCTCCTCCCAATGGTTTGGAAGACTCTATCCTTCTAATGTAGAAGAAAAAGGAAAATAATCCAATAGTTAAGTTTCTATATTGAAATAGACTGATGATTCATTTCACATTGTACTGCATTTGCAGTGCTCCTTTATCTTATCCAGCTTCACACCTTCCCATTCCAATCTATTCCACTGAATAATAACTTTTATAAACAGGTTTTGGTCTTTATCTAATTAAACTTTCTTCTCCTTTAACCTTGCAGTTTCTTGACTTCAGTGTCAACACACCTGTCCTGTCCTGAAAGTCTACTGGTATCTCTAGGTTATTTTTCAGTATCCTTTATAGGTAATTTTTCTCTATTTTTTAAACATTACTGTCTCTCAGGATTCCATTCTGCTCCCACTTCTCTTTTAACTCTACACCTTTCCCCTGGATAATCTTATATATTATTTTGATAACTCCCTAATGTGTATCTGCAGGCCAATCCAACTCCTTGCAAGCAGGATGTACCATAAACAACTAAAATTCATTGTGTCCAAACCTGAAGTCAGTGTATCTCCATTCAACTGCTATCTCCAGAAACAGCACAGTCAACTCAGTTCCTCAAGGCTCTATCCTGGACATAGTACTTGTCCCTTCACCTTCTCCAGGCATCCAATTCCCAATCAAACACCAATCACTTCCTTCCATGCCACCCTTGCCAAGTTTAGGTCCCCCTTTCCTCTTCTCTGTAGTCTCCCCATCTATCTCCTTGTCTCCCATCTAAATCACATTCCAGGAAGACAATTAGTGTTCTTTCTGAAATGCATATCTGATCTGTCATTCTCCTGCTTGAAGGAATGGATTCCCCTTTTACTCCCACTACTACTCTCAGGACTCAGGTCTCAAACTTACAAAATCCTTCATAATCTGGCCCCAACCTACCATTTTATAGGACCACAGTTAGCTCAAATGATACTTCAGTGCCGATTAGAAAAGACATCCCTTTTTCAGTGCAGATTCAGCCTCATGTCAGAGTGAAAGTCTTGGAGAGGAGTGTTGGCTGGATTTTTACATCCACCTTCACCTGATGTTTTTGTGCAGAGCCCAGAGTCCGTAATCTCATGTGGTGGCCTAGCCACTCAATCTCCTAGATCTATTCCCCCAATGTGCCACTTTTCCTCTGCATTTTTGTGCATGATGTCCCTCTTAATGTCCCCTGCCCCACATATGCCCCTCCTCCTTCACCTAAATCTTTTTCATCTTCAATTCATAATCCATTTTCTCTAGGCTGTCCTCCATCTTCTACTGTGACTTTCACTGTCACAGACCATATCACAACGTGTCATTGTGAACTGTATGTCTTATTCTTACTAAATTAGAAATTCTGGGAGGGCAAGGGCCATGCCTGTCTCACTGACCATTTTATTCCAGTCCTAAGCATTTGCTTCGCACCTAAAAGATAAAAAAAAAAATGTTAGATGTATCTAAATCACACTGTCTGAAACTGCTCCAAAAACTAATCCCAAATTTATTTTTATTCACTCTGACTTTAAATTATAGGTCAGAAAGACCTTAAATAGAGATTGTGGCTAAATCAAAACAATAGTAATGGAAAGCCAGATCCCTCAGGATGAAATCATGATAAAAGAAAAGAATATCATAAGGGTGGTAAAGTTGACAGAAATATGTGCTATTATTTAAACATCTAAGGTTCTGATTGCCAAGGCCTATATCTCTATCTGTTTCTCATTTCTTTCCTGAAAGCTAACATTTAGTTTCTTCTTAAAGTTTTGCCTTGAAACCAAATGCTGACTGTCTATATTTTAAATTTGATCATTGATCTGATCAAACCGTACTATATTCTGTCCTTTCTGAAGCATGCTGAGAAATGGCTCAATGTCTGTATGTCTTGTCTGCTTAGAAAACAGATATGACACTAAAATTTTAAAAAATGTGTATGTGTTTCTCCTGGGCTTTTCAGGTCCCTCTGGCCAGATTGGGTTCATTTGTAATGGAGAATTTGTACCGATTTTGCAAGCTTTGCTAATACCCCTGTAAGAAACATAACCTTGAGGCATTCAGGTTAACAAGTGGAGTTGCTACAAACTTTGTCAGTGTTTCCTTAGAGTTTGTTTAAGAAACCATGAACTATAGCAGTGAACTCTACAGTTAGAATTATTTTTCTAGGAAAATTCACAATAGAAGTGATAGTGGCACTATCACCATAAGATGGGTTGTGGGTGTTTTAAATGAAATACAAGACATAAAAGGCAATTGAAAGTCTTACCATGAAAAACTAGCAGACTCACAAAAAGTAACTCAAAAATAGGTTAAAAACTTAAATGTGTGACCTGAAACCATGAAACTCCTAGAAGAAAACATAAGGGAAGAATCTGTAACATGGGTTGTGGTAATCATTTTTGCATATGACACCTAAAGCACAAGCATTAAAATAAAAAATAAACGAGGAAGGCTAAATCAAACTAGAAGTCCCATACAGAAAAAAAAAATTAACAAAATGAAAAGACAACTACAGAATCAGAATATTTGTATACCATATATCTGATAAAAGGTTAATATCTGAAATATATAAAGAACTCATACACTTAATAGCAAAAAAGTAATAATGATAATCCAATTTTTAAATGGGCAAAAGACATGAGTGGACATTCTTCAAAAAAATATACATAAATGGCCAATAGATACATGAAAAGATGCTCAACAGCACTCATGATTACAGGCATGCAAGTTAAAATCACCTGTTAGAGTGGCCATCATCAAAAAGATAAGAGATAACAAATGCTGGTGAGAATGCGGAGAAAGGAGAACGCTTGTGCATTGTTGGTGGGAATGCAAACTGGTACAGCCACTGTGGAAGACATTAGGGAGGATCCTCAAAAAATTAAAATAGAATCACCAAATGATCTAGCAATTCCACTTCTGAGAATATATCCAAAAGAAACAAAACCAAAAGATATCTCCACCCTGATGTTCATAGCAGAATTATTTACAATAGCCAAGATATGGAAATAATCTAAGCATCCAGCAATGGATGAATGGATAAAGTTGTGGTATATATACACAATGGAATGTTATTCAGCCATTAAAAAAAAGAGGAAATCCTGGCGTTTATGACAACATGAATGACACTTGAAGGCATTATGTTAAGTAAAAAAAAGAAAGTAAGACAGAGAAACACAAATACCATATGATCTCACTTACGTGTGGAATCTTAAAAAAGGAATTACAGAAGAATGAATCAGATCTGTAGTAATCAGGAGGAGGGGGAATTAGAGGAAGGTTGTTAAAAGGTACAACTTGCCAGTTATAAGACAAATAAGTACTAGGGATATAATATACAGCATGATGACTATAGTTAACATTGCTATATGATACATATGAAAGTTGTTGTGAGAGTAGATCTTAAGAGTTCTTATAACAAGGAAAAAATTTGTTATTTTTTCTTTTCATTGGATCTGTGTGAGGTGATAGATGCTAACTAAACTTATTGTAGCAATCATTTCACAATATATTTAAGTCAAACCATTATGATCTATACCTTAAATTTATACAATAATGCATGTCATTTATATCTCAATAAAACTGAAAAAAAGAGAGAGAGAGTGGTGCTCTTTATTTATCTATTCACTCAAACACTTTTTACTGATTGTTTAGGATGTATCAGACAGTATGCCTGATGCTTCAGGGATATAGTAGTGACCAGAGTGACAGGTCCCTGACCTAATGGATGTTTATACTCCAATAGGCAAGAAATCATCCCCACTGTTGATGTGATATTTCTTGTGATCAGATTGCTCATTTACATCCAACTAGGTATGAAGAGTATACTAGAAGATCATGTCTCTGATCTCTTTATTCTCTTTTTTCATCCTCTTGTAATCCTATTTCACTGGCACATATTCTAATTGTTGACTCTAATTCAGCTGTCTCTGGTTGGGATGGGCAGGCATTTTTCTCATTAGGACTCGAGTCTGGTGTTGGAATCTTACAGGTAGTGAGACTTGACAAAGTGGCTTCTGGTCTCATGAGCCAATGGTGCAAAGATAAGCTGTCAACTGCTTCTTGGGGTCAGGAGAGCCAGCATTCTCATCCTCTGCCTTCCCAATCCTCTACCTCAGCTCCATCACTGTATTCCATGTGGCCTGTGGCCCACAGAAGATTGGGGTTGGGGAAGCCTGTGAAATTCTATCCAAGGACTTCAACATAGTCCAAAGCCATGCAAAATCACTGCAAGTCTGAGTGCTGTCTATCTCATGAGAGATATGTAGCCAGTCCAAGAACATAGGAGTAGAGTTAGGGAGGAAGAGAATAAACATCTCCATTTCCCAGAACCTCTGCAGATTCTTAAATCTTCAACTAGGTGGACTTCAGGCACTCATCTTGGAAAAATTGTGCTATTAAAAATAATACTATGAATTATATTACTACTATGAATTAACCAACTACTATCTTTCAGAAATTAGAATTGCTGACTGTTCTGCCACTAAGTGATTACAACAATATCAGACATCTTCCTGTGCTCATTTCCTCTTTATATAATAAGGAGATTAGAGTATAAGACCACCAGAATCTGATTTAAGACTCTAGTGATCCCCTAGCACTCTTTAGAAATGTAGAATCCTCTAGTTTAAACTCTAATCCCAAGCTTCTTTTCTGGCTGTGTCTTCTGACTTCTCTGAGTGACTCTCTACTGAAGCTAAACTGGCAGATGCTAACTCTACTTCACAAGATTTGCACACCTATTTCCCTTCTTGGAATTCCTTTCTTTCACTTATTTCTTTGGAGTATGCACTGTCAGGAAAGGCAGTCCTCCACAGGCCCTGAGAGTCCATGCACATTATTGCTGAGTGTGCCAAACTTCAAGGACAATGCAACTTACCACATGCATAGCATCCATCTGGGCTCATTGCCTCTCCCTGTGGGACTTGAAGGCAGGAGAACAGGCTGCTTTTTTCATATGCTATGAGATTTAAACTGTCTTGCTCTTATCCATCGTCTAATCATTTATGGAGTGGTGGCAGGTTTATTCCTTATCATCTTCTATGAGGTTGGAGTCTTTCCTTTACATGCACACTCATAAAGACCAAAGGAAAATTTTATCTCCACCATAAACACCCAAAGATCCAAAGACTTTTCCATCATCCTCTGCACGTCTATGTGTTAAAATTAAAAAGAGTTGTACTACAAGGAAGTTAGGGAAACTGGGGGAGTTGACCATGGCTACAGTTCTAATCCTAGCTTTGAAAGTACAGTACATTTATTACAAACTCATCATAAAGTTGATTAGGTACAGGGAAAGTGACTCCAGAAAACCAAACTGAAGTACAAACAGGGACCCAATTTTTTTCATTTTCAGTAAGAAATATGACTGTTATGTTCATCTGAAATGTATCTGTTGGTATGACAAAGCATTCTCTCACCACAGGCAGATCTATTTGAAAAGCTAAGTTATAGTCACATGGTTCCTTGGTAAGCATAGAATCAGAGCCAAGAGTTGGTTGAGTGAGGCCAATATACAAGGGTAGAATCAGAGTAGGAGTGCTTATGTGAGCCCTTCTCACTTTACAGATTTACCCACCACAGAAAAGGACAAATGAGGTTCTTGGTGTAGGGCAACCTTGTCTAGAGAGCACTTTTCTTCCGTTTATGTTCCACTGCTGCCCATCCATCTACTTCCACGTGGGTGCTTCCTCTTTACTGAAGCTTTAGAAATTAGACCATAAACTTCAATGTAATGGAAGGACAGACTTGATATTTGTTGTTTTTTGTTTTGTTTTGTTTTAAGATTCTATTTATTTGAGGGGGAGAGACCATGAGTCAGGGGCAGAGGCAGAGGGAGAAGGAGAAGCAGATTCCCAGCTAAGCACAGATCCCAATGCGGGGCTCAATCCCAGGACCCTGAGATCATGACCTGAGCCAAAGGCAGACACTTAACCAACTGAGCCACCAAGGTGCCCCTGATATTTGTTGTCTTAAAACCTCAGGAGCTTCCCAGGTGGAATCTGAAACTGATCCCTATAAAGCAGAGGGCACAGAGAGACAGAGGCAAGCCAATCCAGATTAGTAAGTTTAATAAGCAATGTGCTTGAGCAGCCCCAAAATGGATCTCCATACCCACCAGTCAAATCTTAAAAGTTTCTATAGAGACCTTAATGAGGTTCAGTCTTGTGTATGTCCAGGTGGTCTCAGTAACACCTTACTCTCTCCCGGCTGTATCCTTGAAAATGGACTCCTCTTTCCTCTANAGGAGGGATCCCCTTTCTCCACATCCTCTCCAACAATTGTTGTTTCTTGCCTTGTCTATCTTTGCCATTCTAACTGGCGTAAGGTGGTATCTCAGGTGTGGTTTTGATTTGAATTTCCCTGATGGCTAATGATTTTAACATTTTTTCATGTGTCTGTTAGCCATTTTTATGTCATCAGNCAGTAGTGCAATGGCTGGGTCATAGGGTAGTTCAATTTTTAACTTTTTAAGGGACCTCCACACTGTTTTCCAGAGTGGCTGTACCAACTTGCATTCCCACCAACAATGTAGGAGGGATCCCCTTTCTCCACATCCTCTCCAACAATTGTTGTTTCTTGCCTTGTCTATCTTTGCCATTCTAACTGGCGTAAGGTGGTATCTCAGTGTGGTTTTGATTTGAATTTCCCTGATGGCTAATGATTTTGAACATTTTTTCATGTGTCTGTTAGCCATTTGTATGTCTTCATTGGAAAAGTGTCTGTTCATATCTTCTGCCCATTTTATGATTTATTTATTTGTTTCTCACGTATTGAGTTTGAGAAGTATTTTGTAGATCTTGGATACCAGTCTTTCATCTGTAGTACCATTTGCAAATATATTCTCCCATTCCGTGGGCTGTCTCTTAGTTTNCTCTTAGTTTTTTTGACTGTTTCCTTGGCTGTGCAGAAGCTTTTTATCTTGATGAAGTCCCACAAGTTCATTTTATCTTTTGTTTCTCTTGCCTTTGGAGATGTGTCATGAAAAAGTTTGCTGTGGCCGATGTCAAAGAGGTTGTTGCCTATATTCTCCTCTAGGATTTTGATGGATTCTATTTTTTTATAAGGAGAAATAAGGCCAACAGAACACTGGAATGGGGAAGAGGCTAAATGGATGTGAGATTTCAGGGGATAAGAGCTGTTACCTGGAACACTTAAGAAAGTCCACAGGTAGGCTGACACTTTGTTATCTCTGGAGCCCAGGACAGATAAGGAGTCAGATGACAAGTGACACAAGAAAGGACAGATGAGGGAGGCACCAAAACCCTCAGAGACCTAGGACCATTGCCACAGGTTTTCCAGTCAGGATGTCTCCCCTAAGAAACATAGTCATTGGAAGTCCAGAGATACTAAGTCCCAACCTTCTCCTGATTCCACTAGCCTCAAGTTGTCCCTTCATTTAAAAAAGGAGGACTGGAGAACTGTTAAAAAAAATTGTGCAGGAGCCACCAACCCAAGAAATGCTCCAGCTCCAGGAGCAGGTGCCACAAAAGCAACCTGCACACACACAGACACTCTGACCTCAGCATCCCAGCCACAGACAACTTAATTACCTTTTCAATGCCTAAGAATGATCTTCCTTATGTCTGAGACCAGATCTCACTGACATCTGCATCCTTCACTTACAGAGAAGGCTTTATCTCTAAGTAGACCCCATCTAAATAGGTCCATCTTCTCCAGCAGCACTCCACCCCTTGCTCCACATCCCTACTCACCTCCTATTCATTTTCTTCATAGCACACACCACAACTTAAAAATATATATTCCTTTGTTTCTTTTTACTGTCTTCCTGATAAGCTTGAAAGCTCTGTATGTACAATAACTGTATTTATCTATCATGCTTACTCAGTATCAAGGACAATACCAGGCAAAAGTTATACAGACTTCATAAAGACTTGTGGAATAGGTGAATGAATGTTGATTAGCTGATGGCATGGTAGAAAGTGTCATAGCTCACTACTGTGTCAGCCCTTTAATTCAGGATAGGAGCTTATCTTCAAGAGCCATGTCTGAGCTTGGCACTGGGAACAAATAAGGACTGGAGTACTCCTGTTTTCCTGATGCTGAAAGGATAATTGGGTATGGGGGTAGTTAAAGGGACTGAGTAGGATTTGGTGATTAGAACTGGAATAGAAGAAATGATGGAAAAAGAGCTTTTGCAGCAATCCTCTTTCATTCAATTTTTAGCTCAGAATGCTTTAGAGTTTTCCTTGTGTATCTTGTTTTCAGTTCTTCATCTTAAAATGCATAATTTGCACAGCTTCGAAGGAATAATTGGCAACATATGAATATGCATGTGCATATTTATGACATTGCATCTATCAGCACAATATTACCTTTTCTCCTGGCTTTAAAATGTATGCCTTTACCCCTTAGAATAATGAGTCTACATGGATTGGTGTCAAATGGCACTACCATTCTTTATTAGTTTTCCTTTT
>NC_048225.1:30654345-30675237 GCF_002007445.2 Ailuropoda melanoleuca | reverse complement strand
TTCTCCCATTCCGTGGGCTGCCTCTTAGTTTTTTTGACTGTTTCCTTGGCTGTGCAGAAGCTTTTTATCTTGATGAAGTCCCACAAGTTCATTTTATCTTTTGTTTCTCTTGCCTTTGGAGATGTGTCATGAAAAAGGTTGCTGTGGCCGATGTCAAAGAGGTTGTTGCCTATATTCTCCTCTAGGATTTTGATGGATTCTATTTTTTTATAAGGAGAAATAAGGCCAACAGAACACTGGAATGGGGAAGAGGCTAAATGGATGTGAGATTTCAGGGGATAAGAGCTGTTACCTGGAACACTTAAGAAAGTCCACAGGTAGGCTGACAGTTTGTTATCTCTGGAGCCCAGGACAGATAAGGAGTCAGATGACAAGTGACACAAGAAAGGACAGATGAGGGAGGTACCAAAACCCTCAGAAACCTAGGACCATTGCCACAGGTTTTCCAGTCAGGATGTCTCCCCTAAGAAACATAGTCATGGAAGTCCAGAGATACTAAGTCCCAACCTTCTCCTGATTCCACTAGCCTCAAGTTGTCCCTTCATTTAAAAAAGGAGGACTGGAGAACTGTTAAAAAAAATTGTGCAGGAGCCACCAACCCAAGAAATGCTCCAGCTCCAGGAGCAGGTGCCACAAAAGCAACCTGCACACACACAGACACTCTGACCTCAGCATCCCAGCCACAGACAACTTAATTACCTTTTCAATGCCTAAGAATGATCTTCCTTATGTCTGAGACCAGATCTCACTGACATCTGCATCCTTCACTTACAGAGAAGGCTTTATCTCTAAGTAGACCCCATCTAAATAGGTCCATCTTCTCCAGCAGCACCCCACCCCTTGCTCCACATCCCTACTCACCTCCTATTCATTTTCTTCATAGCACACACCACAACTTAAAAATATATATTCCTTTGTTTCTTTTTACTGTCTTCCTGATAAGCTTGAAAGCTCTGTATGTACAATAACTGTATTTATCTATCATGCTTACTCAGTATCAAGGACAATACCAGGCAAAAGTTATACAGACTTCATAAAGACTTGTGGAATAGGTGAATGAATGTTGATTAGCTGATGGCATGGTAGAAAGTGTCATAGCTCACTACTGTGTCAGCCCTTTAATTCAGGATAGGAGCTTATCTTCAAGAGCCATGTCTGAGCTTGGCACTGGGAACAAATAAGGACTGGAGTACTCCTGTTTTCCTGATGCTGAAAGGATAATTGGGTATGGGGGTAGTTAAAGGGACTGAGTAGGATTTGGTGATTAGAACTGGAATAGAAGAAATGATGGAAAAAGAGCTTTTGCAGCAATCCTCTTTCATTCAATTTTTAGCTCAGAATGCTTTAGAGTTTTCCTTGTGTATCTTGTTTTCAGTTCTTCATCTTAAAATGCATAATTTGCACAGCTTCGAAGGAATAATTGGCAACATATGAATATGCATGTGCATATTTATGACATTGCATCTATCAGCACAATATTACCTTTTCTCCTGGCTTTAAAATGTATGCCTTTACCCCTTAGAATAATGAGTCTACATGGATTGGTGTCAAATGGCACTACCATTCTTTATTAGTTTTCCTTTTATAGTCCTTTATTCCAAGAACAAAACCATTTTCTTTAAAGGTTGTTTTTATAACATTCCTCCTCAGGTAATACAAAAAAAGAAGAAAGGGTTTGCTTCTGAACAGGACTGCATATACTAGGTGCAATACTGTCAACAGTAAAACAATATCTTTTATGTTTTCCATTCAAGTCCTCAAGTCTGTGAGTTTCTCAGATTGACCTGTCAACCACTCTGAGATTTTTGACCCTATGAAACTAGTCCTCCTATATCATCATGCCAGTCCACTGGGTCTCCATTACATTAAATTCATTTGCTAACATTTTTCTATTTACTTCTGTTTATCAGCTCACTCTCATCTGACCCTATCCTTTCTGCTTTCAATATACCCAGGTCGCCCCTCCCAGAATTAATATGGATTGAGAATGTACATGCTTAATATAGATAGTTTTATTAATCCCTACAGAAACCCAGTGAAGAAGTACTCTATCAGCTAGAGTTCTCAGGTTGCCAGCAATGGAAACCAGCTCTGACTAACTTAAACAATAGGAAATCTAGGGGAAGTATGCTGAAGTTCCCAGCATCAATGCGAAAGGCAAAAAAACAAGCTCAGAAATGAGCAGAAGCAAAGATATCTCTGAAGACCTAGGAATCAGAAACTATAGCAATAATAATAATGTCAGAACACTGCTACCAAAATAAATGAGTAAATACTCATACTGACATTTGCTAACTATGTACTAAATGCCATTACTTTACAAAATACATATTCGCATATCGCAATTTGTAATAAATATGAGTTTTTCTGCATCTGGTATCTATCTCTGTCAAGGTTTAAAAGCTCCCCAAAGGCAGAAACAATGTGTGTTTTATTCACTGATGCATACCTAACGTCAAATACAGTAGCCAACACTAGATGAAATAGTACTATTATCATTCTCATTATATACATGAGGAAACTGAGGCATAGGCAGGCTAAATATATCCCAAAGCCACACAGTTGGTATGTGATAGAGTCGAGATTGAAATATAGATGACCTGTCTCTAAAATCTGTTTTCTTAACCACCACTATCATATAGATTCCATCTATTTTAGTCTTTTTATTCTTGTGGTTAAGATAAGACTTCCAAAGGACCCATCCAATTGATATTCAGTGGATCACATATATGTGGATCACATACATGGATCACAAAAGACGAGTGGGCCCGTAATTACCAAGCCACTAAACTCAGTTCACTGAGGAAACAATAATTCCTCCAGAAGAAATCAAGGTATTACAAAGAAGATAAAATGGGAAGCCAAAAAACAACAAACATCTTGTCACAATGACCTTCAGGGAAACTATTATCTTCCCCATTTTAAAGATGAGGAAATTGAGGCATGAGTATATATTATAATGCTTTATTTTTATAGTGAATTAACTGACTGTATGGGTTAAATGATATCCCCTAAAATACATATGTACTTAGAATCTGTGAATGTGAATTTATTCGGAAATAAGTTTTTTTGCAGATATAATCAAGTTAGGATGAAGTCACACTGGGTTGAGATGGGCATTAATGATTAGATGTCCTTATAAAAAGGAAGAAATTTGGATTCAGACACACAGGAAGGAATCCTGCCATGTGGTGACAGAGGCAATGATTGGAGTGATGTCTACCAGCCAAAGAATACCAAATATTGCTGGCAACCACAAGAAGCTAAGTAAAGATAAGGACAGATCCTTCTTAGAGCTATCAGAGAGAGCACAGTCCTTCCCACATCTTGGGTAGACTCTGGCCTCCAGAATTGTGAGAGAATAATTTCCCTTGTTTTAAGCCACATAGTTTGTGGTATATTGTTATGGCAGCTCTTGGAAACCAATACACTCAGGCTCAAAAAATTAAGTTATACTAAATAACTCATAAGAAGAATATGCTGAATTATATAAGGCTTTTTCTCTTTTCTTTTTCTTACAATCCTCATGCCATCACTCTGCCTCCAATCTTCAGCTACCAAGTTCTCCCCCAGTTTGCCTAATATATCCCTCACTCCTACCAACTGCAACATCATTTTGAGACTTGTTCCTCCCATAATCTTCACTGTTAATCTCCTTCTGCCCAAAGTGAACCCAAGTAGTATTTCATTCCCCAAGGCCTGTTCAACTTTGTGTTAATTAGATACACTGGTATAGTAACTCAGAAATAGTTAAAGCACAGTAATGTAACATTTCCATTTAAAACAACTTTATGAAGACACTGGCACGATGATCATAGAGGATGAAAGAAGTTGGCTATCTAAAACATTCCATCCTTTGGTTCACACTCATGAGTCCAACAACTATGCTCCCTTTTTCTAAAACTATTCACATTTGGCCTCTTACACAATTTGAATCACTACTCCTTTTTTCAAAACTGTAATCTCTTGCCTGGGTGGCTCAGTTGGTTAGGCACTGGACTCTTGATTTACACTCAGGTTATGATTTCAGGGTCATGAGATCAAGCCCCGCATGAGGCCCTGTGTGGTGCCCTGCATCGGCTCCGCAATGCATTGGGCATGAAGCCCCCTTCAGATCTCTCTGTGTCCTTCTTTCCTACTGCCCTCACCCTGTGTGCTCTCACTCTCTCTCTCTCTCAAAACAAAAACAAAAACAAAAACAAAACAAAAACAAAACAAAATCCAAAAAACAAACAACAACAAAAAAAAAANAAAACAAACAAACAACAAAAAACCCCCAAAAAACCCTAATCTCCAGGGTGGGGGTAGGGGGATATTTAACTTTCTGAAACTAGCCTCTTCGGTTTATTTTCTTTCTTATAACCTAGGAGTTCCATCATGCTAAGCCAAAAAATCTGTTTTCTGTTCCCCTTATATCAATAAGTCGTTATTGATCTTCAAATAAGCAGAAAACCCATCTTGTAAATAGGATGTTATTTAGTATATAGCAAAGAAGAAGGAAATGAGAATGGTGGTTGATTCAACCAGCAGGCAATGTCTGCCTTTTGCCTCTATGTGGCAGGCACACTTCTAAGCATTTTATTTATATTCATTAGCTCATTTAATGTTCATAAAAACTGAGAAGGTAAATATTACTATCACTATCAAATTATGTATGAGGAAACTGAGGCACAGGCAGGTTAATAAAAGCCTGGTGTATTAATTTTCTAGGGCTGTCACAACAAAGCACCACAATTGGATGGCTTAACAAAAATAGTGCCTCACAGTTTTGGAAGCTAAAAGTCTGAGATCAAGATGTCTGCAGGATTGGTTCCTTCTGAGGGCTGTGAGGAAGAATCTGATCCGTGCCTCTCTCCTGCCTTCTGGTCGTTTGCTGGCAATATTTGGTGTTCCTTGGCTTGTAGATGCAGTGCTCCAATCTCTGCATTCATCTTCACATGATTTTGTTTTTGTTGTTCATGTTTAAGTATTGTCCTTGCCTTGGCTTAATGAGTTATGAATACTGATGTGGTTGGTAGAATCAAAAACATTCTAATAAACAATGTGGAAAAGTATGTAAATAAAATTAACCTGTGTGAAAAGTAGGGAAAGAAAGAGAAAAGATTATAAATGGTGTGTGGCCCCAGTCCCTTAGAAGTGCTTTGAACATAGATAAAGGAATATTTTAAGTAACATTTCAGTCTCATTTTGACAGCATACAATTAATTGTGTGATTTATGTTTACTATTTCATGTTTCAGTTGTACAGTTTAGAAAAGTTCATGTCCGGGGCACCTGGGTGGCACAGCAGTTAAGCGTCTGCCTTCGGCTCAGGGCGTGATCCCAGCGTTATGGGATCGAGCCCCACATCAGGCTCCTCTGCTGGGAGCCTGCTTCTTTCTCTCCCACTCCCCCTGCTTGTGTTCCCTCTCTCGCTGGCTGTCTCTACCTCTGTCGAATAAATAAATAAAATCTTTATAAAAAAAAAGAAAAAAAAAGAAAAGTTCATGTCCTTTTGAACCACAGCATTACCTCTGCCTTCTCTCATAGCATACTTACAATAAAATACATCTTCCACTTTCAGTGAAGAACATAAAAGTTAGATGGAAAGAACTCAGGGGGGAAAAAATTTAAATGTGATGACCATTTAGTGAAATTACTGAACTGAAAATAATAAGCTTCCATTTCCAGAGTAATAAAATCAATTTTCTTAGACTACCCATTTGCCCCATGGTACATGTTAAAATAATAAAATGTTGTCAATCCTTAGAAATAAGAAGTAATAATTCACTCCTAACAAGTAGACTCATCACACTTTCTTTACATTACCTGACAGTCTTGACTGCATCAAAGATCTCTAAAGTAATAATTATCTATAAAACAATGGATAATCTTCTAGGTTAAGTAAATGCATAACTTAAACTTTAGTGAAAGAAAGAATATATCAGAACAAAGTTGACTATTAGACTTTTTCCCAATATTATTAAATTGACCTGATAACTAAATTCACTTTCAAAACCATTACAACTAGAATTAACCTAGAAACTTAACTTAGGAGATCTGAAGAAAAAGCCATCATGTTAGTTTTTATTTTATTGATGTATATCCAGTAAGTATAATTTATTTTAATCACACAACACATAACAACAGGGAGCATTAGATGGAATGGAATATTCAAAATTTTATATGTTAATACCCCTCTTAGGTTATTCCAAAAATCAAGATAATCTAGTTTTAGATTGGTACATAGGGAAACTGAGTCAAGAGACAAATGTGAGAGGCCGGCTTTGTGATGGTCGCAGAATCTCTTTTTCCTTGGGATGAGTTTTAATTTCTTGCAGAAGATGCCTGGCAGGCCTGCCCTCATCAGATTCATTAGAATCACAGTGAAAAAAACACAGTTTAGACTCAAAATAGGAGGGATATCTGTACCAGATGTATCCTCTACAGTGGCTTGAAATAGAAGACACATGCTGACCTTAAGAGACACCTTTGCAGGTCATGAGACAATTCTATGATAAATTAGTCTTCAGTCACTATAGCATGCAACTAAAGGAGCTCAGAAGTAACAATAGCACAAGGCTTTAGGTAAATCTATAGGAACAGAATGCATATAGTTGGTTGCCTAGGGCTGGGGTGAGAATGGGGATTAACTGTTAAAGGGAGGAGGGATCTTGTTGGATTGATGGAAATGTTCTAAAACTGCATCATGTGATGGCTGAACAACTCAGTAAAATTATTAAATATCATTAAATTGTACACTTAAAATGAGTGAATTCTATGACATGCATATTATACCTCAACAGAGTTTTGTTTGTTTGTTTTTAAAGGAAGTTTTTAAGATAAAATTATGGCACTTCTGGGCCTACATCAAATTTCTACACAGCTGTGGTTCCAGGAAGCTGCTGGAATAAACTCTCGGAGGTGATAATGAGAATATTTTTCTCCTCCAGTATTCAGGAAACAAGCAGGATAATAATTAATATCAAACTCAAGTCACTAAAATACCATTGATAGTTCAGATCCCTAAAATCTCTTTTCCTTCCTTACACTGCTAGACAGTTTTGATAAGAATACCCAATCAATAAACATCAATTGTAATTTCTCTATAAAAATTCTCATTTGGATTCTAAACATTATGATGATAGCAACCCAAGCTTGTTTTCCCATGCAGGTTCAAAAAGGAAATTGGTTTGTGTTATCAAGCCAGGTCCATCATTCCTAATGCAGTTAGGAGGTAGTGCACACCAATAGCAATCCTTGGTACAGAAGGACCAGGTCAAGAACTAGCAATTGTGGTAGAACTGCTCAGGAAGCACATTTCACATATGCTCACCATTTCTAACCTAGGCTTGAGCTATGAGACTATTAGAAAATTTGCCTTGATTTCTTTTTTTTTCTTTTTTTATAATAATTTTTTATTATCTTATGTTAGTCTTGATTTCTAAACAGCCAAAAAAAAAATCATTGTGTTTTTCTTTTCTTTCATCACTATAAACCTGTTATTGGCAGAATTTTGCTCCTTAGGTTATAGACTAAATGTTTGTGTCCTCCCAAAATTCATATCTTGAAGCCTTAACTCCTAATGTGCTGTATCTGCAGATGGGACCTCTAAGGAAGTAATTAAGGTTAAATGAGGCCATTAGGGATTATCCCTAATGTGATAGGATTAGTGTCCTCATAAGAAGAGACACAGAGAGTACTCTCACTGTCTTTTCCCTCCACCCCTGCCCCAACAATGGAAGGACACAGAGAGAATGTAGCCATCTACAAACTAGGAGAGCTCTCACTACAAACCTACCCAAGTGGCACCTTGATCTTGGGCTTCCTAGCCTCCGGAACTATGAGAAATAAATGTCTGTTCAAGTCAACCAATCTATGGTATTTGTTGCAATAGCTCTGGAAATGAATACAGTGCCCTCCTTGGTTTTCTTGGGCTCCTTTATCTATCTGAGGTAAGAGGGACAGTTTTGCCAAGATCAACACTTTGAACTTTCCGTTCTGACCACAGTCTCAAGACACTGTTTTTGTGAGAATACCTCATTGTCTCTAAATCCTCCCTTCACCTTCTGCCAGCAATCTTCTTCTGTGCCTGCCTTAGTCAGTTTGGGTTACTATAACAAAACACTGAATGGCTTATAAAAAACAGAAATTTATTTCTTACCATTCTGGAGGCTGGATATTTGAGATCAGAGTATACCAGTATGGTCATGTTCTAATGAGAGCCCTCTCGCAGGTTGCAGACTGCTGAATTATCATTATACACTCAGATGGTGGGAAGAGAACAAGGGAGCTTTTGGAATCCTTTTTTTTTTATAATGGTACTAACCTCATTCATGAGGGCTCCATCCTCAAGACCTAATTGCCTCCCAAAGGCTCCACCTCCTAATACCATCACACTGGGGTTAGGATTTCAATATATGAATTTTGTGGGTACACAAGCACTCAATCCATTGCAGTATCCTAATGTGACTTACTTCTTTACCTCCTCCTCAGCTTGGTATTCTTCTATGCTTTTCTGAATACACTTTCCTCCCTACCCAGCTAAGTCTCAGGGTCTATTATTCAGCCATACATGCACTATAATCACAGTTTCCCCTCTACTCTTCCTTGACATTCTCTCTACCCTCTATTTCAGTTGTTCCCAAACTCCAGTTGCCCTGGATGCCCCAGTTACATGGGTACTGCTTAAAATTGCAGATTGCTAGCTCCAATCCAGGTCTCCTGATCCACTGAAAGAAGCTCACTGGGGGTAAAGTCTTGGAATTTGGATTTTTCTAAAGATTCTCAGGTTATTCTGATGCTAAATATGATTTGGGAATTATTAGCAATGACAATTCCCTAACCAGAATAAACCAAATATTCATTTTCCCTCCTTCTTAGGAGTGAAGCATTTCAACAGAGCCACACTGATTGGATCTTCTGTGCTTCAAACCACTTAATGAAATTTGGGTCTTCTGACTCCTCAAAACATTTTCAGTATAGTTTATTGACTTTTCTTTAAGTTTTCCCAGTCCATTAAATAATCCCTTTTATAAGCTGTGTCTTATTCTTACACTACTTCCCTAGCTCACAGCAGGAAGCATTCTTGCCATGTTACTAAGAAAATACAGGCCAACAGCTTTCAACTGTGGCTGCACATTCAACTCACCTTGGGTGTGTTTAAAAATACCAGGGTCTGGGTTCCACCACTGAGAGGCTGTGATTTAATTGGCCTGACATGGACTCTACATATCAATATTTTTTATTTTTATTTTTTTTAAAGATTTTATTTTATTTATTTGAAAAAGAGAGATAGCCAGTGAGAGAGGAAACACAAGCAAGGGGAGTGGGAGAGGAAGAAGCAGTCTCCTGGCAGAGGAGCCTGATGTGGGGCTCGATCCCAGACACCAGGATCACTCCCTGAGCTGAAGGCAGACACTTAATGACTGTGCCATCCAGGCGTCCCATACATATCAATATTTTTTTAAAAACTCCCCAAGTGACTCTAATGTGCAGCCACTGAGCCAGGCCATTTGATACCAATTACCTCCACTTCCAATAGCTCCTCCTCCCCCAGTCTCTACACACACACACACACACACACACACACACACACACACCCCTCAACATCTTTCTTAACGTAACTTATACTTTCTCCTTTTCACAGAAGACATCCCTATGCATTTTCAAGACTCCTTCAGGAACTCGCTTCATACTTTTCCCCCCACTCTCTTTTCTATCTTCAGGCTCATTCTTATATATATTTAAGCAGTTTCCCCACTGGTTTCAAACATATATGAATTTCCTCTATCTAATAAAATTTCTGCTACCACCAACAACACAACAAAGACAGCAACATTACATTTTCTTCATCCATTCAAAGTCAAATTCCTCTAATAAGATCATTTATGCCCATCTTCTCCACTCTTACTCTGGGTCCTCTAACCTCCAACTTCAATCACTTCCCACCTCACTCCAATCTAAATATAACCAACAGATTAACATTCCAAGTATACATCTGATCATGTCACCCCTTTGTTTAAAAATTACCAGTGAATACCTACCACTTTCATTTAACAGCAAACATTTATTAGGCAGAGTGCAGGGCACTGGAGATAAAGATATATAAAGTAAATAAGATTGCATCCTCAAAGAGCTCAGAGTGGTAAGAAAATTTATACTTTGGTGACCATAAAATTAATTCTACTTGAAAACTTTTTAGTCTTTAGGCATCTGAGACCCCTGGTATTGGATTCGTCCCTCCAACTTGATGATAATAAAACTTTATTATAAGGATCAGTAGGACAATTAGAACAGGCATTTGAATCTAAAACTGATTCCAAAGTCTTGCCATTTAGTACAAAGGAAAGAAAGGAATTAGCAACAATTCTAAGGCTCCTTTCCAGGTTGACCTGGAGGAGAGTGAGGCAAAAGACACTCCACGAAATCAAGGTTGATTTGAGGGAAAAAAATAGATTAAATCCTTAGAACATGTGAAAAGGGAGGGATGAACCAAGAATCTGCAGAAATGGAAAGGTCCAGGGCCTAGGTTAGTGGGAGGCCTACCTAGTTAGAGTTCCTTAAAAATTAGATAGTGCATTTATGTACCTGAAGAACGTTTCTGGTTACTCAGTAACAAGCAGCTTCTTTCCCAGTCCTAAATAACTGAAGATTGATGAGAAGTTTCATTCTATTATTTTGTATGCATTTTGGATGGAATTATAGCTAAACACTTAAAATCTTTTCTCTCATCATTTACATTTTTGAAGGAAAAATTTATATGTTGCAAGGACCATGAAACAAGGGAGAGCAAAACAACTCTACAGACCAGAAGTTACTTTCAATACCTATTTAATGGCTCTATATTTCAATTTTGTTCTATTTTCTCAAATGCATTTTATGGGGCTGTGCTGTTATGTGTAAATGATGCTGTAACTTCAGACAAGGAAATACATATCTTATTACATTTTATTTTACATAATTGAACCATCTACAATAGCATTGTTTCAGAAATAAAGACAAAAGATTTACCTTTTTAATTAAGCTTTAACCCCCTAATTAAATGCCTAAATTGCAAAGAGCCATTTCAGTCTAAATTGTCTTCAGATTGCTGTGTGTGGATTTTCCTATTGCTGGGCGACTAACAGAGAAAGTAACAAAGAGCTATAAATCAATTTCACACTTTGGAATTGGTACTACTAATGCATCTTTCATTATCTAGAAAGACAAGAGCAGAGAACATACAATGCTTCAGGTAAAACACAAACTCACTCATATTGGCTACAAGTGCCTTTTCTTAGGCTTGAAACTTCGGGAGTCTTTTGGGCAAAATCTTTAAGTTGACATTGATAAGTAGAAATTGTCTTATTTATTCTTTTTCTTTTTTTAATAGTGTAGAGAGGAAAGAGAAGCAGGAAACCTTGATTTGACTCCCAGCTCCACAACTTTCTGCTCTGTGACCTTAGGCAATCATATCACATCTCTGAGCCTCAGTAGCTCATCTTTAAATTGAAGATATTTGACTTTATGGTGTCTGAGGTCCTTTCGAGCTACGAAGATCTATGATTTGGGTTTTTTTTTTTTTTGAAGAGCCATAAAAATCGCCAGCTATTCCCACATTTTAAAAAAGAATTTTAGAAATAGGCGGGATACGTGGAAATCTTAAAGAATTGAAATTTAGTAAGATTTTTTGTAAATACAGGCTAAAAACATCTGAGGAGTTGACATAACATTTCCAATATGCTGAATTATTTGCTGCACCTATGTGAGGCTGAACATCCACCATATTTTTCACTCATAACTCTGAGGGCTAGTGACACAGTTCATTTTCTCATCTCAAAAAGATTGATTTCATCCCCAAGAAAAGGTGCACATGAGCTGGAAAAAAAATGAATGTTTATGGGAACCGGGAGCATCTGTTCTGATTCTATTAAAGCATCAACTTATGTTCCACTTAAGCCTTGCTTACTAAATTCAGGGTTGCTCACTCTTTAGTCTAGGATACCATGTGGTTATGAAAAGGAACAAGCTGTCTCTCTTAATCCAAGAGCCAAATGTTCAGATTCTTCAAGTGTCAATTTGAATTTTAGTGCCCATGATCTTAAAAGGCTTGGGTTGTGTCCACTCAGGACTATGCCACCAAGAGCTCCCAGTACACACAAGTCTACAGTGATAGGAACAGCCAAATAAACCAGAAAAGTGGTTCCCACAAGGTGATTCTTAGGCTCAAGAATCATTTTAGTGTCCACTTCCCACCAACCCCTTCAAACCTGCTTTCTTGTCAGGATTCTGTTTCACAAACCCCAAACACCCTTTCAGTGGGTTTCATAAACAGAAAATCAGATCAAGCCCTTTCCTGAGATGCAGCTTTTAACTGGTGATCTGACACCATGAACTGCAAGCTGGAGCCCTATAGCTCAATCGCGCCCCATGTAGACTTTCAAGAAAGAAGTAGAAAGAAAGTACATGCAAAATGAAGTATGATAAGAAAAATAAATCAAGGGCATTTTTTTTCAATTTATGTGCAACAAAATACAATAATTTTACATTTATGAGTTGCGTTCCCAAACATGAACTTTTCTGATTATCAGAATTAGACATTCAGGACAAGTGCTTTTAGCCCGATTTTTAAATGAGAAAGTTGACACTCAAAGAAGTGGTATAAGGTCCTCTTGTTTTGTGGAGGCTATTTAATTCCTGTGACTACAGATCAAGGTCTCAGGCACAGCTTTGAGCAATACAACCAATGGGTTTTAAGATCTCCTAACCTAAAATTCATATCAAAATTGATGCAACTTCTTTCTTATATTGAGGGTCATTTAATCTTGTTCATTTAACAAATATCTCTCAGCCACCTGCTTCCTCATCCTCAAAGAGAATACAGGCCAAGTCTAGCTTTCTGTCTACCTCATTTATACTTGGAAACTAGTGAAAGCTCAATGATGATGAATAATTGCACCTCCACTAGCCCAAAAGTTGACTTTGTACAAATCGGTTTAAACACCATTTTTCAAGACACTTGTGATATCTGCCATTTTATCATAATAACGTTCCAAATATGATGACCATAATGTAAAGGGTGCCCCTGGAGTTATGCAAAGTGCAACCTGCTGAACATAACAGGACACCTTTGGCTCAGGGAAGATCTCACAACTCAGAAAAGAAACCGGAAAAGAAGATACCTGCTCCATAGACAGATGAAGAGGGAAGGTGTGAAGGAATAATCACAACTTAGATGAGGCCAGTGCACAAGTGGACTTGAATACAGCAGCCAATAATACAAATAATAATATAACAATGAACGTTATTTATTGAGTATTGAATGTGTGCCAAGACCTAAACTTTCCATGTATTGATTTATTTAATTCTCAAAACAGTCCAATGATAAAAGCAATTATTATGAATAAGGAAACTGAGGTACACAGAGGGCTTAAGTAACAGGGACTATGTAGAAGGTGTCACTCACTTCAGTTGCTTTGTAATCTATATATACAGCTATTCATAAAAAAAAAAAAAACAACTACTTAACCAAGTCTGCTCAGTCATCTATTTGTAGGGAATAAGTAATGGAAACAACCGAAATCATTTGTAATTTTTCAATACTATGTTTTTATCAATATTCATCACATTGGGAAATTAAACTGAGAATATATATTTCAACAAACTTACATGAGCAGACTGGAAATTAATTTCCTTTAATGATAATTTTAGGTGACACATTTCAAAATAATCAATTTTCACCAAAAATTATTCCCTTGATACATTATATGAATTCATTCAAGCATTGTGAAACAAGTATTTTTTTTTAATTTTCATTATGGAGTGTTTTAAGTTACAGATTGCTCCAATTATAAACTTTTTATAACAGTCTTAAAGCAAAAACTGGATTCTTCTTTTAACATAAGAGACTCAATACAGAGATAAGTCCTATTTTGCTTAATAGACTTAGAATGATTTTGATATGTTTTATGCCTTATTTAAACTTATTTTTAAATTCAGAAGTCAGGACAAAACAATGCAATTTTTGAAGTTTCTCCATTGAACAGGGCAGTGCTGCCTTAAAGCCACTGTAGTTGTACTAGTTAGCTTTTAAGTATTCAATAGCAATTTCTACAGCTATTCCTCAAATTCTAAGCCTTCCTCTTCCCTATTCCTCTGTTTATTTGGAAAGATTATCACTTTGGAAATCTCTCTCTCACAAAACCTAGTTTCAGAGACAGCACACAAGTACCTAAGAATTGAGCTTAAGTTGCTCATAGTATAGCATTAGTTCTAGGAAATTATAATAGGATAGAAGAATCTCCTGCATGTATCTACTTAAAAATGTACATAAATATGTACTCTAAGGATCAAATGGTCAGAAATAGTAGGGTAGATTTAGTATAAACATCTGACACAGAATTTTTGCCTTCAAGCAGCTAAAATACCCTTTTATTTTATAAAAATGGAGGTTTTAATGCTTTTTAAGAATGGATTCAGTTGACTCTCTGGACATCTAGTAGCTACTAAAAACCAAGACTTTAATTATTTAAGGGTAAATGAACCTCACTTTTATTGACTTTATTGCTCTGTGAGGGCAAATAAAATTAAAATTTAAGATAAATGTTTTTCATGATTTATGAATACACAAAACTACTTGATAGGCACAGATATTTGGCAGTGGGTTCACTAACTACCTGGAATCATAAGAGGTCCTATATCTGTAACAGAGCTTCACAGCATATTCAGCGCTATACACTTAAAACCTCAGTGACAAGCACTTACGCTTCCAAATGTCATGTCTCCTCGTGAGTTCTTAGTTACAGAAACTATAGGTTAGCTCAAAGATGATTTCTTATAAGCTACTTGACTCCCCCTTACTGTCTACCAGCCTACAGATCTTTAATATAAAAAAGAATCATATTAACCATCCAGAAGCTCACCCTCCTCCATATACATACGCATGCAATGGAGCCAACCTATGACCCAGAGCAACCAAGGCTTTCAGCTTTTGGTCAGGCTTACTGTCCCACTCTGGCCTCTGGTCTCCAGCCCATGGTCCACATTCCTGTCATCTGCTTTGATTTCTTGGAATACTCCTCAATCTCTGTTGCTGGATCTTCCATGAGTTGACTATTTATCATGTGGACCTTAACCTGGGACTCATCTTTGTGCCAACTAAAAGAACATAGCTCCTTCTGGCTGTCTGCCCAGGGCAAATCTCTATTATAAATTGGCATTCCAGGCTCAAGACCCTAGGACAAGTATCTTTATAAGTGATCCTTAAGTGTGTTCCTATATTTAGACTTCTAACACCTGACCTCCCAATACTGGTTTTCCAAATCTGTCTGAGTCCCTAATTATGGTAGCACAAGGAAAGCTAGGCTTGTTTGGGATCTATTTGACCAGATACATTTTCCAGGGAGTAGTCAGAAATTGATTGAGCTGAGGTCCCCCCTCCCCAGACACTTTTGCAAGAAAGAAGGAGTGACAGTAGAACATTCTGGAACAAAGGCAGTCAGATATCTGGTGGATGAACGTTAGTACGGAAAACAGACTAAGCTACATATTCATAAGGCTTTAGTATAAAAAGAGAGTAAACCTCTATCCATGTGCTAGTCCATTTTTATTAGGAATGTATTTTTCTCTTTTCCCTTTCTCAAGCCTAGATACTCTAAGGGTAAAGCTATTGTTGGGCTCTTTGAGAGACTTTTTCTTCCTTTTTTTCTTTCTTTCTTTCTTTCTTCTTTCTTTCTTTCTTTCTTTCTTTCTTTCTTTCTTTCTTTCTTTCTCCTCTTTCTTTCTTCTTTCTTTCTTTCTTTCTTCTTCTTTCTTTCCTTTTTCTCTTCATGATGTCATATTAGTAACATTAGTAAAGTGTTTGCATTACAGACTACAAGTTTCAAGAGTACCTACTCATGCATTTTTTGGGGAAGTGAGAGTGGGGAATGCTTAGTAAGGAGGACCATAGATGTGAGGACAAAGAGAGGAAATATAAAAGAAGCACTCATAGGCTTGGTAATGGCTTCTAGTGATTAAGGAGCTAACTCTTTAGTGGACATTAAGCTGGAGTATCTTGATATGATCACAACAGTATCATCCAGTTGCAAGTATTAGGACAAATTATAAAAGACTTTGAAATGGGCAAAAGATCACTGAATATCCTTATCATGAAGACACACCTACTGAGTGTGGTCTAGCAAATCCTTTGGAGGTATCTGATTCTGTAATGGTCTTCATTTTTTATTGTCTTTGACTAAGCTATTTTATAATTCTTTATGTTGTAGGAAATTGATGGTAATGCAAATGATTCTTTTCCTTAAAAATGCAATTATATTTTGTCTGGTAGGGATAGAATGAATATCCACCCTATAGAAAAGATGGTTCCAAACACTACCTTAGTGCCCATAGGATGTTGAGTTTTGCCTCTGTTAGCAAATCCATTTCATTGTTCCAGATTGCCTATAGAGGTCTTGTTCTTCAGATTCTCCTTTGAATGAGTTATAACATTTTAATGGTTCCCTCATTAGTTACTACGTTTAAAAAAAACCTTGGCATGTGTTCGTTTTATATTTGTATAAGTAGCATGAGTTTTTATATTTTAAAGACTATAGTTTAACAAAAATATGACTACAGAATTACAACACTTTATGGGGAAGTGGAGGAGTTGAATTAAAGAAAGGAATTGTGAGTTCTATTGGATTTTTATAACATAAAAATTAATCAGAGAATTGAGCATCTATTCATGTCAAAAATCCAGATAGTCAGCAGTCTATTTCTTACTACCACTACTACCACTAATTCTTACTATCTTGTGAAGAATGTTTAATTGAGAAATATTAGACACTCTGTTCCAACTAAAGCTGGGAGAAGAGTGGCTAGCTATTTTTCTACTAAACTTTATTAGTATAACCAATACTTGTCTGCACATGCTAATTCCTAAGCAAAAAGAACTTGATACTAACTAGATTCCTGTAGAAACCATTACTCTGGTGACAGCCAGGAAAGATAAAAATCTATAGTGGAAAGCTGAGTAGACAGATGAGTTATAATCCATATAATGGCAGTTGCCGAAGTATAGTGAAAGGGTTGGAAAATATCACCTTGCTGCATAGAAGGTAACATTGTATAGGGTCTCTCTGAATGTAGTTCAATTATCATTGTACTGTTTGCCCTTAATGGAAATATCTTCATTTGGCTAAGTTGGACATCAGATGTAACCACAGAGGATGCTGAAGTGTATTAGACATTAATGATTAATAGTCAACAAACTGTAGTCAACCATCTTATTAATAATTATATTTAATAATTTGCACAAGATAATTAGAAAGGGAAACAACAAAAGGATTAGAATGCCAAACAACTTAAGTCAATACAATTCCTAATATACATCTCTATCAATGGACTTTTAGTGGGCAACTGTGCACTTTGTTTAATTGAATTATCAGAGAAACATGGACTACAAATGGTTATAACCCATCTTATCACTTGTTTCAAACTTTTCAATGGGAGACAATTCATTTTTTAAAAGTAAGCCTTTGTTTTTTAGAACTTACATTTCAATACAAAACACGGATTTAACTTGTTCTGTTATATTTGTCTAAAATTTAAAAAAATAAATCACATTTATATATTCCTTAACCAATTCACTAAACAAGTCCAACTGGACAAGATAGAAGAAAGAATGGCATGTTTCGAAATAACTGGAATCAAACAAAAATCTATTAAAAGTCGTTATAAAATAAATTGGGATGCCTGGGCGCCTCAGGCAGTTAAGCGTCTACCTTCGGCTCAAGTCATGATCCAAGGGGCCTGGGATTGAGTCCCACATTGGGCTCCTTGCTCAGTAGAGAGCCTGCTTCTGCCTCTGCCTGCCTCTTCCCCTCCACCACCGCCCCCCCCCGCTTGCTCTCTCTCTGACAAATAAATACTTTTTTTTTAAAAAAGTCATTATAAAGTAACTAAAATTTCCAAATTAACTAGCTGCTCTTTATGATCATACCTATTTTAAGTGCTTTTAAAGAGCTCTCTTGTCACCAAGAAGTAGCTAATAAAAGTACAAGACTAGTCTGAACTAAAATGTTCAGCACCAAGAAATACAAGCCTATGTATTTCATAAGGTGTAAGCTTTTTAAAAGGTTGGCACTTTTATTCTCCTCCCAGCTCTGAGATTGTCTGATCAAGACAGAAAAGGGAGGAGAGGGAACAGTGTAGAACACTAGGGGAAATATATAACAGGCACTTATGGTACCCCTGCAAGGATTATGCTTGTAGTGATAAGTCATAATTTGAATAGCACTTTTTAAACTGAAATGTGCTTTCACTTTTATTATCTTGTTTGTGCCTCACAACTAGGTAAAGCAGGCATATTATTCTTCTCATTATAGAGATAAAAAAAAACGTAACTTTGGGGAGATTCAATGACATATGCTTCTAGTGGAGAAGTCAGAATTTGAACTGCATTCATCTGAGTTCAGGTTTTTTTCCCCTACACCTGCTGCTCCCCTGATGCCCTATAGCCCCTTTTTCGAACAAATTGCCATTTTGGTAAATGGTAAAAACTTGGTAGCAACCTGAATTACACTTAGCCCTGTAATAAATGACCCAGGCACTTAATTGGGATGGTTGCCAAGGAATAGAGTTAGTGCAGTGCATTTGCAATGGCTCTAAACAGCAGATGAATTGCACATCAATTTACTTAAATAGCAAGACTGAGAACCTATTCATGGCCCTTACCAGGTGCAGATTGATGCCTGCTAGCACAGATTTCCCACTGTGAAGCCCTTTAGTCACTCCATGCGACTTCCTCACTCCATTATGCCTGTTAAATGAATCAATCTTACCTTAAAATCATTCTTAAATATTTAATGCCAAGTACAATGCTGCCTTTTAAAATCAGTTGGTAAAATAAAAGCAAAGATTGTTCAGCAGGATGCACCCCACCTCCGCAGCCTCCACTCTTCCACATGATTACTTACTAGGGTGAGCTGTTTGCCCTGGAGGTGGGCCAATTAAAAGGATTTATTTGCTTGTGTAACAATCTAAGCAGCAGCAAAAGGAACTGTGGATACAAAAAAAAAGAGTAAGCAATTTAAGGCTTACTTTTCTGGTTGAATCCATATTTGTTGTAATGCAGGGCTTGATCCAGAAAATCGCTTCCAACACTTTCTCAATGTGCACTCCTTTGTGGGTATTATACTGGACCCTGTGTGGGAGAAAGAGAGACCACCATTTCTGAAAAAACTTTCAGCCCTGATACTCAAATGATTAAATTGCTGGACTTCTAGACAACCCGTACACTCAAGCCAAATAATTCAAACCAACTTTGTTGTTTCTAAGAGTTGATCTGTAATTCCACATGGGGATATGGAGCTCTGTGTTATCTTTCCCTCTTTCTGCTTTAGATCCAGCATTATTGAAATAGGCTTTTCAAAATCTTTAGCCTCTGCTCTTGAGATGGACAGAGAAATATTCTAGTTCACAATTTTGCCTGTGTCTTTCAAATTCTCTTTCTCATTGTTTTCATTTCACTATTTTTTCTTTTGTTTATGTGTTAATGTTTGTGTAGAAGGACACCTAGGTATAAAATATGGGGTTTTTTTTCAGCTATGTGGTTTGCCAAAGATCTGAAGTATGTGATTGCAGTACATAGCTTCATTTCTCAATCTTTTTTCCTATGCTTCACATTAACTAAGATATTCAGAAATAATCAAGCACCTTTTGGTTAAGGAAAATATAAAAACTCAGTTCTACCTTCCAAGAAAAAAAAATGTTATTGAAGTAAAAGTCTCCAAAGATTAAAATTCACACCCTTTAGCCTAAATAGTCAATTGGATATCTTGAAAATCTACATATATTGAGACTTAATGATGCTAAGTATTGACGATGTCACAAGGGAAGAAAGGATATTATAAAATATTTGGCAAAGAGAAACGGTAAATCTGACTTTTAGTCCTGATTCTGTTGCCAAATACCTGACTCTAAGCAATTCTTAAACACCTGTAAACAAGGGGTTAAACTAGGCCATTGTTAATCCAAGTGTGTCCAGCCTGGATCCTGCTAGAAATACTGAAGAACCTTGGGCCTCACCCAAATCTATTGTATTAGAATCTGCATATTAACATGATCCAAAATGATTCACATAGCTAAATTAACTAAGTCAGGAGGACATTAAACCAATGTGACTCTAGTGCTGTGGTGACCTCAAAATTTCTAAATCAAAAGGCTAAGGACAGCCAATGGAAAACAGAGCCATCTATGCTTTAAACAATATCCAATCAATATTTTCTTTGCTTCCACCTTTTCTCTATAGAAGTCCTTCAAGCTCCCATCAATAGAACACTCCGAACCACTTCCAGTTGGCACTGTCTGATTGGAATTGACTTAGGCTCAAATAAACTCTAAAAATTTTTAATATGCCTTAGTTTATCTTTTAACAACATGCATGGAAAGTCTGAGAAGCACTGGACTCCAAATCTCTATTCTAAATCTGAAATGTCCGTTTTTTTTTCTTTTTTAAATCAGTATCTTAAACATTGTTGATGTTTCCAAAACCAGTTGCTTGTATCTTTGGAAGCATACACATGAAATGCCAAAATATGACTCCAATGAGCATGTATGGACCTGTGCAGGTTAAAAGCTACTGTTCTGTGGGAGGTGCTTGTCTGGAGCTGTTCAGAGTCATGAAGCTTCCCATTGGAATATTGGTTCATTACAACTTCCCGATTCAACAGAGCTGCCTTAGATTTGGAGACATGAGGATAGCATGAGAGTCACTGTCTGTGTCAGCTGCTGACTTGGAGAAAATGCTGCCCCTAGGCAGGTTCAGTCCAGGGAGGGCTCTGGGAGCCAGTCTAAAGAAGTTCCCTTCTGCGGTCCTTATTACTGTTCAGTCCCACAGGGAGAATGGGCTTCTCCGACACCTAAAGAAGACTCAGGAAGAATCATCCTTCAA
>NC_048225.1:30647259-30654245 GCF_002007445.2 Ailuropoda melanoleuca | reverse complement strand
AAAAAAAAAAAAGAATTGAACAACCAAGACTTGAGTGTCTCTGGAATCTTAGCAGCAGTTAGTTATGTGCCTATTCAAGCACTCCCCAGCACCCACTAGGTAGGAGAAACTATACACAAAGAATCACAAAGGTATCCGTACTTGAGGAAAAAAGAGGACAGACAAAATATGCAACAGTAACCTCTCCTGGTTAAGCACTGCAAATGCGCACATGAAATATAGTGTGGTCATTTCAAATGATATTTATGAAAACTCTAAAAACATGGAAATGTTTATGTAAATAAAGTGAATTAAAAAATGTGTCATAACTGTGGACATTCATTGTGAAAACGTATGTGTAAGGTGAAAAACTATGCAAAATAAAGCTGTCATTTGTGTTAAAATGGAGAAAGTACACATATTCATATTTATTTGATTATACATAAAATATTTCTTGAAGGATACATAAAAAATTAATAGGAGTAGTTACCTTTTGAGATTGGGAGTAGAACTGAGCAGATGGGGTACAGAAATGGGCAAAATACTTTCATTTTATACCTTTTCATATTTTTAAACCATATGAATGCATTACTTATTCAATATATTAAATACATTCATATATTTTATTGAATGAAATATTTATTAAATAAATTTATATATATCTGGAAGACAGTACACCAAGATGGTAAGAGTAGTGGCTGTCCCTCTGTATTGTCAAATAGTTTGTTTTCTTCTTTATGCATATGTCATTCAAATTTCCTCTAATGAATAAATGTTCCTTTATATGATTAAAAAAAGGGAGAAAATCAATCATTTTTGTTCAGTTTTTTTTTTAACTAATTTCTTACCAGACAACCTAAAGTCAATAAAATTTTGAGAAGGAAGAAGGAAACCNCTCTAATGAATAAATGTTCCTTTATATGATTAAAAAAAGGGAGAAAATCAATCATTTTTGTTCAGTTTTTTTAACTAATTTCTTACCAGACAACCTAAAGTCAATAAAATTTTGAGAAGGAAGAAGGAAACCATCACTTGTGGAGTTACAAAGAAGTAACTATGCCAAGGATTTTACCTGTTTTTCCCTTGTTCAAACCAGTCAGAGCATTTGGACAGGAATCTAAACAGAATACTGCTTCTATGAGGTTGTTTCATTTAGTGCTTAAGATGGTGCTTCTCAAATTTTAGTGTCTGTACCAGTTACTTGGGAACCTGGTTAAAATGCAGATTCCAATTTAAAAGATCTGGGTAGGGCTTGGGATTCTTTTTTCAAACAAGCATCCAGGTGTTTGGAGGCTGCTGACCTGCAGATTACACTTTTGAGCAGCAAAGATTTACTGCAACATAACCCGGGCTGCTTCTAGCACAACTTGGAGTCACCATCTGCAGGTAGGACTCTGAACCTCAGAGTGGCCAACAGGTCAATCTACCTTATTGAAATGATTAACAATATTGTATTATTTATTGTACTTAGTGTCCCCGTTTTAAGACTCAGAAATAATATATATATAATGATATCTAACAAAAAGATGTGTTTCTTACGGCTCTTGAAACATCTTCATACTGCTTGGTATAAATTGACTGCTTTGGATGAGTGAGAATGCTGCACTTCATTACCTCAGCCTGGTCTAGGTCTTTAACAGAACTTAGGTTGGGGCACATGTGTGCCACAGTTGGTTAAGCAATCAAGTCTTGGTTTCAGCTCAGGTCAGGATCTCAGGGTCCTGAGATCCATCCCCAGTTCATCTGACTCCGTGCTGAGCAAGGAGTCAGCTTGAGACTTTCTCTCCCTCTCCCTCTGCCTGTCCCCCGCTAAAATAAACAAACAAATCTTTAAAAAACAAAACAGCACTTGGATTGAAGAAGATAATCCTGGTTCTTCTGGGATTAGGAGTCCTTCTCATCCAGAGATGGTGCCAATGGGACACTTGATTTCTCGTCTAAGCTCACTTAGGAGTAGTATTACTTTGGGCAAGTCATTTCAGCCTTCAGGCATTCAGATCCTTCATTTGTAAAGTATGGCTGACAAGTCAGTGGTGAGAATAGCTGGGCCACAACATCTAAGGCTGACTCCATTAACTGGGCAAGCTGCAGATGTCTGCCATGTTTGTGCTTTGTCCTCAGAGCCTTGGGGAGTTATTGAAGACTTAGCAATAGCGTAATACAAGGCTACATGGCAGGACTAACACAAAAGAACAAAAAGAAATCCCACAGTTTGCCTAACAGTTAGCTAAATGATGTTTAACTCTGAACAGCTGCCTGATTTAATACAAATTTCAGCTACTGTCACCAGCATAAGAGAATCATTACAAAAAGCAAAACCAAACCTCTGTTTACTCTTCAAGCAAAGAGTAGAGTTTAGCAAACAAAATCTTCATTAGAGGTCAGCACGGGATCTTAGCTATTACAAGTATTTAAATTTTTGTTGATATACTTGAATTTTATTACATAAGAATTCCACTTCTGTGAACCAAACTCAGGCCTTTTATATGCTAAGGCCTGTGATCAAAGCATAAAATCTGACTCTAATTAACATTTCCTCTTGAAATTAATAGTAACTACTATTATTTATTAAGTAATCTCTTCTGTGCTAGGTGCTTTACATGCATTGTCTCGATTTACTCTCAAAGTGAGATATTACTATCCCCATTTTATAAATAAGAAAACAGGCTAAGGGAGTTTAATTAATTTGCCAGGGTTATACAGGTGACTGAGCTGGATTTTGAATTCTGCTCTGAATGACTTCTTATCTTTTAACCTCAAACACACTTAAAGCAAAAAGAAAGAGAGACATGAATTTGCCAGTTGTTCATCACTCAGAAATCACTCCATATTCACCCTCTAACCATCACACGTGCACATTAAATATACAAACTCAATATATAACCACCCATTAATATATCACATACTTGGTAAGAAGAGTCATAGTAAGTGACATGCCATGTGCTTTTAGGGTATTTGTCTAAGAAGGAATAATCTTGAATACAACCAAATGTATACACACGCACACATGTATTTTAGATTATCAGTTTTATACTTCCCCTTGGATGCATATAATTAAGATTTCAATATACATCCAAATCCAAATAGGTTTGCTTTCACACATATGTAGCAGATTAGATATCTATGAATTCACTTATCCCCTATGTGTACTTCGGTTCAGGATCATGTGCTTGTGTATAGATCTTTTTTTATTGTTTTATAAAAATAAGGTCACAGACAGATAAATACATCTTTGACTATATTTCATAGGTACCATAGTGACATCTTGTGGGAAAAGCATGTTGAATTCCATCTCTTATGTTTCTAAGTATTTCAAAACTACTTTTTCTATTTACAAATTGGAAACTGTCATCAGACACAGTTTGAGTGTTGACCACTGAAAATTAGTTTGGTCCTATTCAAATTTAGGATAGCAGACTTGGTGTCAATTTCCAATATGTTGAAAAATAATAAATATTTCTGAATCATAAGTAGTCTAAATTGATGAGTTGTGAGAAGTGATCCCGAGAGCAATATTGCAAGAGCCTTAAACCAGTGGACTTTTAAAATAGTTATTGTTGTTTCTGTTTTTAAAATATGAATGAAACAATTTCCTCTGGGAATGATTTTGAAATAATTAAATTTGAAAGCAGATAAATAATATTAATATTCATCCATGATAGAAAGTCATATTTCCCCAGGGTATCTTTTAAAAGATTCAATCAAGATTATTAGCAGAAGATTGTTTACTGAGTACAAAATAAATAAATAATTGTTTATTGAGTGCTCAGTATGTGCAAAGCATTATGAAAGCTTTTTTCTGAGTAAAGATTACTGGTTTGGTCAGCTGGTTAGAGCATATTTGTTCATGAAGCTGAAGGTTGATTTTATTCACATGAAGATGAGTTTTCTTAGAAGTAATATGACATCAGGAAAAACAATGGCCTTCTTTTTTTCCTTTTTTTTTACACTCAGCTTGAACTCACGACCCTGAGACTAAGACCTGAGCTGAGGTCACGAATCCGAAATTTAGCAGACTGAGCCACCCAGGCGCTCTAGACAATGGCTTTTTAAATCAAACAAAAACTAAGTTTTTTTTTCTTTTCTACTTCCATCTTTCTATTTCCTTTTCTATTTCTTAAGCCAGGTCTCAGGTACACATAGATTTGTTTATTCCCTATACTTTACTTTTTTAGTATGCTTGTAGGTCTATATTCTTTTACCATTATTTTTTATACTATGAGACATTTTAAAAGGATGTTACATTTAAAAGGAAAGACAAATAAAATATTCTTTTTTTCATTATATTTGATCTATACAATAATCAGAACAGATGTGATTACTGATTCTACAGGATAAATCCTTTTATCCCCCCTTGTTTATTATTTACTTACTATTTACCACCACTAGAGGGCATCTGAGTCCTGAGCTAAGTATGAAGCAATGCTGTGAGTGAAATAAGCCTCTATTAAAGTAAGACTAAATCTTCCATCAAAAAAGCTAATTGTATTTTGTAGTATAGATATTCAAAAATACTTGATGATAGTTTTATAATGAAGTTAGTAAATGTGCATAAACTTTCTATTAAAATGTTAAAACACTTTCTTTTCTTTTCAATATAATGCAATAGCTAATTCTGTAATTAGAATTAAATTTGCAAATACCAAGTATAATAATGGCAATTATGCATCAAATTGTATTTTCAACTGCACCTGCCTACATTTTAAAAGTTGGTATACAATTACAAACAAAACTATTGAATATCTGGAAAAGAATCCAAATTAGCTAGGCAAAATTGGTCTTAATTATTATAAATCCCCAGCATGTAATCATGTTTAGCATTTGTTACCCAACAACAATGTTTAAAATACCTACTATGTGTCAGGCATTATCAGTGTTCTATATTCACTGTTGAAGAGCTCCAGTATAGTAGAACAGAGAGACAAGAAGACAGATGAGATGGACTGTAATAATTAGGGTGCTGATGGGACATGTGCAGCAGAAACTGGGAATCAGAAGGACAGAGAGCTCCAAACTCTCCAGGAAGTTTTCTTTTTCTGGTAGGTACCTCTCTTTGACTATAGAGTTCTAGGTTCAAGGATAAGTGCTAACATACAAATGTGGTCTCTAATCCTGTTCCATACTCTTACTAACTCTACAACCGAAGGCAAGTCTTTAGCCTTTCTAAGCTTCTACTTCCCCTCGATAAACCTATAGTAATAATAATACAGGCTACCAGTGAGGATTGCTGAGAGGACCAAAGATAATGCCTTAATGTATGTGATATAACACTTGGCATGCAGTATATGTCAACTATCATTATTATTATTATTAATACTTTCATGTTATGACCAATAGACCCAGAATAGATTCCATGAACTCAAGTTGGAGGCAACCAAGATGCACAGAGAGTGTTTGCTTTAATTGTGTCATAGTAGATGAGATCTGATGGAGGTCCTCTGAGATAAGAGAATTGATGGTTACCCCCAAGAACTTGGCTCTAATCTCTTGGCCACACTAACCAATACATTTTTGTGCTCTTTTTCATCACTGAATTTCTCTCCCTGTGTGTCTTTTTTTTCTTTCTTGCTATCAGTGTCCTTGTTACAGAGTATCAGGGTGGGGTGAAATATCAGTTTTCTCTGTTGAACATGGCATTCAAGAATGAAACATGTTCATTTTATGTCTGGTTTGGGTATTTAAAACATGAGTCTCTAGTGTAATATCATACTCAGTCTCAATTTCCTAAAATATCTATTTATTTAGAAGGTTGGAAAGGACAAGATTCACAAATCATATTGTGTTTTTATTTTCTTAATCTTCTTTTTTATTACATTCTCAGAACTGGAAAGGCATTCACAAAACCAAAACCAGATGGGAAAAAGTAAGCCAAAGGAAAACTAAATCCTGATTACTAACAACAATTTAGATCATATTTTATCAATCTGTGATTCAATAATAGTGAGCACATATTAGATGAGGATAATATCTCAGACCAAGCTTCTCTCTCTAATGTCATAGATATTTGTATCATGACAGAGGATGAGATAATCCAAAAAATTGAAGTGGAGAGTTTATAGCTATTTTCCTCCCAGCTTTAAGATTGTCTGCTTTGGTAGATCAGTATCATGTGTCCCCTAACTACGTATAGAGTCACAAAACAGATTTCTCTCTCAAAATCTCCTAGAGGGAAACAACCTGTAGGAAGGTCTGAACCTCTTTTGTCTTAAACTGACATGTCATGGCTGTATTTGGGAAGCATCAAAACAAAACAAAACAAAAACAAAAACAAAAACAAAAACAAAAATCTGGAGTGATATTTGGTCTTCAGCTGGTGTGGGGATAAAGGTCTGACCTTGTTTTAAATGGAACCCAAGTGAAAAGTGATGGAAGACATCAAAATTACGATGTCTTTCTTCTGTCCCCATGGGAAACATCATCCTAGCCCCCATTTTTTCACATTAAAGACAAAGGGTTCCTGACACTCATCTTTTGATTAAATAGATTTGTTTTCAGCTGACGTATTCCGAGTTGATTAAACAGCTTCTTCGGTAAAATAAACTGTGCACAAAGAGATTGTGAGTTGAGCACAAAAGGGAAGGAAAGCTGGGTTGGGAAGAAAGAAGGGGAGAGTGTTGTTTGATGATTTCTTCTATTGTTTATTTTTTACTGTAAATACAATTGTAGCTAAAGCTATGTCTCTGTCTTAATGTAAAAACTAGCTTTTCACAGGCAGTTTTATTTTAGTCATCTGTTTCAGGAATTCATTTCTGGCAAGAGTTGAGCACACCAGCCCCAGTCGAGAGGCTGCAGAGAGAGCAGGCCAGAGCTTTCTATGACAATGACAGTGACCAAACTGAAACTCTGTGGAAACGTCCCACAAATGCAGCATGTTTTCAGTTCCTTCTGAGGTTACAGGAGAGGGTCAAGGAATGAATGACTGTCTAGATGGGAACTATACAGGCAGTGACTGTTCTGCACCCACTGCTTTGGGAGCCTTGCCTTGCTGTATAACACCACGGGGGACC
>NC_048225.1:30642265-30647159 GCF_002007445.2 Ailuropoda melanoleuca | reverse complement strand
TTTGAAGTCAAAGATGTAGGACCACCACCTGAAGAACACCTAGCCCGCCTGGCCTTCCTTTCACCCTCCCAGCTTCCATCTCACTCCACTGGCCACCCCCAGGGCTTCTTGGATACCTGGACCATCAGTGCCCCCAGCAACTCCACAGTTGGTCCTTTCCATTCTGAAAAAAAAAGAAAAAACAAAATGGGGTAGGGGGGCAGAAGTAGGTCTTGAGGTGGTAGATTATATCCTTGACTATATTCTGAGATTTGCAGCAATGAAAGTGACAGTAGACCTTCACCATATTAGCCAACTTCAAGGACTACAACATAAACTATTAGAAACAGTACACTCAAGCATTCCACTGAATGGTTACCACATCTGGAGGCAATCTTCCCAGGGACTCTGGACACTGCTATTCCCAATCAGCTTGCTAAATTTGAGGAGACTGTTACCTCATGGAAACCAGCACTGTGTTACACCAGACAAGAAACATTGGATTTTATCTTCAGTCCTCTTTCCACCATATATATTCTTCCAGAAAGATGATATTTGCTTCAATGACCACAAAAGTCTCCCATACTTTGACAATTTCCTAATGTATATGTCTGTTTTCTGAACTATAGACCTATATCTGGATGTTTGCATTTGGATATTTCATAGACCTAGGATGTCCACAATTGAACTTACTATCTTCTACTTCTATCTTTTTACTGAATTCCCCAGTACAGTAAAAGGCACCATCACTGACTCACTTAAGGAAACCTAAGAGTTACTTTTGGCCTTTCTCTGTTCATCATCGTCTACATCTACTCAGTAATCAAGTCTTGTAAATTTGCTCTCAAGTTTACACTTCCTGATCTTTAGGGTCTCAAAATGCCTTTACTGAATTGTGGAAAAAGCCTCCAAACTGACCTCATTGTCTCTAGACTGCCCCTCCATACCAAAATGATGTTTCTAAAATGCAAACCTGATCATATAACTCCCCAGTTTGGAATCTTTAATGATCCCCCATTGCCTATGCTAGAAAGTCTAAGTTCCTTAGCAAGAAATACAAAACCCATTTCCAGCTGACCCTTAAATCATCTCTTCTCATTTTCACCTTCCTTTCCTCATACTCTACAATAAACTGTGGTTTCTTGGACAAGCCCTGCTAACTTATCTCCATACCCTGGCCCATGGTTATACCTCTGGCAGGAACACCCTTCTTCTCTTTCCTCCTCCATTTCCTTACTAGAATGACCCTTAGCTGTCTTTCCAGATGCAAATCAGCTGCCCCCTCCTCTGGGAAACATTCCCTGATCATTTAAATCTCAGTTGCCTCTGCTAGAAGTACCCTTTATACTCTGTCCTATCATAGAACTTATTATATCATCTGCTTTCTTGAATGTTCTAAGGAAAATTATAAAAATATACACACCCAGCACATAGTTTTTATCACCAAGACCCCAAAGCATAGTGTTTGGTCCAGACATCTGGGTGTTATATGGAATGATGGGAAACTCTCAAACACAAGCATGAGGACAGCTTTATTTAAGAACTGTATGCTCAGGGCAAGCATAAGCAAAACTGGAGCTGCCTCTTCTGCACAACCAGGAGGTGAATCAATTTCATGTCTTGGTGTTCTTCACCCAGATTATCCATTCATCCCTGCCTTGTGCCAGACCCTAAATTAAGTCATTGTCCATACCCCAAAGCAGTCTCCTTACAACTCTTAGTTATGCTCCTACACGAAAGTCACGTTCCTGTGGGTGAGGTAATTGTCATATAGTCCAAGGAGTTTACACTTCCTAGGAGCTTCTGGGTTAGTTGAGGACATGTAGTCGCCTGATAATTTTGATATCTCTTTTATCCAAAGGATTCTAATTATGGCCATTCCCACCTCTGCTTGGACAGATATCACCAGAAAGCACTTCCACCACATAGCTCTGACCAATCTCACCTTACCGTGTAGGCTCAGAACATAACATAACTTGATATATGCATTCAATATTCATTTGAATTGTGCCTCTCTTTTTGGCTTCAGTACTTTTTTTGGCTAACCAGAGTAGCACTCAGTAAATACTAGGGGATGAGTGAGTCCTTTGGCTAGAAAAGGTTGGGGCTAGGCTTTGTATCTTTGAGCTAGAAAAGATAAGAATAAAAAGATTTGGATGCAGAAATGACATCTCTGCATAGCACTGAGGATTTGCAGTGCCTCTATGACTCCCACACCAGCAAAGAGTCTAACCATAAGCCTGGAGAGGTGACACCAAGGAAGGCTGACATTTCCCAGGGAACTATTGCATAATCTCCCTGGATAATAACCACTTTACTTACTGTAAACTTTGATCACAAATTAAAGAAAAACCTGCATTTAGAGTTATCCAACAATGGATGGGACCATTTCCTGCTGTGTGTTGATATGGAAGGTGGGTGATTCATTGCTCAGAAGGATGGAAAAGGAAACTCTTGTACTGAGGAAAAGATTTTTTTAAAAATTGTATAACCCTATAATCATATTATCCAGTAACAATAGGCTATATTTTTGGCTAATCTTATAACCACTGCATACTCACAGGGCTCTAAATAGGAAACAAAATAGAAATTGTCCAAAACTTTGGCTTGATTTAATGCTGACATCACATGACTTCAAAATTCAGGGCAAAGGAGAAGGAATGGAGTGCAAGGAGGCTTTATAACAATTTCATTAAATAGATCAAAAGACTTTCTTGAAAATTAATCAGTTGTTTCAAGACAATAATTTGATGACTTAAGAATAAGTAAATCAGAAGCATATGGATTAAATTTTCCTTGAAGTACACTTGAGTTCCAAAGTAGGGAAAGAGACATTTGGCAAAATCCAATCTGCCTTTGCCAAACCAAAAATGTTTGAAAAATAATTTGAGAGGTTTTGCCAAACCCCAAGTGCCACTGTGTGCTTCCAATCCACCAAGTTCTCCAAATGTGCAAAATTAATACATCTACTCAGCATTCCAAATTTGATGGGAAACCAAACTGCTTCATTTAGAGCCTCCAAAGAGATTCCTTAACATTTTAGAAAAAAATCATTTGATTGGATTTTTTTCTTCCCATTTCTGCTCTGATCTCTAAAATCTCCATGTCAGATTAAAATAAAAAAATTGTTCACTGGGTTTGCTGTGAAATTATTCTGAGTCTTGAGCAGAAAAATTACTTTTAAATAAGCTTTGCCAAAATGCAGTAATGTCTTCCTATTGGAATATTGTCTGTGTGTGTGTGTTTCCCTCTATATGTTTTCATAGTGCTGATAACCTGAACAATTAGTTTTTATTTAAATCATCTCTGAACTAAAATTAAATTTGCAATCTGATTTGCCAACAGGCAATCTGCAGGGGCCTGAATCAGGTCACAATTGAAACAGTAAACAAAACCTTTGTGAAATCAACTGCATGTTTTGGAATGTGGGTGGCACAGGCACTCTTTTCACCCTGCAAAATGACTCCTTATTTTTCAACAGTAACCTCAGCTATGTTGAATTTCCTCCATGTAAGGGGTGCTTTTTTCTGCAAGATTGCCAGTAAATGTTTGTCTAATATACTTTGCATTTGCAAAATGACTTTCCCCCACCTAACAGCTAGGAATCAATACAGCACATCTGAGAGGCACACTGTTCTCAGGGAAACGATTCACAGGCTTTTTATTCTGGGACTAAAGCATTTGATTTTCTTTTTTGTTTTCATGCATTTTATTTTTAATCATAGATTAAGTTCTTGGGTACTTTATATTATGAGTACTTTATATTATCTTGTCTCAAGTATTTACCATTTGTTGAAATTTAGATGAGAAACCCCAGAAACATTTTGATTATTCAGAAATATCTTATTAGTTTTTTAATCATTTTTGGTTGAAATAATTTATTTCCTACAGAATATAAGATTGTTTAGAACACATTTTACTCAAGAAAAAGACATATTTCTACTTTCTTTAAACTCAGCTCTTAAACGAGTGTTCTTCACCTTGGACTTATAACCTGAAGCTCTTCAGGAATGACTTGCTTGTTAGGGTTTAGCTTGCTATAAGAATAGTTCTTGAGTTAAAAATAGATCCATGTGCGGGTGCCTGGATGTCTCAGTTGGTTAAGCTTCTATTTCAGCTCAGGTCATGATCTCCAGGTCCTGGGATAGAGCCCCATGTTGGATTCCATGCTCAGCAGGTAGTCTGCTTCTCCCTCTCCCCTGTTCCCCCACCCATGTTCATGCTCCCCCCTTGCTCAAATAAGTAAATAAAATCTTTTTTTAAAGATTTTATTTATTTATTTATTTATCAGAGAGAGAGACAGTCAGTGAGAGAGGGAACACAAGCAGGGGGAGTGGGAGAGGAAGAAGCAGCCTTCCCAGCAGGACAGGGAGCCCAACGCGAGGCCAATCCCAGGACCCTGGGATCATGCCCTGAGCCAAAGGCAGACGCTTAACAACTGAGCCACCCAGGCACCCCGATAAAATCTTTAAAAAAAAAAAGATCCATGTATGTTGTCCAATGTTGTGTTGTTCACTAGCCATGAACCCAAGGACATTTGTTTCTGTTCCACAGATGTTGTTATAGAGTAGAGATAAAGGAGCAGCAACATGGCTCTGGGATTCTCTTTTGTGGGAATCATTTGATACAGAGTTCCAGTCCAAGATTGTGTAGTAGAAAGACCCTGAATTCACCTTGTCCATTGACATACTATATCTATAACTATTTATAGAGCAATTCCTCCTGATGAGGACCTGAGGCGTGACTGAACAGCTTCTGCACAACAAAAGACTGCATAGATAATGGCAAGAGAAACAGAGGCATGGTAAGGAAGGGAACACTTACCCCTACATTATAAACTGTAGTAGGGAGGGGTAGTACTGAGGGACCAGGAACAGATTCAACTACCTTGGGGCACAGAAGGAAAAAAAAAAAA
>NC_048225.1:30620863-30642165 GCF_002007445.2 Ailuropoda melanoleuca | reverse complement strand
TGAATACCTGTACCACTTCCAAGAAATGCAAAGTACAGTATAGATATGATCTCACTACCTTTCATCATAACCTCATGGAGCCTGTGCATACAAATGGTGTTCTCCCCACTTTGCAGGTGTGTTACTAAGCTAATAGTCACCAAACCTGTTCATGGCCTAAAATTTTATACAATTTGGGATTAGAAAAGATCTAAAATTTTATTATCTCTATTGTTAACATAACTATATGTTACCACTCTTTTGAGGGAAATAAATTCATGGGAACTGCAAGACAAGGAACAGATCACAAAAACATTCTAATTTTATTCCTGTCTCATGGAATACAAGCAAATTATGAACATAAATGTCAGTAAAACATTCCTAGGTCCTTAGATGAGAGGTGTTAAATAAACACGTTTTTAACTGAGTCTGAAAAAAANAAACACGTTTTTAACTGAGTCTGAAAAAAAGTGTTTACTTACAAACTGTCTATACAATTTTGACCACTTTCTAGGAAGCAGGCTTCCTTCATCACCACAAGGCTTTCTCCAGAGCCTGTCTGCTCTTGTTTTTCAGCTTTCTTCACATGTGATCCACTCTCTGAAAAGGTAGTTTGTTTATGCTATGATGCATCATTAATTTTCCTGCTGCAAAGGCTGCCTCTACTCTCATGTGAATCAGAGATCATTGAACTGCCCCTGACCTAGAAGTCCACACTTGCCCCTGCCCCAACATCTCCCTATTAGAACATTTGCCCTTTTGTTTTTTTTTGACTTTCTGTCTTGCCTTCTCCCCCTGTGCTCTTTCTTTAGTCCCAAACATCTCAACAGCCTATCTCTCAGCTTCATTCACCTTTAATCATATCAAGAAACCACCCCTCTTCTCACCTGTTAATAGAAGCAAAGGTCAAGTCTCCCCAGACTCTTGTACTTGTCTTACCTTTCCAGTCTCTCCCAACATCCTAAGCAAAAAAAAAAAAAAAAAAAAAAAAAAAAAAAAAAAAAAGTACAAAGCCTCTTGGGGGCAGAAACAATGAATAAGATCTTATTCGCTTTACATCCCAGAAGCTCAGCACAGTGACTTGCAAGTAGCAACTTATGTTTAATTAGCTCTTGGATTAAATTTGGAACCATTGGTTTGGCCAGATAATAAAGTTCACAGTAAACATCACAACATAGATTATAATCTGGTCTCCATAGTACTACTCTTTCCTTAGTTATAACCATCATCTGCAGGTAATGTGCCATATTCTGGGCTCTATTGTTGAAAGTAAACATTTATGTACTAAGAGGTAAGAGGATGTAATGTTCATCTAGGGAAACAAAATCTCCTACCAGTTGGATGCTCACATTTCTTTCACATTTAAAAAGAATAAAATCCCTACATATCCACAATACAAAAACATACCTTTCACAGTTTCTAAAATTGTGATGAATTTTATAAAAGATGTATGCATTTAATGTGGTAGCACTAATTTTTCTTCTCAGGCATTAATGATATTTCTTACAATCAATGGAGTTTTTGAATCAACAAAAACAAACATAAAGTTTGTATTTCAGTGCTTCAAAGTAGTATTTTTGAAAGAATCCTTTTTTTATTTTTCCAAAAAAAAACTCCACCCCATGAATATTTTTCTCAGTAATTAGATCATGAATTTCAGTCCTTGATTAACGTACCCTGAAGTATGAAATTAAATGTCACTACATCATAAAATAACTAATAACATTTTCTATTTACTGCCACCAATTGTTTTCTGCATTTTCTAACTTTCTGAAGACTGTTAGGAACTGACAATATTGTTAGGGTACTTAGCAGGTTGAGTTCCTTCCAAAGCTACATTTAATATCTTCTTTAATTTAGAGATTGAGCAAATGCCAGCAGCTGCATGCTGTGACTACCTGCAACACTGAAACTAATTTTGCTAGAATCAATATATTTTGCTTTCCATTTCACCAAGATTTATCAGCATTATGGGGATTTTAAAATTAAACTAAGGTATTAAGGCCCTGCTCTAGTCCCTTGCTGATATTAAAAAGATATCATGGTGCCCATAATATTAAATTATTTAATTTAATTTAATATTAAATTTTAAAATTGCATAGGTACTTTTTAAAGACTTTTTTCTTCTATATTTAGAAACACCCGTATTGAAAGACAGATATTATTATCCTACCTGATAAGGAAATACACAAATTATTAAGGAAATTATGAATACTTTTTAAGAGAAAATAATGAGAGACATGACAAGTAACTCACCAAACGATATAAATGAACAATACATATGGAAAAAAGAAAAATACAATATCACTATTAATTAAAAGCCAATTACCACAGTTACCATATTTTTCCTTCATTCATCAGGTTTTCCAGTAATTTTTTATTTTTATTTTTTTTAAAGATTTTATTTATTTACTTGACAGAGACAGCCAGTGAGAGAGGGAACACAAGCAGGGGGAGTGGGAGAGGAAGAAGCAGGCTCCCAGCAGAAGAGCCTGATGTGGGGCTCGATCCCAGAATGCTGGGATCACGCCCTGAGCAGAAGGCAGACGCTTAATGACTGCGCCACCCAGGAGCCCCTCCAGTAATTTTTTAAAATATTAGTTTTAAAATTAACAAATTAGGAAACAATAAATGTTAGTGAGGATGCAGAGAAAGGCAAATCCTCTTAATCTGTGATGGGAAGGCAAGCTGGTGCAGCCACTCTGGAAAACAGCATGAAGTTTCCTCAAGTTAAAAATAGAGCTACCCGATGACACAGCAATTACACTATTCAGTATTTACCCCAAAGATACAAATTTAATGATCCAAAGGGGCACATGCACCCTAATGTTTATAGCAGCAATGTCCACAATAGCCAAACTATGTAAAGAGCCAAGATGCCCATCGAGAGATGAATGGATAAAGAAGATGTGGTATGTGTATACAGTGGAATATTACTCAGCCATGAGAAAAGATGAATACTTACCATTTACATCAACATGGTTGGAACTGTAGGGTATTATGCTGAATGAAATAAGTCAATCAGAGAAAGACAATTATCATACAGTTTCACTCATACGTGGACTGTAAGAAACAGTGCAGAGGATCATAGGGGAAGGGAGCGAAACTGAATGGGAAGTAATCAGAGAGGGAGAAAAACCATGAGAGATTCAACTATAGGAAAAAAACTGAGGGTTTGTGGAGGGGAGGTGGATGGGAGGTGGGTAGGAGGATGGGGTAATTGGGTGATGGGCATTAAAGGGGGCTGTTATAGGCAACTGATGAATTATTGAACTCTACATCTGAAACTAATGATGAACTAAATTAAAAATAATAAATAAATAAATAACTTTACTGAAATAAAATTCACCATGTTACAATTCAGAATTTTCAGGATAGTTACAGAGTTGTGCAACCATCACCACTATCAAATTTTAGTACATTTTCCTTGTTCCCTAAAGAAACCATGAGCCCATTAGCTGGGCTATTCCTCATTCCCTCCAGCCCTGGCAATCACTAATCTACTTTCTGTCTCCATGGATTTGCCTATTTTAGGCATTTCATAGAAATGGAATCATACAACATGTGGTCTTTTGTGACTGACTTTTTTCATCTACCATAGAGTTTCATGATTCATCCATGTTGTAGCATGTATCAATACTTCATCCTTTTAAACACTCAACAAAACTAAAAAGGCAATCTACTGAGTGGAAGAAGATATTTGCAAATGACATATCCACTAAAGGGTTGGTATCCAGAATATATAAAGAACTTATACAATTCAACACCCAAAAGACAAATAATTCAATTAGAAAATGGGCAGGAGAAGACATGAATAGACACTTCTCAAAAGAAGACATACAGATGGCTAACAGACAAATGAAAAGACATTCATCATCATTTACCATCAGAGGAATGCAAATCAAACTACAATAAGATATTACCTCATACCTATCAGAATGGCTAAAATCAACAACATAAGAAACAACAGGTGTTGGCAAAGATGTGGAGAAAAAGGAACACTCATGCACTGTTGGTGGGAATGCAAACTGGCACAGCCACTGTGGAAAACAGTATTGAGGTTCCTCAAAAAATTAAAAGTAGAACTGCCCTCTGATTCAGCAATCATACCAGTAGGTATTTATCCAAAAAATACAAAAACACTAATTCAAAGGGATACAGGCACCCCTTATGTTTTAGCAGTATTATTTACAATAGTCAAGATATGGAAGCAGCCCAAGTGTCCATTGATTGATGAATGAGTAAAGAAGAAGTGATACACACACACCACACACGCATGTGTATACATACACACACACATACACAAAATGGAATATTATTCAGCCATAAAAAGAATGAACTCTTGCCATTGCAACAACATGGATGGAGCTAGAGAGTATAATGCTAAGTGAAGTAAGTCATTCAGAGAAAGACAAATACCATATGATTTCATTCTTATGAGGAATTTAAGAAAACAAATGAGTAAAGCAAAAGAGAAAAAGAAATCAAGATATAGCTCTTTATTACAGAGAACAAATTGATGGTTACTAGAGGGGAGGTAAGTGGGGGAATGGGTTGAATAGGTGATGGGGATTAAGAAGTGCACTCGTCATGATGAACACTGGATGATATATGGAATCGTTGAATCACTATATTGTATATTATACACCTAACACTAATATAACACGGTATGTTAACTAACTAGAATTAAAATATAAATCTTTAAAAATTAAAAACATAAACAGGAAAGAGAAAAAAAATTTCATTTGTATCAAAAATACAATAAATAAATTCATCCTCTAAAACTTTTTTTTAAATACTCATCCTTTCTACAGTTCCAGTGAAATTTTGACAATGTTCTGGTAAAATTAAACTCTCCAACATTGTTGTTGGGACAATATACTGATTTTTTTAAATAACTTTTTCTGGGAGACAATTTGGCAATCTGTATTCTAAAAACTTTTAAAATATATATATAACTTTTCATCCAAGAATTCAACTTTCAGGAAATTTCTCCAAAGAAATAATCATGGATGTGTTTATAAATTAGCTTTCAAGGATGTTGTTTGCCTTAGTTTTACTTGATAAAGACATGCTTGGAGCAACATGATGCTAAACCATAGTGGATAAGTCATGATGTGGCAATATTGTGGGATACTCTGCAACCATTTGAAATGATGTTGGGGAATGTGCTGTAGGAGCTATGGGAATGCCGTCTTGTGGACTACAATCTTTTTTAAATTATATCAGTTTAGTTATGTTTTTTTCAAAATTTAATTTAAAACCTCACTACATAATAGATAAAAGTGTTACACTGCTTTATAAAATTAGTTTTAAAACAAATCTTCTAGATGAATATTTTAAATTATAGAAAGAAATCAGTGATATAAGGTTGAATGGCAAAAGCAATTTAATGCATACTATGTACAATTAGACCTCGTTTTTTAGAAAACGTGTGTATCTCTCTAAAGATATATGATATGTATGCATGTTTTTACTTGTTGCTTCTCTGTGTTTTCTGTAACATTAAGGACTACTTATATCATAAGAAAAATTCTCATTTTTTTAACTCTGTAAATCAAATATATAGTACACAATGCTTCTTTTTTTAATATATTTTTTCTTTTGTCCACCATAAAGAAGCTTCTTAGTTTGTTGCTCTCAGGAACTACACTATCACTTCTACCTTGAGTCAACTGGCTGCAATTCAGCATTCTCCTTCAAGTTCTGGCTAATCATAAATTTTTATTCAGTGGGGTTCACAGATAAAAGATTTCTCTCCCTAATTTCATAAAATAGTTTGCCACACACCCTAAAGGGAACTTTGGACCCAGCCCCCAGGTCCGTGTCTTGACATTGCCAAGGTTTTTTTAGTCTCTTTAAAAGGACAAGAAGTTAAACCTGACTCCAAAACCACGCATTACTTTGATATAATGCAAACTCAGACAGCTGTTAGTTTATTTGGATAAGCAGACTATTATAAAAATATGGAATATTTATTTTTACCAGTAATGAAAAATTCATTCAGATCTTACCAAATACCTTGATGTTTGGGTATTTGAACTCCATCCACACCGCTTTTTTCTTTTATAAATCATGGGCATATAAATATTCTTTCACTATTCATCCTCAATATAACATGTAGTAAAAAATTAACTCTTTAAGAACAAACTGGTCTTTCCTGAAGGGGAGGTGGGTGGAAGGATGAGTGAAATAGGTGGAGGAGATTTAAAGTACAATTATCTCGATGACCACTATGTAATGTATAGAATTGTTGAATCACAATATTATACACCTGAAACTAATATAACTCTGTATGTTAACTAAACTGGAATTAAAATTTTTTAAAACTCTAGAAAAAAATTAACTCTTTACTCCTTGAACCCAGGCAATACATACCATTAATTAAATTGCAAGTTAATGAGGGGTGCCTGCTGGTTTAGTTGAACTCTTGATCTTGGGGTTGTGAATTTGAGCCCCGCCTTGGGTCAAAATGATATGCATATAATTTGTGATTAAAAGGCAGAAAAAGTAAACTTAGTCTCCCTGTCCTTTCAAAGGTTGTCAAAAGCAAAGATTCTCCAGTTGACCTTTAGCAGACAAAACTGCAGGCCCAACAGTTAAAACCAGACAATGCCTGCCATTAGTGACGAGAGTCAAAGACCTCAAAAGAAGAGTTAGGCAATAAGTACTGGCAGGTCATTTCTGAAAAGCAAAAATGACTTTTAAACCCTACTGTCATTATTTGGGGGAAATGTTCCTTTCTTCTTCCAACTTCAGTCACTTAAAAATATGGAATCAGAAGGGGGAATGAAGCATGAGAGACTATGGACTCTGAGAAACAAACTGAGGGCTTCAGAGGGGAGGGGGATGGGGGGAATGGGATAGTCTGGTGATGGGTAGTAAGGAGGGCATGTATTGCATGGTGCACTGGGTGCTATACACAACTAATGAATCATCGAACTTTACATCAAAAACCAGGGATGTACTGTATGGTGACTAACGTAATACAATAAAAAAATTATTATAAAAAATATGGACCCTGGTTTACTTTCCATTGTGAATTTATATAATTCTCACTGTTTGTATATTCTGCCACTAATGGCACCAGATCATTTTTTAAAAAAAATTCTTCATGCAGTTTGAGTCTTGTAAGTTTACAAATGCAGAAAGAAAGTATGTGTCTCAACACAAAGATTACTTTAAAGAGATACTGGCTATGATTTATAAGGTTTTCTCTATAAGATTATATCTTTCTTATTGTAGATTCCCTATTACAGTTCATAATATATTTTACTTATTAAATAAGCTACCAAAAGCAGATGCATAATTATATAACTCGTAAAAGATTGTGTAAAAATAAAATTCAATAACATTCAAAGAAATTATTTTCATGAACTACATTTTATTCACATTTGTTTTTCTGATATAATACAGAGATGAGAACTTAGCAAAGTTACTGGCAAATAGTAAATACCCAACATTAATACTATTATTACTATGACTATTACACTATTATTGGTCAATGCCATGAGTTAAACTCTGTGCAGTCACAAAGGCAAGCAACAATTTTTGCTGCCATAGAATTTGCCATTTATCAAGGAGATTGTTATCTATCCAAACTCACACAAACAAAATGTTCTTTTTTTAAATTTATTTACCACAGTAAAAAATTCTATGAAGGAAAGGCACACAGTGTTGTGAGAATGTAAAATAAGGAACCTGAGCTGCTCTGGGAGGTCAGGGGAGGCTGCCTGGAGAAAGTAATGTTTGAGCTGAAATCAGAAGAAAGAGTAGGGATCAGAAGACCAAGACAGTAAGAAAAGGGGATCCAGAACAGAGAATAACATATTTGGGGCAATGGAGGCCAGTGAGACTAGATCAAAACCAAAAAAAAGCAGATGGATTCAACACATTTTTAGATAGTATAAGCTACAAGAAGAAATAATGGATTGGATATGGAGGAAGAAAGAAAACAAGCTGTCAATGATGATTCTAAAACCTGGCAGACACCCCCTTAACCAAATGATCAAAATTATATCAGAAATGAACTGAGAAGAACCCAATATCATTTCTGTGACATTCTTATGCAACAAAGTGTTGGGAAAACTGGATATACACATACAAAACTTGATATACACACACAAAAGAAAGAACTTAGACTCTTAACTGTATATCATTTATGTAAATGACTTCAAATAGGTTAAGATCCTAAACATAAGACCTGAAACTATAAAACTCCTAGAAGAAAGCCTAGATGAAAACCTTCAGGACATTAGATTTGGCAATGATTTCTTGAATATGACACCAAACTCACAGAGAACAAAGAAAAAAAAATAGACAAATGAGACTACATCAACTTAAAAACTTCTGCACACCAAAGGAAGCAATCAACAGAGTGAAAAGCCAACCAATGAAATGGGAAAAAAAATATTTGCAAAGCATATATCTGATAAGGGTTAATATCCAGAATACATAAGGAACTCCTATAACTCAACAACAACAAAAAGTCCAATTTTAGATCAGCAAAAGACTTGAGTAATAAAAAATTCTCCAAAAAGGACATATATATTGCAAAGAAGTATATCAAAAAATGTTCAATATCACTAATCATAGGAAAACCACAAATCAATCCACAAGGAGATTATCATCTCACTTCTGTTAGGATGGCCACTATCAAAAGAACAGGAAATAGAAAGTGCTGGTGAGGATATGAGAATCTGGAAACATTGTGCACTGTGGTTGAGAATATAAAATGGTACAAACATTAAAGAAAATAGTATAGAGCTTCCTGAAATAATTAAAAATAGAATTATGATACAATCTATCAATCCCACTTCTGGGAATATACCTGAAAGAATTCAAAGCATGATCTTGAAGAGACATTTGCACACCTATGTTCATTGCAGCATTGTTCACAACAGCCAAAAGGTGGAAGCAACCAAATGTCTATCAATGGATGACTAGATAAAGAAAATATGGTACCTATATACGATGGAATATTATGCACCCTCAAAAAAGGAAATCCTTTCGCATGATACAACATAGATGGTCCTTAAGGACAATATGCTAAGTGAAATAAGTCAGTCACAAAAGGACAAATGGTGAATGATTCCATTCATATGAAGTATATAAATAGTCAAAATAATAGAAACAAAGTAGAAAGGTGGTCACTGATGGCTCAAAAGAAGGGGGAACAAGAATTAGTGTTCAATGGGTATAGTTTCAGTTTTGCAAGATGAAAAGTTCTAGATATTTGTTGTGCAACAATGTAAATATATTTCACATTGTTAAACTGTACACTTAAAAATGGTTGATGGTAAATTTTATACTATACTATTTTACCACAATAAAAACAATAAGCGATATATAGTCTTCAAAAAGATCAACATTGTGAAATATGAAGAAAAACTCAGAAAGTATTTCAGATTAAGGGGCGCCTGGGTGGCTCAGTCATTAAGCATCTGCCTTCGGCTCAGGTCATGATCCCAGTGTTCTGGGATCGAGCCCCCACCAGGCTCCCTGCTCGGCGGGAAGCCTGCTTCTCCCTCTCCCTGCTGCTCCCCCTGCTTGTGTTCCCTCTCTCACTGCCTCTCTCTCTGTCAAATAAAAAAATAAAATCTTAAAAAAAAAGTATTCCAGATTAAAAGAAACTAAAGAAAAATGACTTTATATGATCTTGGATTTTCTTTTTATAAAGATATTTTATTAAGATCTTAAAGGAAATCTGAATAAGGTCTACGGATTATATAATAATATTGTATCAATGGTAATTTTTTATTTTAATATTGTACTGCTTTGATATGAAAACTTTCCTTGATTTTAGGAATTCATGACTAGTGTATTTAAGAGTGAATCAGCATCCAAGTATACAACTTGCTCTTAAAAATTATAGGGGGTAATGAAGCATCAAACTTTACATCGGAATCCGGGAATGTACTGTATGGTGATTAACATAATATAATAAAAAAATCATTAAAGATCAAAAAAAAATTATAGGGGGGCGCCTGGGTGGCACAGTGGTTAAGTGTCTGCCTTCGGCTCAGGGCGTGATCCCGGCGTTCTGGGATGGAACCCCACATCAGGCTCCTCTGCTATGAGCCTGCTTCTTCCTCTCCCACTCCCCCTGCTTGTGTTCCCTCTCTCACTGGCTGTCTCTATCTCTGTCAAATAAATAAATAAAATTAAAAAAAATTATAGGAAAAAATAGTGTGCATGTGCATGTACAGTAAAAAAGAGAGCAAATACAGTAAATTATTAACATTTGGAGAATCTGAGTAATAGTTATGGAGGACTATTTTTGTAGTGTTTCTAATTTTTGGCCTGTCCAATCAGGTGTTCATTCACTGAAGTGGGGTGTACTGGGTAAAGGATTTCCATTCTGTCCCCACCCTGAAAACACTGGTATTGGGTCTTTCCATCCCACCTTCACTACTGACTTGCTGTATTTGAGGACCCTTGACTTCTGTAAAGGGGGAGGAAGAATCAAACAACCAATGTGATTTCTCTTGACAATGCACAGTGCTTTCTCAAATGGATACGCTAGTCAGTCTTTGGCTGGCTACCATGCTTTGATTTGGCTTTCAGGTGGCTCACTGCTGCTGTTCATCAATGAATTAGGCAATGTCATGATCTTGAGTTCATTTGATGACCTGCCACTCACCACGTTAAAAGTGGATTCAATTAGATCTCTCTGCCTGTACCTCATCTAAGGTTATATATCCTGTTCCCTTCCTGCATTCCACTCCCAACCAAGGCATTCTTTTCTATTCTGCAAGGGCTAGGTATAGAGTGATGTTTTTGCACCTCTAATCTTGATCCAATTCTATTATACAGAGAGCCTATGTTCTTTTTCCTCCAGTGCAAATCTTTATTCCTGAGTTTTTAAAAACCTTTCTGGAGATCAGAGGAGAATTCTAGAATACAGATTAAATTTTGAGTAATGCTAACTTGATAGTTGACTGTTGAAGACTTCATTTTGGGTGAATCTGCCTAAGAAAAGAGTGAGAAGACTAGAGGCCTTGAGGATTTCCTAATTTTCAACAAATTAAATATTTAGTGACTTATTAAATTACAGACATTATGTGTATTTTAATAATAACACGGAGGTCTTCTTTAGGGCATTCTCAGTCCCTTCCAACCTAGAGATTATATGATTCCATGAGTTACTTTCAGATTACCTGAAAATTATTTTCACCCTTGAGGAGAAAGAATTGATCAAACAAATGAATCAAAGCGATCTGTTCAGCTGACTTAATGACTTTTCTTGAATATCATACAGTTGACACTTGCTATAAATCTTATTAAATCACAGCAAAGTACACTTGTGCTGTGATAATGAAAATATTAATAACATTAATTGGGGGACAGGGACAACTTCATTTTTTCTTATCACAAAAATTCTTACTGGAGAGGAAATCAGAAATGCAGAATATTATAAAGGAGAAAATAAAAATAGTTCACAATTCCACTGCCAGAAATAACCTTCTCCATAGCCATTACTTTTCAATGATTTATTCTAAATCTTTATATGAGTATTATGCTAATACTCATACTATTCAAAAAGATATGTGTATATCCTATACATATGTGTTCATTATTGTATTATCATAGTGAAAAATTGAAAATTATCCCATTTATAGGGGGTTGGTTAACAAATCATGTACCATCTAGGTAAAGGACTATTATGTTAGAAAGTGTGGGATATTTGGTTGAGTTAGCACTTCATCACAGTTAACCACAATGGATGACTTAATTGTGATGGCCCTTGGCACTGCATGCAATGAACTATTAGTACTCCCTTTCTCACTGTCAGTGAACTTACTATGGCATTCAAGGCCAAGGACATGACCTAGCCAATCCCAAAATCCCATCTTTTTTTTTTTAAAGATTTTACTTATTTATTTGACAGAGAGAGAGACAGCCAACAAGAGAGGGAACACAAGCAGGGGGAGTGGGAGAGGAAGAAGCAGGCTCCCAGCAGAGCAAGGAGCCTGATGCAGGGCTTGATCCCAGGGACTTGGGACCATGCCCTGAGCTGAAGGCAGGCGCTTAATGACTGAGCCACAGGCACCCCCCAAAATCCCATCTTTGTGAGGTTTTTGGTGTGACCACATTTGGTACTAAGTACAGAAATCAAAGCAGGAAAAACAAAAACCACAGTATTTCAACAGAGAAATTTTATTCAGAGGGATTGATTAAACAGTTATTGGAGAATCAAAAATATGAAAAGAGGACACTGAGGTAACATATAGCTAGCAATTTCAGGAAGCCCCATCACCTCAATGGCAAGGAGTACAAAAAGAAAAGATTGGAGTAATTAGTATCTGAAGCTTGGAAGAGAGGAACCACAGAGCTGGAACTCAGCTCTCAGAAAAGCTGGTGGTAGTAACTCAGGAGCTCAAAGGAGGGTCCTTGTGAAGTGGGCACATTAATGTTTCTTATTTTATAGGGTTCTTGTGTGGGTTAAATTAGGTCATACATGTGAAGCTCTTAGCTCTTATTATTAGTGGGTGGTAATGTAGGACAGTAGTTAAGTGCAGGAATCTTAAGTTTGGCTGCCCGGGTTTAAATCTCAATTCTAAGAATTACTGGAATTCACTAAATCTTACTAGCATATCAAATTGGACTATTTGTAGTAAGATGGATATAAATTTTCAAAACAACCCTAAAATGTAAGTAGTATTCTTTTTCCCATTTCACAGATTAGAAAACTGAAGTATAATAAGATATAATAAGATCAAATAATTTTCCCAAGGCTACATAGCTCATAAGTGGTAGAATTTGTATTGAATCAGTATTATTTATAATACTTATCACCATCTAATACATTATATATATTTACTTGTTTATCTCCCTTGTCCAGTAGAATATATGTTCCATGAAGATAACAATTATTTGTTTGTTTGTTTAATTGCTATTTTCCCAGCCCTTTGATCAGAGCATGACACTTTAATAGGCACTGAATAAATATTTATTGAATGGATATGAACCAAGCAGGAAGATTCAAAAAAAAAAAAAGAACAACTATACACTCACTTTAAAATGGCCATAATGTTAAGAAATAGTAGGATAGATATTATGTAGAATAGGTGTTATTTTGCCTGCCTTGCGCATAGAAAACAATTTTTTTNGTAAAATTGAATGCAATCTTGTCATTGAAGCTCTAAGATGGTTTATAGAATGAATAGATGGTAAGGCTGACATGCAAGTTTCTCAAGAAATCCTTATTGCACCCAAACTCTTCTCACTGCATCCCTTAGAAAATAGAGCTCTTCAATTTTCAAACAGGTGAAATACAAACAAGTCTATGAGAGTTTATTTTTTTGTTAGTCCATAGTGATTTATACCAATAATGGACAATTCTGTGATCCAGTAGGGATCAGCAATCTTCTTTTCCTACCTGAAATTCAGGGAGTTGAAAATTTACAGAGAAAAGCACTGAGCAACAGGTGAGCATAGTTGTCAGGATCCCTCTGCCAATGTTTTTCACTTAGACCCTTTCCAGGTGTGCCACTTGCTCTATTTGTCAGTACCTAGGTGACTGAGCAGTGTGGCTTAGGCAGCAGGGAACTATCTGGCTGTAACAGATACAAGCGAAAATCCAAGGATGAGATTGAGATGATAAACTTTTTTTTTTTAACATTTAGCACTATTGGTTTTTCTCCCTTCTCATTTTAAAAAAAGAAATTAATTTGATTTACACAAGAAGAGTTGACACAGACTATCATCAGCTTCTAAAAAGTAAAATATTTCAACCAATATACCAAATTAAAAATTATTAAAAAAAATAAAATAAAAAAAGTAAAATATTTCAGAAGTATTTTAAAAAGACTGATAAACAGAAGATAAAATAATCAAGATTAGTGTAAAATATCCACTTCTTATATTTGTTATATTCATAGAGATTTTGGAAACATTTAAACCAACACATCTGTTATTTATGGTCGAATATCAACTTCTAGACATTGTCAAATCTTTACAGACAACATGGGCTCAGTATATTTTTTCCCAAATTAATTTTGAAAATACTATGTACTTTCTTTTTTAATTTAAATTCAATTAACCAACATATAGTACATTATTAGCTTCAGATGTAGAGTTCAATAATTCTTCAGTTGTGTATAATACCCAGTGCTCATCACATCACATGCCCACCTTAATGCCCGTCACCAGATTACCATTCCCCTACCTACCTCCCCTCCAGCAACCCTCAGTTTGTTTCCTATAGTTAAGAGTTTCTCATGGTTTTTCTCCCTTTCTGATGACTTCCTATTCAGGTTTCCCTCCTATGTACCTTCAACATGTGTTGCATTTTTAAATTTTCACATGCCCATTTTCCTTAACACCAAAAACTTGTCCCATCTACACAGTAAAAAGCCATAAAACTATTTTAAGTATGAGGCTATCTTTTTTTAGAAACCTCTTAATTATGTGGTCAAAAAGCTTTTGTTGCTTATGGAATATTTCTAAGTTATGTTCATTTTTTTTTCTGTCAGACCTAAAGATATATGATATATGAATTCGCTTCCCTAAAACTATATGCTTACAATTTCTCCTGGGTTTTTTTTTTTAATAAGGTTTTCCAACTCTTTTTTTTTACAATGAACATTGTACCCACTTCAGGAGTTGCTTTTTTTTTTCTGTCCACCTAAAACTGGTGCTCTTATCTGTTATTTCTTCACAAAACTGCTCTCAATGACTTTTTCAGATTTCACTTTTAACTTCCCTAAATTTNAATGTTTTTCACTTAGACCCTTTCCAGGTGTGCCACTTGCTCTATTTGTCAGTACCTAGGTGACTGAGCAGTGTGGCTTAGGCAGCAGGGAACTATCTGGCTGTAACAGATACAAGCGAAAATCCAAGGATGAGATTGAGATGATAAACTTTTTTTTTTTAACATTTAGCACTATTGGTTTTTCTCCCTTCTCATTTTAAAAAAAGAAATTAATTTGATTTACACAAGAAGAGTTGACACAGACTATCATCAGCTTCTAAAAAGTAAAATATTTCAACCAATATACCAAATTAAAAATTATTAAAAAAAATAAAAATAAAATAAAAAGTAAAATATTTCAGAAGTATTTTAAAAAGACTGATAAGCAGAAGATAAAATAATCAAGATTAGTGTAAAATATCCACTTCTTATATTTGTTATATTCATAGAGATTTTGGAAACATTTAAACCAACACATCTGTTATTTATGGTCGAATATCAACTTCTAGACATTGTCAAATCTTTACAGACAACATGGGCTCAGTATATTTTTTCCCAAATTAATTTTGAAAATACTATGTACTTTCTTTTTTAATTTAAATTCAATTAACATATAGTACATTATTAGCTTCAGATGTAGAGTTCAATAATTCTTCAGTTGTGTATAATACCCAGTGCTCATCACATCACATGCCCACCTTAATGCCCGTCACCAGATTACCATTCCCCTACCTAGCTCCCCTCCAGCAACCCTCAGTTTGTTTCCTATAGTTAAGAGTTTCTCATGGTTTTTCTCCCTTTCTGATGACTTCCTTTTCAGGTTTCCCTCCTATGTACCTTCAACATGTGTTGCATTTTTAAATTTTCACATGCCCATTTTCCTTAACACCAAAAACTTGTCCCATCTACACAGTAAAAAGCCATAAAACTATTTTAAGTATGAGGCTATCTTTTTTTAGAAACCTCTTAATTATGTGGTCAAAAAGCTTTTGTTGCTTATGGAATATTTCTAAGTTATGTTCATTTTTTTTTCTGTCAGACCTAAAGATATATGATATATGAATTCGCTTCCCTAAAACTATATGCTTACAATTTCTCCTGGGTTTTTTTTTTTAATAAGGTTTTCCAACTCTTTTTTTTTACAATGAACATTGTACCCACTTCAGGAGTTGCTTTTTTTTTTCTGTCCACCTAAAACTGGTGCTCTTATCTGTTATTTCTTCACAAAACTGCTCTCAATGACTTTTTCAGATTTCACTTTTAACTTCCCTAAATTTCTTCAAGCTGCATCTTGATGCTTCTGAAGCTTGTTGGGAAACTTTATAAAGCAAGAAAAGTTAATGATAAAATTATGCAATAATCAATGTGTTAAATTTGAATAGTTAAGTATCTATTGATAACTAGACTTTGGAGATTCCAGGATTTGGGAAAGAACAAGCCACNGATTTCACTTTTAACTTCTCTAAATTTCTTCAAGCTGCATCTTGATGCTTCTGAAGCTTGTTGGGAAACTTTATAAAGCAAGAAAAGTTAATGATAAAATTATGCAATAATCAATGTGTTAAATTTGAATAGTTAAGTATCTATTGATAACTAGACTTTGGAGATTCCAGGATTTGGGAAAGAACAAGCCACTGGATTTCTTCTTGTGTCCAGGAGCAGACAATATAAGTCAAGTGTGTACACTTAGCTTTATGACCAGACACTGCTTGACCTCTATTATTGCCTTTGATCTCCTGAATCTGTCACCAGACCTTCATTAAGCTACCCTCTAACAAAAAAGCTCCTTTCTTTATTTGATTCTGCCCTTTCCCCTCTGTCATTTTGACCCAACTCCCTCTGCTACCCCGCCTAGAGGACCCAGAAGAATATTTATGAGAAAATGAGATCAATACAATAGTATTTTTAAAAGTACACTGCATTGGGGCGCCTGGGTGGCTCAGTTGGTTAAGCGTCTGACTTGGGTTCATGTCATGACCCCAGAGTCCTGGGATCATGCGCCACATGGAGCTCCTTGTTCAACGGGGTATCTGCTTCTTCCTCTCTCTCTGTCCCTCCCCCTGCTTGTGCTCTGTCTCGCTCTCTCAAATAAACAAATAAAGTATTTTTTTTAAAAGTACACTGTATTATTTTTTAAGGGGCTTTATTTATTTATTTATTTATTTATTTTCTCGTGGTGTTTGTGGCTCAGTCAGTTAAGCATCCAACTCTTGATTTCACCTCAGGTCATGATCTCAGGGTTGTGAGATTGAGCCCCACATGGGCTCTGTGCTGTGCATGGAACCTGCTTAAGATTCTATCCCTCCCCCTCTGACCCTCCCCCCCCACACACAAGTGCTCTCTCTCTCAAAAAAAAAAATAGATACCAACATCATCATTATTTTTTTACAGAATGTTACTTCAAATAAATTAAAAAACTGAGCAAAATTTTTGTTTATTTGATGTTACTTTTTTACAATGTTTTACTATATTTAAAATGACCTTTTTTTACTTGCAACCACTTGCAAAATAGTCTGGAGTTCTTCCTAGGTCATAAATTGGACCAAATTACTCTTTCACTTTGAGATGATAATTTTGTGTGCCCATTTACATGTCCCTTCCATAGAGAAGAAAGAAGTTTTTTTAAGTGGTCAATATGTTCTTTTATCTAAAGATCAGTGAAAGGAACGAAATAGAAGATTTAGTTTAGCTACTTAGTAACTGTGAATTTTGTCAAATCAATCTCTTTTAGTCTCTAAAATAGGGAAAACAAACAAAATAGACATCTATTGACAAATTCTCAGCATTCCTTTTTCCCTTAGGGAACTGCACCTCACTGACCCTTGTAATTCTGATACAATGGTTAATTCTGAAAGCCCCACCAATCTCCAGAACACAAGGTTTGGCAAGTGACAGCAATCTGACCAATCAGAGTACCCCTACCCTCTCTCTACTGTGATGGGTCCAGAGATGGGCATATGACCCACAAGAGCTAATTGGAAGTTCCTCTGTGAGTTTTGCTCTGTGAACACACAGCGATTCACTCCTGTAAAATGGCAAGCACTAAGAAACATGTGAGGCCAAACAGCTAATTGACTGAGCTGTCAGAAAAGCTGAGCTGATAGTTATAGAGTTACAGACATAAAAAACACCTTAATCCTGCCATGCTTAAAGTCAGATCTACCCCTGATGTTTTCAGTTAAGCCCTCTCCACCAAAAAGATTTCCCTTTAATGCTTGTACTCATTCAGGTTGGTTTTTGTCACTTGTAATTGAAGGGTTCTAATACAGAGGGTTAAATAAGACAAAGTATCTTCATACTTTCATACATAAGACAAAGTATCTTCATAAAGACTTGTACAAATATTAAGATATAACTATCACTCAGGGAATACCATGTTGGCCCCCAAAGTTATCATGAGTGGAAATTTTTATTAGAGAAATATAGTCTGCACTGTACCATGTGGGGTCACTTGATAAATATGAATATACTCATTACATGACCTCCAATCATATCCCATAACCAAAAATAAGAGAGGAGTTTCTCTCCTGAGAGTACTCTAAACTTCTGGCAATAATATTTGGGCAAATGCAATACAAACTGAGCTCTCATGAACTACACTACATGATAAAGTTTGAAAAACTGCCTTTAAAAAAAGTAATCATTTAGATACATTATCTATCAAACAGTTGCTCCTATTCCCTTAAATAATTTTGTATAAACATTGTTTTAGTTGCCAATGCAAATATTCAAAGAACACAGACTGCTATGATATTTTGTATTTTTGCTTCTTCTAGGACTATGATAGCTTCCCACCCACCCCAAGTATTAAATTGGGTTGTTACCTTAAAATGCAAAAATTAGTGACTATATTTGTCCCTGTTGAAACAGGGAATAAACAAACAGCTGTGGTTAGTGTGTAGGCATTTAAGGTGTTCAGAATGCAGATTGTGGTTTAGATATCTATCTCAAAATGGGATTCTCAGGATAGAACCCAATTTAGAAATGTACACAATCTACAGGAAGAGAAAAGGCATCAAGAAAAATAAAGTCTGAAAGAGTAGCTCAATTCTTTTATAAGTACAATGCTGGACAGTAAAATATAGTGATGTTAAATCACCCTTCTTCTCTGACATGTGGGTTGGACAATTTTCTGACACATCAGAAAATAAACAGTACAAATCTATTTTCAGTCTGTGTTTTTTCCTCTTTACCAAATGGAAAAGGGTCTGTAATTTCACACTAAGGTCCTGTGAGTGAAACACAGAAGACAATATTGGTGGGGCACCTGGGTGGCACAGCAGGTAAGTGTCTGCCTTCGGCTCAGGGCATGATCCTGGCGTTATGGGATCGAGCCCCACATCAGGCTCTTCTGCTATGAGCCTGCTTCTTCCTCTCCCACTCCCCCTGCTTGTGTTCCCTCTCTCACTGGCTGTCTCTATCTCTGTTGAATAAATAAATAAAATCTTTAAAAAAAAAAAGACAATATTGGTATAATAACAAGAATGCCAGATTTAATTTAACTCAACATAATGAATAATTTGAACACACATTTACAGTGTGACAGAAACTGAATGAGAAAGTAGACATACAAAAAGATTAATACCCTATTCCCAAAGAGAAAAGTCAGCTATGGAAGACCAATCTATAAAACATACAAAAGAGAAATTTCTTTACTTGGCCATATGGAGAAAGAATGTTTGAAACCACATCTATTCCCACTGCTTAAGATTCTACATGTCTACGTTTATGAGCTCCTTCCCTGTTGGGATTAAGTAAACAAATAGAATGTTGTGCACTAAGTACCTCTATGAAGCCTGTACAAGATGTAAGCTAGCCCATGGGAGAGAGTGGGTAGCTCTCCCTGGGGAAGGTTGAGAAGCTTTTTGAAGAAAATAATATCTGGGTAGGGTTTTGGTTTTTTTTTTTAAGTTATTTGTCGGGGGGCACCTGGGTATCTCGGTTAAGCATCTGACTCTTGGTTTCAGCTCTTTAAAAGTTATTTTTTCTTGGATAGTATATTAGTTAGGGTTCTCCAGAGAAAGAAAACCAATAAGATATATATGGAGATTTAGTATAGGAATTGGCTCACGTGATTAAGAAGCTGAGAAGTCCCGTAATCTACCATCTGCAAGCTAGAAAACCAGGGGAGTTGGTGATGTAATTCAGTCTAAGTCCCAAGGCCTGAGAATGGGAAGGGGGGAAAAAAGAGGAAGAGAGAAGGGGGCAATTGTGTAAGTGTAACTGAGTCTGAAAGGCCCAAGAACCAGGAGTGCCAAAGTCTAAGGGCAGTGAGACGAGTGCTCAGAGACAGCAAGTTCACCCTTCCTCCAGCTTTTTGTTCCAGTCAGGCCCTCAATGGATTAGTTGATGTCCACCCACATTGTGAATAGCCATCTGCTTACTCAGTTCACCAATTCAAATGCCAGTCTCTTTCAGAAAGACCCTCACAGATGTACCCAGAAACAACATTTTACCAGCTATCTGGGTATCCCCTAGCACATCAAGTTAATGCAAAATTAACCATCACACATGGGGATGAGCATTCCAGGAATAGGAGTCCAGGAAGAGATAAGAAAATCAAGATGAGGGGCACCTGGCTGGCATAGTCAGAAAAGTATGTGNTCCAGGAATAGGAGTCCAGGAAGAGATAAGAAAATCAAGATGAGGGGCACCTGGCTGGCATAGTATGTGACTCTCAGTCTCAGGGTTAAGTTCAAGCCCCAGGTTGGGCATAGAACCTACTTAAGAAAGAGAGAGAGAGAGAGTCAAGATGAGTTTGGAGTATAGTTTGATGCTGCTAGAGAGTAAAATACGTAACTCTGAAAGAGTTGAAAGAAAAATCCCCTTCTTAGCTTGTTTATTCTATTTTAAATACAGAAATGTTCAGTCAAAGTCATAAATGAATTAATTTCCTCCAAAACCATTGAGCTGTACAAGTTTCTATGGCGTATTGGGTCAAAAGAATCTTATTCTGATAATGAAGTGGTAGCAGCCATGCAAATAAAATAAAAATCTAAAATAAAAATCTGTACTGTGCCCACCCAACTTTGCCCCATCCAAGACTTTCTCTCAAACAGTATTTTCTCAGTATTACAGTCATGTTTACATATCAAGGACAGAACTGGATGGAAAACATTTCGGGTCTCCAGCTCCTCATCCTAACCTGAACCTCAATCCCAACCCCACACTGTCCAACATCCTGGTCAGCATATCAATCTTGTTATCAAATAAAGCCAAATGTTTTTCAGACTTTATCTTTTTCCTTAAAGGCAAGCTGAACCTCACTCCCTTTTCCAGCTCCAGGGAAGGTGCTAACCAAAACTGGGTGGCAAAAGCAAACCAGGGGCAAGTCAGGGCCAGGAGACCCCATAAGCTACAGAATTTATCCTGCATAACTGAAAGTTGGAAACCACAATTCCAGCTTACCCATGTTTAACCATAATTTGGCTGGAGATTTGAGTAAAGATTTTTCAATTTTTCCATTCTATTTTTAGTTCTGATGATACATCAACCAAAATGTAATCACAATGTTCTTTTCACATTGTTTGAAACCTGTCTAAGCTTTAACCTCAACAAGGAGATCTCTGGAAAATTAGTAAAAATACAGATCTTTCAGCAAATTCTTTAGAAGACAAGTAAAGCTTTT
>NC_048225.1:30615338-30619261 GCF_002007445.2 Ailuropoda melanoleuca | reverse complement strand
AAAAAGTAAAATATTTCAGAAGTATTTTAAAAAGACTGATAAACAGAAGATAAAATAATCAAGATTAGTGTAAAATATCCACTTCTTATATTTGTTATATTCATAGAGATTTTGGAAACATTTAAACCAACACATCTGTTATTTATGGTCGAATATCAACTTCTAGACATTGTCAAATCTTTACAGACAACATGGGCTCAGTATATTTTTTCCCAAATTAATTTTGAAAATACTATGTACTTTCTTTTTTAATTTAAATTCAATTAACCAACATATAGTACATTATTAGCTTCAGATGTAGAGTTCAATAATTCTTCAGTTGTGTATAATACCCAGTGCTCATCACATCACATGCCCACCTTAATGCCCATCACCAGATTAACATTCCCCTACCTACCTCCCCTCCAGCAACCCTCAGTTTGTTTCCTATAGTTAAGAGTTTCTCATGGTTTTTCTCCCTTTCTGATGACTTCCTTTTCAGGTTTCCCTCCTATGTACCTTCAACATGTGTTGCATTTTTAAATTTTCACATGCCCATTTTCCTTAACACCAAAAACTTGTCCCATCTACACAGTAAAAAGCCATAAAACTATTTTAAGTATGAGGCTATCTTTTTTTAGAAACCTCTTAATTATGTGGTCAAAAAGCTTTTGTTGCTTATGGAATATTTCTAAGTTATGTTCATTTTTTTTTCTGTCAGACCTAAAGATATATGATATATGAATTCGCTTCCCTAAAACTATATGCTTACAATTTCTCCTGGGTTTTTTTTTTTAATAAGGTTTTCCAACTCTTTTTTTTTACAATGAACATTGTACCCACTTCAGGAGTTGCTTTTTATTTTCTGTCCACCTAAAACTGGTGCTCTTATCTGTTATTTCTTCACAAAACTGCTCTCAATGACTTTTTCAGATTTCACTTTTAACTTCTCTAAATTTCTTCAAGCTGCATCTTGATGCTTCTGAAGCTTGTTGGGAAACTTTATAAAGCAAGAAAAGTTAATGATAAAATTATGCAATAATCAATGTGTTAAATTTGAATAGTTAAGTATCTATTGATAACTAGACTTTGGAGATTCCAGGATTTGGGAAAGAACAAGCCACTGGATTTCTTCTTGTGTCCAGGAGCAGACAATATAAGTCAAGTGTGTACACTTAGCTTTATGACCAGACACTGCTTGACCTCTATTATTGCCTTTGATCTCCTGAATCTGTCACCAGACCTTGATTAAGCTACCCTCTAACAAAAGAGCTCCTTTCTTTATTTGATTCTGCCCTTTCCCCTCTGTCATTTTGACCCAACTCCCTCTGCTACCCCACCTAGAGGACTCAGAAGAATATTTATGAGAAAATGAGATCAATACAATAGTATTTTTAAAAGTACACTGCATTGGGGCGCCTGGGTGGCTCAGTTGGTTAAGCGTCTGACTTGGGTTCATGTCATGACCCCAGAGTTCTGGGATCATGCGCCACATGGAGCTCCTTGTTCAACGGGGTATCTGCTTCTTCCTCTCTCTCTGTCCCTCCCTCTGCTTGTGCTCTGTCTCGCTCTCTCAAATAAACAAATAAAGTATTTTTTTTAAAAGTACACTGTATTATTTTTTAAGGGGCTTTATTTATTTATTTATTTATTTATTTTCTCGTGGTGTTTGTGGCTCAGTCAGTTAAGCATCCAACTCTTGATTTCACCTCAGGTCATGATCTCAGGGTTGTGAGATTGAGCCCCACATGGGCTCTGTGCTGTGCATGGAACCTGCTTAAGATTCTATCCCTCCCCCTCTGACCCTCCCCCCCCACACACAAGTGCTCTCTCTCTCAAAAAAAAAAATAGATACCAACATCATCATTATTTTTTTACAGAATGTTACTTCAAATAAATTAAAAAACTGAGCAAAATTTTTGTTTATTTGATGTTACTTTTTTACAATGTTTTACTATATTTAAAATGACCTTTTTTTACTTGCAACCACTTGCAAAATAGTCTGGAGTTCTTCCTAGGTCATAAATTGGACCAAATTACTCTTTCACTTTGAGATGATAATTTTGTGTGCCCATTTACATGTCCCTTCCATAGAGAAGAAAGAAGTTTTTTTAAGTGGTCAATATGTTCTTTTATCTAAAGATCAGTGAAAGGAACGAAATAGAAGATTTAGTTTAGCTACTTAGTAACTGTGAATTTTGTCAAATCAATCTCTTTTTGAGTCTCTAAAATAGGGAAAACAAACAAAATAGACATCTATTGACAAATTCTCAGCATTCCTTTTTCCCTCAGGGAACTGCACCTCACTGACCCATGTAATTCTGATACAATGGTTAATTCTGAAAGCCCCACCAATCTCCAGAACACAAGGTTTGGCTAGTGACAGCAATCTGACCAATCAGAATACCCCTACCCTCTCTCTACTGTGATGGGTCCAGAGATGGGCACATGACCCACAAGAGCTAATTGGAAGTTCCTCTGTGAGTTTTGCTCTGTGAACACACAGTGATTCACTCCTGTAAAATGGCAAACACTAAGAAACATGTGAGGCCAAACAGCTAATTGACTGAGTTGTCAGAAAAGCTGAGCTGATAGTTATCGAGTTACAGACATAAAAAACACCTTAATCCTGCCATGCTTAAAGTCAGATCTACCCCTGATGTTTTCAGTTAAGCCCTCTCCACCAAAAAGATTTCCCTTTAATGCTTGTACTCATTCAGGTTGGTTTTTGTCACTTGTAATTGAAGGGTTCTAATACAGAGGGTTAAATAAGACAAAGTATCTTCATACTTTCATACATAAGACAAAGTATCTTCATAAAGACTTGTACAAATATTAAGATATAACTATCAGGGAATACCATGTTGGCCCCCAAAATTATCATGAGTGGAAATTTTTATTAGAGAAATATAGTCTGCACTGTACCATGTGGGGTCACTTGATAAATATGAATATACTCATTACATGACCTCCAATCATATCCCATAACCAAAAATAAGAGAGGAGTTTCTCTCCTGAGAGTACTCTAAACTTCCGGCAATAATATTTGGGCAAATGCAATACAAACTGAGCTCTCATGAACTACACTACATGATAAAGTTTGAAAAACTGCCTTTAAAAAAAGTAATCATTTAGATACATTATCTATCAAACAGTTGCTCCTATTCCCTTAAATAATTTTGTATAAACATTGTTTTAGTTGCCAATGCAAATATTCAAAGAACACAGACTGCTATGATATTTTGTATTTTTGCTTCTTCTAGGACTATGATAGCTTCCCACCCACCCCAAGTATTAAATTGGGTTGTTACCTTAAAATGCAAAAATTAGTGACTATATTTGTCCCTGTTGAAACAGGGAATAAACAAACAGCTGTGGTTAGTGTGTAGGCATTTAAGATGTTCAGAATGCAGATTGTGGTTTAGATATCTATCTCAAAATGGGATTCTCAGGATAGAACCCAATTTAGAAATGTACACAATCTACAGGAAGAGAAAAGGCATCAAGAAAAATAAAGTCTGAAAGAGTAGCTCAATTCTTTTATAAGTACAATGCTGGACAGTAAAATATAGTGATGTTAAATCACCCTTCTTCTCTGACATGTGGGTTGGACAATTTTCTGACACATCAGAAAATAAACAGTACAAATCTATTTTCAGTCTGTGTTTTTTCCTCTTTACCAAATGGAAAAGGGTCTGTAATTTCACACTAAGGTCCTGTGAGTGAAACACAGAAGACAATATTGGTGGGGCACCTGGGTGGCACAGCAGGTAAGCGTCTNGGTTAAGTGTCTGCCTTCGGCTCAGGGCATGATCCTGGCGTTATGGGATCGAGCCCCACATCAGGCTCCTCCGCTATGAGCCTGCTTCTTCCTCTCCCACTCCCCCTGCTTGTGTTCCCTCTCTCGCTGGCTGTCTCTATCTCTGTCAAATAAATAAATAAAA
>NC_048225.1:30613369-30615302 GCF_002007445.2 Ailuropoda melanoleuca | reverse complement strand
AAAAAAAAGACAATATTGGTATAATAACAAGAATGCCAGATTTAATTTAACTCAACATAATGAATAATTTGAACACACATTTACAGTGTGACAGAAACTGAATGAGAAAGTAGACATACAAAAAGATTAATACCCTATTCCCAAAGAGAAAAGTCAGCTATGGAAGACCAATCTATAAAACATACAAAAGAGAAATTTCTTTACTTGGCCATATGGAGAAAGAATGTTTGAAACCACATCTATTCCCACTGCTTAAGATTCTACATGTCTACGTTTATGAGCTCCTTCCCTGTTGGGATTAAGTAAACAAATAGAATGTTGTGCACTAAGTACCTCTATGAAGCCTGTACAAGATGTAAGCTAGCCCATGGGAGAGAGTGGGTAGCTCTCCCTGGGGAAGGTTGAGAAGCTTTTTGAAGAAAATAATATCTGGGTAGGGTTTTGGGTTTTTTTTTTAAAGTTATTTGTCGGGGGGCACCTGGGTATCTCGGTTAAGCATCTGACTCTTGGTTTCAGCTCTTTAAAAGTTATTTTTTCTTGGATAGTATATTAGTTAGGGTTCCCCAGAGAAAGAAAACCAATAAGATATATATGGAGATTTAGTATAGGAATTGGCTCACGTGATTAAGAAGCTGAGAAGTCCCGTAATCTACCATCTGCAAGCTAGAAAACCAGGGGAGTTGGTGATGTAATTCAGTCTAAGTCCCAAGGCCTGAGAATGGGAAGGGGGAAAAAAGAGGAAGAGAGAAGGGGGCAATTGTGTAAGTGTAACTGAGTCTGAAAGGCCCAAGAACCAGGAGTGCCAAAGTCTAAGGGCAGTGAGACGAGTGCTCAGAGACAGCAAGTTCACCCTTCCTCCAGCTTTTTGTTCCAGTCAGGCCCTCAATGGATTAGTTGATGTCCACCCACATTGTGAATAGCCATCTGCTTACTCAGTTCACCAATTCAAATGCCAGTCTCTTTCAGAAAGACCCTCACAGATGTACCCAGAAACAACATTTTACCAGCTATCTGGGTATCCCCTAGCACATCAAGTTAATGTAAAATTAACCATCACACATGGGGATGAGCATTCCAGGAATAGGAGTCCAGGAAGAGATAAGAAAATCAAGATGAGGGGCACCTGGCTGGCATAGTATGTGACTCTCAGTCTCAGGGTTAAGTTCAAGCCCCAGGTTGGGCATAGAACCTACTTAAGAAAGAGAGAGAGAGAGAGTCAAGATGAGTTTGGAGTATAGTTTGATGCTGCTAGAGAGTAAAATACGTAACTCTGAAAGAGTTGAAAGAAAAATCCCCTTCTTAGCTTGTTTATTCTATTTTAAATACAGAAATGTTCAGTCAAAGTCATAAATGAATTAATTTCCTCCAAAACCATTGAGCTGTACAAGTTTCTATGGCGTATTGGGTCAAAAGAATCTTATTCTGATAATGAAGTGGTAGCAGCCATGCAAATAAAATAAAAATCTAAAATAAAAATCTGTACTGTGCCCACCCAACTTTGCCCCATCCAAGACTTTCTCTCAAACAGTATTTTCTCAGTATTACAGTCATGTTTACATATCAAGGACAGAACTGGATGGAAAACATTTCGGGTCTCCAGCTCCTCATCCTAACCTGAACCTCAATCCCAACCCCACACTGTCCAACATCCTGGTCAGCATATCAATCTTGTTATCAAATAAAGCCAAATGTTTTTCAGACTTTATCTTTTTCCTTAAAGGCAAGCTGAACCTCACTCCCTTTTCCAGCTCCAGGGAAGGTGCTAACCAAAACTGGGTGGCAAAAGCAAACCAGGGGCAAGTCAGGGCCAGGAGACCCCATAAGCTACAGAATTTATCCTGCATAACTGAAAGTTGGAAACCACAATTCCAGCTTACCCATGTTTAACCATAATTTGGCTGGAGATTTGAGTAAAGATTTTTCAATTTTTCCA
>NC_048225.1:30613111-30613269 GCF_002007445.2 Ailuropoda melanoleuca | reverse complement strand
TATAGAGTATCATGTCATCTGCGAAGAGAGACATTTTGACTTCTTCTTTGCTGATTTGGATACCTCTTATCCATCTTTGTTGTCTGATTGCTGTTGCAAGGACGTCTACTATTATGTTGAATAATAATGGCGAGAGTGGGCATCCTTGTCGTGTTCCT
>NC_048225.1:30607717-30612165 GCF_002007445.2 Ailuropoda melanoleuca | reverse complement strand
ATTTCTGCTCTAATCTTGGTCAACTCCTTCCTTGTCAGTGGGTTAGGCCTGTCCCTCTGTTGCTGTTCCAGTTTCTTGAGGTGAGAATATAGAAACTGCATTTTAGATTTTTCTATTCTTTTGAGTGAGGCTTGGATGGCTATGTATTTCCCCCTTAGGACTGCCTTTGCAGTATCCCATAGGTTTTGGACCGTTGTGTATTCATTCTCGTTGGTCTCCATAAATTGTTTAATTTGTTTTTTGATTTCCTGGTTTATCGAGTCATTCTTGAGCAGGATGGTTCTTAGCCTCCAAGTGTTTGAGTTTCTTCCAGGTTTTTCCTTGTGGTTGAGTTCCAATTTCAGAGCGTTGTGGTCTGAGAATATGCAGGGGATAATTTCAATCTTTTGGTATTGGCTGAGACCTGTTTTGTGTCCCAGAGCATGATCTATTCTTGAGAATGTTCCATGGGCATTTGAATAGAATGAGTATTCTTTGGTTCTGGGGTGTAGTGTTCTATATATATCTATGAGGTCCAACTCGTCGAGTATGGCATTCAAAGCCTTTGATTCTTTGCTTAGTTTTTGCCAGGGTGTTCTGTCTATTTCTGATAGTGGGGTGTTGAGGTCCCCTACTATTACTGTGTTCTTATCTATATGTCTCTTTATTTTGGTTAAGAGTTGGCTTGTGTATCTTGCTGCTCCCCTGTTGGGGGCATATATATTAATAATTGTCATATCCACTTGTTGAATACTTCCTTTAAGAATAATATAGTGCCCTTCTGTATCTCTCTCTATGGCCTCTAGTTTAAAATCCAGTCTATCTGATATGAGAATTGCTACTCCAGCTTTCTTTTGAGGTCCATTTGCGTGGAAGATGGTACTCCATCCCCTTACTCTAAGTCTGAATGCATCTTTGGGTTCAAAATGAGTCTCTTGTAGACAGCAAATGGATGGGTCATGTCTTTTTATCCAATCTGCAACCCTGTGGCATTTTATGGGAGCATTTAGCCCATTCACATTGAGACTGATTATTGAGAGATATGATTTTAATGATGCCATGTTGCCCGTAAAGTCTTTGTTTCTATAGATTGTGACTTTCTGTTCTGTATCACTCTTGGGGCCTTTTTACTTTTATAGAACCCCCCTTAATATCTCCTGTAGGGCTGGTTTCGTGGTTATGAAATTAGTCAATGACTGGCGATTCTGGAAGGTCTTTATCTCTCCATCAATTCTGAATGACAGCCTTGCTGGATAAAGGATCCTTGGCTGCATGTTTTTCTCTGAAGGAGATTTAAAAATGCCCCCCAAGCCTTTTTCTCATTTCAGGTCTGTGTAGACAGGTCTGACATAATTCTGATATCTTTGCCTTGGTACGTGAGAAATTTCTTTGCCCTGGCCGCTTTCAATACTGTATCCTTGGATCTAATATTTGCAAATTGCACTATGACATGACGTGGTATAGGTTTGTTGTGGTTAAGCTTGGGACGGGTCCTCTCTGCCTCTTGGACATGAATGCTTGTTTCCCTTGCTAGATTCAGGAAGTTTTCAGCTATAATTTGTTCAAATATCTCTTCTAGACCTCTGTTTTTCTCCACCCCTTCGGGTATGCCGATGATTCTGACATTGGAACATTTCATTGAGTCAGTAATCTCCTGTAACCTCTTGAGATTGGATTTTTTTGAGCCAAGTTTCTGTTTTAGCTTTCTCTTCTACCAACCCATTTCCAATTTGCTGATTTGTTCCTCTGCCTCATTACCCTGGCCATCAGAGCATCTAGTTTTGACTGCATTTGATTCATAGAATTTTTAACTTCTGCCAGGTTTGCTCTCATTTCTGCCCTTAGAGATTCTATATTCTCATTAATATTTTCGTTAATATTTTTTTCAAGTCTACACATCATCTTGACCATTGTTACTCTGAATTCCATTTTGATAATTTGGTTATATCCACATCCATCAGTTCTGTGGCAGAGGCCACAGACTCATTGTCTTTTCTTTGCTGGGCGGGATTTCTCCTTCTCGTCATTCTGATGAGGAGAGGTTGTAGGGTTGTCCAGAGCCCAAATTATTGACCAGGACTCAGGCAGTGTGCTCTTGTTTTATAAGGATCTTATGGATGTGGGGTTCTTGATTTTTCAGCCTGCCTTCTGGGGAAGGGGCCTGCCGTGTTGATACTCAGGCAACCCTGTTTGGGTAGAGTCTCCATGTCCCCTGCGAGGGGGGATGGGGACGGGCACACTGTGAGCCAGTATTTCCAGGCTTTTGTTCTCTGGCGGCTTTCCCTGGCGGTTTACTGTGACTCTTCTGAGAGTCAGAGCAGCAGTAGCCGAATCTCAGCCTCTGTCTCAGAACAGAGGGATAGCAGACAGTTTTCCACTGGGCCCCTCTGGCCACTTTAACTCTGTTTCTGTTGGTGCTGCTCAACCCTACAGTGTCCCGGGATGTGCGCCCCACAGCCAGCGTCCCAGACCTCACTTCCGTGGCTGCCACATCTCTGTCCTTTTTGTTTCTAACACCGCCAGCCACCCCCCTGCACTCTGGAGCTCCATTTCAGTGTGGTTCGCGCACTCCAGAGCTCCAGTTTTCAGACTGGTCACACGCGTTCCCTGGCTCACAGTCTCAGTCTGCTCTCTGGAAGTTGACTGTCTGTGAGTCTGCCCGCTCCCCCATGCAGGTGGCTACCGCTTCCTGGCCCCCAAATGCAGCAGCTCCCTCCCCCTTCCATTTATCTTCCAATATCTGTGCGCGGCTTCACATCTCCCCACTGCGTACCTCAATACTCCGTGTTGGAGATGTTCATTTGTAGATATCCAAATGTATCTTCCTGCATCTCAGGCTGATTCCATGGATGTTCAGGATGGTCTGGTACCTATCCAGCTTGACTCAGGGGACCAGCTGAAAAAGGGGACCCTTACTCCTCTGCCATATTAACTACTTCTCTGTTTTTCTTACTTTTGAATGTGTCCTGAAACAGTTTAGAAGAAAACTGTGTTTTTCTTTTTCTTTCTTTCTTTCTTTCTTTCTTTCTTTCTTTCTTTCTTTCTTCTTTCTTTCTTTCTTTTTCTCTCTTTCATTCTTTTTTTTTCTTGAGAAGAAAATCTCCTAATGCTAGGTAACACTTTGTTCTGTTGTAGAGAAGNGGGGGAAAAAACTTTATTTTCTCACATTTCTGGAAGCTGAAAAATTCAAAATCAAAGTTCCAACAGATTTCAGTTTCTGGTGAGAGTTTTCTTCCTAGTTTGCAGACAGGACTTTTTTCTGTCCTCACATGCTGGAGAGAGAAAGATCCCGGCATCCCTTCCTTTTTTATAAGGACACTAGTTCTATAGGATTGAGGTTCCATGCTTATGACTTCATTTAACCTTGATCCCCTCCTTAAAAGCCCTTTCCTTAATTCAGTCACATGGGGGGTTAGGGCTTTCACATTTGAATTCTGAGGTGATGCAACTCAGTCCATAGCAGAGTCCTAAAATGCAAATTTCATTAAGTGATCACTCTGGAAGACTTCTTTGAATGGGCACAAAGGTAAAGTATTGTGAAGCCTTTCAAAAATAGGAATTTCTTATTAATGTATCATGAAGTCTCTTTTGTGGGTTGGAACCAGCAATTGTGTGTGTGTGGGGGGGGGTGTGTGTGTTTGTGTCTGCATTGTGTGAAATGTATTCATTTCCTTCTATATGAGTTGAGTCAAAAGTTTGGAAATACATTGTTATAGTATGTATAATTTGAATTCAGGTTCATGGCCCATGACTACCTACTTGACAAATGGAATTATAACTGAGTGGCNAAATCTCCCCACCAGATGACTAGGAATGTAATAATGGCTTCTAAGAATGGTGCAAAATGGCCCTTCACTTTTCTTCAGTCTCTTGAATCCACCTAAAGTAGAAGGATAGCCTGGAAATCCCTCCTCTCTTTTCTCCCTCTCCTTGTCAAATATTCTTTCAATATGTTGATTCCAATTTCTTTCCCTCTTCAACTGTCCCCACTCCCTGCATGAAAGGGAAGTAAGGTCATTCAGGTCCTGAGTCATCCTTCTGTCTTCTGAGTGAAGCACCTGTAGGACAAGATCTCAACATACCTGTTTCATGCTGATATAGATATTAAAACCTAATACCAGGCAGTCACTGTTATAACAAAGGTTCTCCCTTTCCTATCTTACTTAAATTTCCCTCCCAAAGGAAGGGATTGGGTCAAGAAAAGAAACCTATCTACATCTGTTATTCCTGTATAATCCCAGTCCCACTGTCTCTGTGCCTTCCTGGCTTCTCCTCCAGAACAAATGGAACCCAACTGGATGGCACAGCAGATGGATTAGTGGTCAAAAGTTCATAAATAGCCTTCTGTTCCCTGACATGGTAGGCTGGAGGGTGCCCCTGTCTGTGTTTAAAGAACAATTTAGGCCACCATAAGTGATACTTTGGAACCCTAAGATGAGTCTTCTCCTGACCCAGAACAGTTCATCTTG
>NC_048225.1:30593089-30607604 GCF_002007445.2 Ailuropoda melanoleuca | reverse complement strand
TTTAGCTATTGTGGACAATGCTGCTATGAACATTAGGGTCCATAAGGCCCTTCTCTTCACTACATCCGTATCTTTGGGGTAAGTACCCAGTAGTGCAATTGCTGGGTCATAGGGTAGCTCTATTTTTAACTTTTTGAGGAACCTCCATGCTGTTTTCCATAGTGGCTGTACCAACTTGCATTCCCACCAACAGTGTAAGAGGGTTCCCCTTTCTCCACATCCTCTCCAACATTTGTTGCTTCTTGTCTTATCAATATTTGCCATTCTAACTGGCATAAGGTGGTATCTCAATGTGGTTTTGATTTGAATTTCCCTGATGGCTAATGATTTTGAACATTTGTTCATGTGTCTGTTAGCCATTTGTATGTCTTCATTGGAAAAGTGTCTGTTCATATCTTCTGCCCATTTTTTTGATTATTTATTTCTTGTGTACTGAGTTTGAGAAGTTCTTTATAGGTCTTGGATTCCAGCCTTTTATCTGTATCATTTACAAATACCTTCTCCCATTCTGTGGGTTGCCTCTTTTTTGATGACTGTTTCCTTTGCTGTGCAGAAACTTTTTATCTTGATGAAGTCCCACAAGTTCATTTTTTCTTTTGTTTCCCAGGAGGATTTAGAATTTGGCATATCCCAGGGCATCTGGGTGGCTCAGTCAGTTAAGCATCCAACTCTTGATCCTAGCTCAGGTCTTGATCTCATGGTCATGAGTTCAAGCCCCACAATGGGCTCTAATCTGGGCATTGAGCCTAGTTAAAAAAAAAAAGATTTTGGTATGCCCAGAAAGATTTTTAAAAATCAAAAAAATCAAAACTATAGTATTAAATTTCCCAGTTATAATTCTTTTCCAGTTATAAAGTAATTTGTTTGATATTTTATATTTTTATGTTTATGGGAGTTTGGCTTTTAAAAAAAACTCTACCATAGGAAGTTTAATTATTTGACTTAAGTTAAATTGAAATCCTAAAAAAATATGAAAATAGGCTATAAGTTTCTTACTAAATTTATAAGATTATTTATCATTTAGATAGATTTTTGCCTAAGCAGAAGATTGAAGATCTAAAAAGGAAAAAAGTAAATATTAAATGTTTAAACATTGGCCCATTCAATTGGTGTTAACTGGAAGGATGTTAAATTTGTAAATGAAACCAAACATTCAAGGTTTCTTTAAGAACAATTGCTAAAATTTGCTATACTTATATATGGAACAATATCTTTTGTGAATTGAACCAAGAAGTTTATGACAAAACCAAGTTGTTTTTTTTAATGTCATTTCAATAATGTTAGTTATTAAAATTAAAAATAAAACATTCTGATAATCTTTTCTGTGGATTAAAAGCTATCCTCAAGTGCACCAAAAAACTCACATCAACAATGAGTGAAAGCAACACCATTTGATACAAATAATTACAATATAATTTAAGGGTGGCTTCCTTATTGTCACCTCCCAACAAAGGTTCTGCTGGCAAGCTGCCTCCCCCTAGCAATAGTATCTAGCTAAGCAACTGCTCATCATTCCACTTACCTTTTCTCCCCTTGCCTAAAATGAAAACTATATCCTCCATTCTCTTTTCTAAGACTCTCTTACATCATGACATCTAACAGAAATTGTTCCAGATCGGCTGTTCTCAAACCTTAGCCAGCATCAGGATCATCAGGAGTTTCTTCTTCTTCTTTCTTCTTCTTCTTCTTTCTTCTTCTTTCTTCTTCTTTCTTCTTCTTCTTCTTCTTTTCTTCTTCTTCTTCTTTTCTTCTTCTTCTTCTTTTTAAGATTTTATTTATTTATTTGACAGAGAGAGAGTACACACAAACAGTGGGGAGGGGCAAAGGGAGAGGGAGTAGGGAACCCAATGACAATGATGAGGAACTCTATCCCAGGACCCTGGGATCATGACCTAAGCCCAAGGCAGACACTAAACATACTGAGCCATCCAGGAGCCCAAGAGTATCTTCTTAAAACACAGATGCTAGGCAAAAATCCTGGAATTTTTTTACTTCATGGGTAGAATATGTAGCCCAAGAATTTGCATTCTTATCCAGTTCCCAGGTGAGACTACTGCTGTTTGTCCTTAAGTTCCCAATATTTCATTCATTAATTTAGTCAAAAAAATATTTATTGACCACACACTTATGTCAGACAGTGCTTTTTGCATAGGATTTACTCTCCCTAGGGCAGTCCTCACCTAGAAGCCATCAAGGGCAAATTCAGGTGCTGAGGGATTTGGGAATGGTTCTATTCAACATAATCTTCTTCCACTAATTCTATTAGCAAACATTTACTTCAGGACAGTGCCAAGGAAAACTTCTAATTAAACTAAATCTAAACTTCTAAACATACTAATCTAGGCTCAATTATTTAAATTCTGAATTAGTGAAATAATGATTGATGCAGGTTTTTTTCCCCTCCAAAATAGTATTTTTCAGTTGTATAGGACATTGATTAAAACTGAGATTGAAACCTTGGTTAGATCCTATTTTTGCTATTTTTTTGAAGCTGTGGAGAATATTTTTTGGAACAATTGGACATTTGATAATGCTTTTATCATACATTAATTTTCTTTAAGTTTTAGTTGTTTTGGAGAACTTCCTTATTCTTTGGTGACACATGTTGAAATATGTAGGGATGATGTGTCAAGATGCCTAATATTTACTTTAAATGTTTCAGAAAAATTATATTTGAGAGATATCAGCAAATATGGCAACATGTGGACATTTGTTGAATCCAAGTGAAAAGCATATAAGTATCAATTGTATTTTTTTTAACTTTTCTGTGTGCTTGAAAATTTTCATAATATAAAATTTTGGGAAAAAGCAAGTTTGGAGGACTTACAAATAATTCATCAAATATTCAATCTTCCATACCAACAAGATTTTCATTATCTGGTAAATGTTATTCTACTTGACACTATGATATAACAGAGTTCAGATAGCTTCACAAATCTTTGAAGATTCTTTGAAAGATCACAGAGGAAAGGATTAGAAGAGTGAAATGTGCTGAAGCACTAAGTGGAATCAAGATTACTTATACCACTTTTATTTATCTAGTAAGCTAAAGTTTAATCTCAATAATCTACCTCTGTCTCACAATAAAAGCATAATAAAATGGCAGCTGGAGGGAAAAAATATTCACTAATAAATGTAAAAATAAAAGCTACTCTTTCTGAAAAAAAATAAATGCCATTATTGTACACAATTTTGTAAACTTTTCTAGTTCCATAATCAAATACAATTACACTGATAGAATGTAACTTAATGTACCTATTAAGGGATAATATGCATTTTATTTTATTTCTCATAAAGGAAGCTGCCACTGTGACTATTGGTTGTGGATTCTCTTCCAGATTTGGCCTTTTTTCCATCTAAAATTCTCAAACCATAAATACTGTGGGTCTGTTCTTTTTCAATTATCCTTCGTATCACCTTCTNTTAATGTACCTATTAAGGGATAATATGCATTTTATTTTATTTCTCATAAAGGAAGCTGCCACTGTGACTATTGGTTGTGGATTCTCTTCTAGATTTGGCCTTTTTTTCCATCTAAAATGCTCAAACCATAAATACTGTGGGTCTGTTCTTTTTCAATTATCCTTCTTGTCACCTTCATTAGTGTGCTTCATTCTCATTGAGTTATGACTTCTCCTTGCTGGTTGTGGAATCATTTATTTGAGTTAGTTTCCTTAAGCTCCTTCTGGGCTTGTTATTTTCCTCATTACATTTTTCACTGCCTTTGCCAGGGCCTGTTACAGCATGCTGAATGGCAGCAGTTGTAGCACAGATATAGTCAAGGCCTGGAAGCACAGATAAAAAGCTTCCCTCTATCTTTTGTATTCAGCAACATGTAGAAAAACCTCCATGCCAAATGAAAGAATCCTGTCTCTGCTCTCCTATCGATCTGTTCAGTCTCTTCTACCAGGGAAGCCAAGAAATAATTTTTAGAAGATTATAAGGCATTTATGCATTCAAATTATTTATCATGTATCTGTGGGTTGATAGCATGTAAGGTGCAAGAAATACAGAGAATAAGAAGAAGAATAAAAGCTTAAAGTCTAAAATCAGAGAAGAAAAGAGTTATTAAAAATATGTTATAAATGTGTTTGAGTGTTTTAACAGAGATATTAATTGTGATGATATCTTAAGAGTCCAAGACATCTCTTTTTAACCTGGTGGATTTGTTTGTTGTGGATTTTCTGTCCTCGTCACCATAAAACTCCTACCTCAAAAGTGAAAGTGAAGAATAGTAGACCTAGTGGGATCAGGGACACTGTAGTTGCTGAGTAAAAGCTTGCCTCCTTCCTGTGTGCCAAATGGTTGCTATAGAACCTAGCAGAGGCCACCCTTATGTTGGTTTCAGTGACAGGTAAGGAGGTACAAAATTTCCTTTTCAAACATAACTGCAAATCTCTAAGCATACATGAGTCAGGTGTCAAAAACACCACAATTGATTCTCATTGTCAACCAGAAGAGATACCTCATCTTAGCTATAAGTCATAGAAGTATCACCATGTCTTAGGTGTAGAGCTAAAAGGGACCTAAATGAAATCATGAATGAAAAGGGATTAGGTCAGAGAGTCTCGGAAGATGGTGGAGTAGGAGGACACCAAGTTCACCCCACCCCACGTTTAGATATTACTCATGTCTGAGTAAATAAACTGGAAAGTGATCCATAGACTGGCAGAGCAAACTCCACAACTAAGTGTAGAGAAGCCACATCAGAGAGGCTAGGAAGGGCAGAAACAGCATAGGGAGCTGTCCCCAGGAGGGAGGGAGCTGCGGGTGATGAGAGAGGAAAGCACTGGGGAGCCCACAAGAGGAAAATGAATCCCCATAAAGTCTGGCCTTGAAAACCAGAGGGGCTGGGCCCTTGCCCTTAGAGAGACATCAGCCTGAGGAGTGGTAACACAGAAGCAACAGTTTGCATACCACCTGGGGCAAACAAGAGGGAGACCTATTTATACTGATTTAGGAGCATGTTGGGGGACTTCTCCCAGAATAAAGAAGCTGGAGTCCCCATCTTCCTCCCTCTGCCCCCACCGGCATAAACACAGAGTCACCTGCAGGAGGTGGTGCTGTACAAACACTTGCTACCTAACCTGCTAGCAGTGCACCTGCACAAGTTATCCTGAGGACTTGCCCACTCCAAGCCTGTGAGCCTTGGCCCAGTACAAATATTTTTAATGCAACATGTGCCCCACCCAGCTGGCACACACTGATATCACCCACCCCCAGCCACTATTGCACACTGCACCCGGCTGCCCCATGCAAAGATGCCATTTGACTCTGGCCACGCCCATTGTCTGGTGCCATGCCCCCAATCACTATCACTTTTCTGGGGATCTGGCCTAAAACTAGTGGCTCAGTGTAAATTTTGCTAACACCATGGGCACATCCTGCCCATCGTCCATACACAGATGCCACATGCTGCTGTCACTGTAGACACAAGCCACAGCCTTAACAACACTGTGCAGTTGGGGATCCGGCCTAGAAGTAGTAGCTCAGTGCAAATTTTGCCAATACCACCAACCTGCCCACAGCCCTCCTGCAGTCATGCCCTCTCAAAGAAAGCCTGCTTGGGTCTCACTAACATCACAGAGAGCAAGCACAATCAACAGGAGGCAGAGCATCAGTGCAGATGTTTGGACTTAAAGGAAAAGCTACTCAGACACAATAGCAGGACGCAAGCAACACACTTAGGAGACTCTACTGAAGTGCCAGGTTCTGGTGAATAGGGAACACTGTACTGCAGGGCACTACAGGACCTCTTCTTCATGAAGCCACTTCTTCAGGAGCAGAAGACATAACTGACTTTCCTAATACACAGACATAGATAGATAGACTAAATGAGGAGACAGAGAAACATATCCCAAATGAAAGAACAGGACAAAATCACAGCAGGACAAAATCACAAGCAAAACAGAAATAAGTAATATGCCCAATAAGGAATTTAAAGTAATGATCATAAAGATACTCACTGGACTTCAGGAAAGAATGCAGGACATCACTAAGGCCCTTGCCAAAGAGAGAAAAAAATAACAAAGAGGAAGAACCCAATAAATGAAATTAAATATATAACAGATGTAATATACAGTAAGCTATAGGAAGCAGAGGAATGTATAAGTGACCTGGAGAACAGAATAATGGAAAACAATTAAGCTAAACAGGTGAGAGATGAAAATAGACTTAGAGAACTCACTGACTCCATCAAGCATAATAACATTCACATTATAAGGATCCCAAAATGAGAAGAGAGAGTAAGAAGGGCAGAAAATGTATTTGAAGAAATAACAGCTGAAAACTTCCTGAATCTAGGGAGGGAAACAGAGATCCACATTCAAGAGGCACAGAGATTCCCCACCAAATTCTAAACAAGGAGGTCGACACTAAGATGTATAGTAATTAAAATGGCAAAAAAAAAAAGTGATAAAGAAAGAATTTTAAAGGTTGCAAGATAAAAGAAGACAGTTACATGCAAAGGAAACCCCATAAGGTTATCAGTGGAATTTTCAGCAGAAACTTTGCAGACCAGAAGAGAATTTTATGATATAGTCAAAGTGTTGAACAGCAAAAATTTGCAGCCAAGAATACTCTATCCAGCAAAACTATCATTCAGAATAGAAGGAGAGATAAAGAGTTTCCCAGACAAACAAAAATTAAAAGAATTTGTGACCACTACACCAGCCTTATGAGAAGTGTTAAGGGGGACTCTGTGAGTGGAAAACAAAAACCCTAGTAAGAGTAAGAAAAATAGGAAGCATAAAAGCAAAAAAAGAGAAAAGAAAAAAGAAAAAAATTAAGTGAAGTGTATCTGTAAAAATCAGTCAAGAGAAGCACAAAATAGAAGTATATAAAAATATGATACTAAATATCTGAAATGTGGAGGGGAGAGGAGTAAAGAATGAATTAAAAATTAAGTGACCATCACTGTAATATAGATTGTTATATGCAGATGTTATGTATAAACCAAATGGTAACCACAAATCAAAAAACAGTAATAGATAAACAAAAACTAAAGAAGAAGGAATTCAAGTATATCTCTAAAGAAAACCAGCAAACCATGAAAGAGTAAAAGAGGATGAGAGAAGAACTACAAAACAACCACAATGAGTAACAAAATAGCAATACATATCTATCAGTAATTACTTTGAATGTAAATGGACTAAATGCTCCAATCAAAAGAAGTGTGACAGAATGTATAAAAAATAAGACCCATTTATATGCTGCCTACAAGAGACTCATTTCAGACCTAAAGACATCTGCAGTTTGAAAGTGAGGGGATGGAGAAACATTTATAATGCAAATGGATGTCAAAGTTAAGCTGGAGTAGCAATTGGACAAATAGACTTTAAAACAAATTCTATAAGAAGAGACAAAGAAGGATGGTATATAGTAATAAAAGAGAATATCCAACAAAAAATATGTAACAACTGTAAATATTTATGCACCCAAATAGATAAAATAGATAATAACAAACATAAAGGAATTAATTGATAGTAATATGAAAATAGTAGGGAACTTTATTTTTTAAAGATTTATTTCCCTTGGGGCATCTGGGTGGCTCAGTCAATAAGCGTCTGCCTTCGGTTCAGGGCGTGATCCCAGAGTCCTGGGATCGAGCCCCACATCAGGCTCTTCCAATGGGAGCCTGCTTCTTCCTCTCCCACTCCCCCTGCCTGTATTCCCTCTCTCGCTGGCTGTCTCTCTCTCTGTCAAATAAATAAATAAAATCTTAAAAAAAAAGATTTATTTCTCTTTTTTGAGAGGAGAGAGAGAGAAAAAACACACATGCAGGGGAGGGGCAGAGGGAGAGGGAAAGAGAGAATCTCAGGCAGACTCCCTGCTGAGCACAGAGCCTGAGGCAGGGCCCCATCTCATGACCTGAGCCGAAAACAAGAGTCAGACACTCAACCAATTGAGCCAACCAGTTGCCCCAAAAATAGTAGGGGACTTTAACACCCCACTTACAATGATGGACAGATCATACAAACAGAAAATCAAAAGGAAACAATGGCTTTGAAGGACACAGTAGGCCAGATGGATTTAACAGATATGTTCGGAACATTCCATCCTAAAACAGCAGAACACACATTCTTTCTAACTGCACATGGAACAGTCTCCAGAATAGATCACACATTAGGCCACAAAACAAGTCTCAACAAATTAAAAAAGATCAAAGTCTTACTATGCATCTTTTCTTTCTTTCTTTCTTTCTTTCTTTCTTTCTTTCTTTCTTTCTTCTTTCTTTCTTTCTTCTTTCTTTCTTTTCTTTACCAATTTAACCATTTTATTTATTTATTTATTTATTTATTTATTTTTGGGTCTGGATTTTTCTTTTTTTTCTAGAAATCAACCACAAGAAAACATCTGGAAAGAGTACAAATACATGGAGGTTAAATAACATGCTACTAAATAATGGATGGGCCAACCAAGAAATCTAAAAGCACATGGAAACAAATGAAAATGGAAACACAATCGTCCAAAACATTTGGGATGCAGCAACAGGGGTTCTAAGAGGGAAGTATATAGCAATACAGGATACATCAAGAGAATAAAAAATCTCAAACAACCTAACATACTCCTAAAGGAGCTGGAAAAATAACAACAACAACAAAAAAAACCCAAACCCAGCAAAAGGAAGGGAATAATAAAGATTAAAGCAGAAATAAATGAAATATAAACTAAAAACAACAATAACAAAACTACAATAGAACAGATCAAGGAAACCAAGAGCTGCTGGTTCTTTGAAAAGAGCAACAATATTGATTAGCTTCTAGCCAGCCTCAATAAAAGAAGTAGAAAAAGGACTCAAGTAAACAAAATCACAAACAAAAGAAGAGAAATAACAATCAACACTACAGAAATACAAACAATTATAAGATAATATTATGAAAAAACTATATAAAAAATTAGATGACCTAGAAGAATTGAATACATTCCTAAAACATATAACATACCAAAACTGAAGGAAGAAAAGGAAAATTTGAAGACTGATTACCAGCAGGGAGATTGAATCAGTAATCAAAAACTCCCAACAAAAAAACTCCAGGACCAGTTGGCTTCACAGGCGAATTCTACCAAACATTTAAAGAAGAGTTAATACCTATTCTCAAACTATTCCAAAAAATAGAAGAAGAAAAACTTCCATATTCATTCCATGAGGCTAGCATTACCCTGATGCCAAAACCAGATAAAGACACCACACCCAAAAAAGAGAATTATAGGCCAATATCTCTGATGAACATAGATGGAACAGTCCTCAGCAAAATATTAGCAAACAGAATCAAACTATACATTAAAAAAATAATTCACGATGATCAAGTGGGATTTATTCCCAGGATGCAAGTGTGGTTCAATATTTACTAATCAAAGTGATATAGCACATCAATTAGAGAAAGGTTTAAAAAAAACCCATGTGATCATTTCAATTAACACAGAAAAAGCATTTGACAAAGTACAACATCCATTCATGATAAAAACCCTCAACAAAGTAGATTTAGAGGGAGCATGTCTCAACATAATAAAGGCCAACTACTATGGACTCTGAAAAACAAACTGAGGGCTTCAGAGGGGAGCGGGGTGGGGGAATGGGATAGACTGGTGATGGGTAGTAAGGAGGGCACGTATTGCATGGTGCACTGGGTGTTATACGCAACTAATGAATCATCGAACTTTACATCCAAAACCAGGGATGTACTGTACGGTGATTAACATAATATATAAAAAAAATAAAAATAAATAAAAATGAATTAGATAAGTGTAAAAAAAAAAGGCCACATATGAAAAACCCACAGTGAACATCATACTCACTCAATGGGGAAAAATTGAGAGCTTTCCCCCTAAGGATAGGAACAAGCAAGGATGTCCACTCTCACCACTTTTATTCAACATAGTACTGGAAATCCTAGCCACAGACAACAAAAGAAATAAAAGGCATCCAAACAGTAAGGAAGTAGTAAAACTTTCACTAATCATGGATAACATGATACTATAAATAGAAAACCCAAAAGACTCCACCAAAAAACCACCTGAACTAATAAATGAATTTGGTAAGGCCACAGAATATAAAATTAATATACAGAAATACATTGCATTTCTATATACCAATAATGAAGCAGCAGAAAGAGAAATCTCAGAAAGCGATCCCATTTATAATTACATCAAAAATAGTAGGATACTTAGAAAAAACCTAACCAAAGAGGTAAAAAACCTAAAATCTGAAAATTATAAAACACTGAGGAAAGAAATTGAAGACAACAGAAAGAAATAGAGACATCTCATGCTGATGGATTGGGACAACAAATATTTTTAAATGTCTATATTACCCAAAGCAATCTACAGATTTAATGCAATCCCTATCAAAATACCAAAAACATTTTTCACAGAACCAGAACAAGCAATCCTAAAAGTTATATGGAACCTCAAAAGACCCCGAAGAGCCAAAACATTTGAAAAAGAAAAGCAAATTTGGAGGTATCACAATTCCAGACTTCAAGTTGTATTACAAAACTGTAGTATTCAAAGCAGTATGGTACTGACACAAAAATAGACACATAGATCAATGGAACAGATGGAAAACCCAGAAATAAACTCACAATTATATGGACAATTACTCTTCAACAAAGGAGGAAAGAGTGGGAAAAAGACATTTCCTTCAACAAATGGTTTGGGGAAATCTGGACTTTCAACAGAATGAAACTGGACCAGTTTCTTACACCATACACAAATATAAAGTAAAAATGGATGAAAATGCTAAATGTGAGACCTGAAACATAAAAATCCTAGAAGAGCACACAGAGGCCATAATTTTTCTGACATTGGCCATAGCAACATTTATCTAGATATGCCTCTCCTGAGGCAAGGGGGAAAAAGCAAAACAAACTATGAGGACCGCATCAAAATAAAAAGCTTTTGTACAGTGAAGGAAACCATCCGCAAAACTAAAAGGCAATCCATGGATTGGGAAAAGATGTTTGCAGAGGACATATCCAATAAAGGGTTGGTATCCAAAATATATAAAGAACCTATACAATTCAAAATCCAAAAACCAAATAATTCAATTAAAAAATAGGCAGAAGACATGAATAGACATTTCTTCAAAGAAGACATACAGAAGACCAACAAACATATGAAAAGATGCTCAACATCACTCATCAGCAGGGAAATGCAAACCAATGCCACAATGAGACACCACGTCACACTTGTCAGAATGGCTAAAATCAAAAATATAAGAAACAGCAAGTGTCGGTGAGAAATGTGGAGAAAAAGGAACCTTTGTGTAGGAATGCAAAGTGGTGTAGCCATCATGGAAAACAGTACGGAGGTTTACTCAAAAAGTTAAAAATAGTGGGGTGTCTGAGGGGCTTAATGGGTTAAGCCTCTGACTCTTGATCTCAGGGTCATGGGTTCAAGCCTCATGTTGGGTTCCATGCTGGGCCTACTTTAAAAAAAGTTAAAAATAGAACTATCCTATCATTTAGTAGTCTCACTACTGAGTACTTATCCAAAACATTAAACAAACAAAGAAACAGACACTAATTCAAAGGGACACTTGTACTGCTAATTTTATAGCAGAATTATTTACACTAGCCAAATACAGAAGCAACCCAAGTGTCCATTGATAGGTGAATGGATAAAGAAGTGGTGTATATATACACAATGGAATATTATTAACCATAAAAAAGAATGAAATCTTGCCTTTTGAGAGGACATGAATGGAGCTAAAGAATATAATGTTAAGTAAAATAAGTCAGTCAGAAAAAGACAAATACCATATGATTTCACTTATATATGGAATTTATGAAACAAAATATATGAGCAAAGGAAAACAAAAAAGAGAGACAGAGGCAAATCAAGAAACAGACTCTTAACTATAGAGAACAAACTGATGGTTACCAGAGGGGAGGTAGGTGGGAGGACTGATGAAACAGGTGACGGGGAGTAGGGAGTGCATTTATTGTGGTGAACACTGGGTGACACATGGAATTGTTGGATCACTATAGTGTACAACTAAAATTAACATAATACTGTGTGTTAACTCTATTGGAATTAAAATTTAACAAAAGAGATTAAGTCAATGTCTGAGATATTGCAAGTACTTAATAAATAATATCCATTATCATTATCATCCCTGATTTTCTACCCTGAGAAGCCAGAAAGCCTGAAAGGTAAATCTCCCTAAATCACCTAGTTAAGAAATGGCCTTTATGTTACCCTTCGATTAATGTCTCCACTATAACTCATGAGACTGAAAATTTAATTAGAACAGAAATGAGGTAAGTTTTTGCTTACACTAGTGTTCTCACATCTATAACAACACAGATCTATAATAGAGACCTATACATATTTGTTCAATACATTTGTTTCTTTATTTTTTTTAACAAATAATTTAGTTAGATAGACCTGGATTAAAATTCCAACTCCAGTACTTTCTAGCTATGTAAACTTAGACAAGTTAACCACTTTGAGTCATAATTTTCCCACTTGTTGAAAAATGGGGCTAATGGTACTTAAAACTTACTTCACAGGGTTGAGGAGAAGTTTAGACAAGGCAAGTATTCTTTGCATCATGCTCAACACAGGAGGTGCTCATTACATTTTATTCTCCTTTTGCTATCTGCTCTGTAGTTTTGTCAGTGCTAGCAAACATCATGGTTTGCCACAAGAGGGCAATACTATATGAAAACAGAAACCTATGCCAAAAAACAAAAACCCCAAACCCACACAAAAAAACAAAACAAAACCCAAGACCAAAAACTTTCCAAAATTACATTAATTTATTCCTCTCTTTCTTTCTATCCTTCTTTTCTACCCCATAAATGTAGTTTGTTGATGAGAGTTTCATGTTTAGAATTCTGTTCTTTTCTTCCATTGTGTTCTTTAGAAATCAAGGGACTTTAAAAATCATACTGTCACAAGGAGTAAATTCCAGCCTCTGCAATTATTCCTGCTCCCTTAGTTGGCGGTCTTGACTTGCTGCTTCCATGACCCCTTTATTAAGTTAAGTTTTACAGTCCTGGGTATTAGCGCTGCACTTCTTTCCTCTACACAGCAACTCTTGGTTATATTAAGCTTACCTCAAACTCAGCGTGGAAAACTAAGTTTATCTACATTTATTATTGGTAAGCAAAAAGATAATGCTTCTGTGTTATATAAGCTCAAATCCTATTACAGTTATGTTAGATTCCTGCCTCATCCATGCAATCATATAATGTGTTTCCTTTCTTTATTTAATCTGCTTACTGACTATCTCTTCCCCATTCTCATTTCTACCTGCCTGGTCCAAATCCCCTCTTCTCAACTCTCAACCATCTACATTTTGGTCTTCCAACCATTTCTCGTTAGTGCATTTATTGAGTAATAAGTGCTTGGAATCAATACACTTACACAAGGTGGTCCATGTTCTGTGCTCTTCCTAAGACAGACTCCCATTTCTTTCCCCAGGACTAAATGTTTCTTTTTCAACCCAGACTACATTTAACATTTGCCTGTTTCATGACAAAAGTGCAAAGGAAGAAGGGAGCATTATATTTGAGAGGGACTCTGCAATTTATGAAATCATTGTTTAGCTGCAAAAGGACAATGTTAGCCCATTAGATAATGCAAGGTCATACACCAACCAATCTGACAAGACACAGTAATGTGTGGTCCAAAAAGGCAGAATAAACACTATCTGCTATGGTGCTATGGAAGGGTTTGATCTGAACTTACTTCTGCTAGCAGAAGACTATCTCAGAAACTCTCGATTCAAAAATTTATTTAGTATAAAATGGTTTTGAAAACGAATCTGATTACTCTGTCTTCTTTGCTTCTCTTATTTATAACTGAATCATCTAAAAGAAATATTCCAGACACAAAGGACAAATATTTCATGATTCCACTTACATGAGGTATCTAGAGTAATCAAATTCATAGAAACAGAAAGTAGAATGGTGGTTACCTGGGATTGGAGGAGGGGGGATGGCAAGTTGTTCTTTAATAGGTACAGAGTTTTAGTTGGGGAACATGAAAAGGTTCTGGAGATGGATGGTGGTGGTGATAAAACAACAATGTGAATGCTCTTAAATGCCATTGAATTGTATGCTTAAAAGTGGTTAAAATGGTAAATTTTATGTTATATATTTTTTACACAATAAAAACATCTTAAAACAAATTTGAATTATGTGTTTTGTTCATTTTGGTTCAATATTGTTCTTCCAGATGTGATGTGAAGTTCAACTAGAATTGTACAAAACCTACTTTAAAAGAGCATGCTTTGGGAAAAAGATAACACAAAGGTAGACATGCAGGCAGTGACAGTGTCTCTGCATTTTCACTGTAGGAGAGGCCAAGGAGGATGTTTAGTCTTTTTAGGTACATTCACCTTCAATTTAGTAACCTCTTGGGGTGACTGGGTGGTTCAGTCAGTTAAATGTCTGCCTTCACGTCCTAGTGCCCTGGGATCAAGCCCCACTTTGGGCTCCCTGCTCAACGTGAAGCCTGCTTCTCAATCTGCTCCTCCCCCTGCTCATGCTCTCTCTCTCAAATA
>NC_048225.1:30484564-30592989 GCF_002007445.2 Ailuropoda melanoleuca | reverse complement strand
TCAAATGTTGTTCTATGAACTTTGTTCCTTTAACAGGTATCTTAAAATTTTGAGTTGTGAAATCATACGCTGTTTTTGCTTATTGATTTTCTTCTTTTATATATCATATTCAAAGAAACGCCTCAAAATGGCTTTCAACTATAATTCCTCCTTTACATTCTCTTTTCTTTATTCTTTATACTTTTGAAAATTTAAATAGAGCTTTGTCCTTGCAAGAATAGACTTCCCTGGGGCGCCTGGGTAGCTCAGTCCTTAAGTGGTTAAGCATCTGCCTTCAGCTCAGATCATGATCCTGGGGTCCTGCGATCAAGCCCCACGTGTCCTGCTCCTTGCTCAGTGGGGAGTCTGCTTCTCCCTATCCCTTTGCCCCCGCTGCCCACTTCTGCTGTCTCTCTCAAATATATAAATAAAGTCTTAAATAGATTTCCTTTCCTCCCAAAAACAAAAAAGAGAAAAAAAGGAATAGAAATAGTCATTTAGTTGAATTATTGGGTGGGGAGAGCATATCAACATTTTTTCTTCTACCCTGCCCTTTGGCATTTTGTTGCCTTTCTTCCTCCCTCTCCTTCCTTCCTTCCTTCCTTCCTCCCTCCTTCCCTCCCCTCCTTCCTTTCTCTCTCTCTCTCTCTTTCTTCTTTCCTTCCCCTTCTTCTTCCTTTCTTTCCATTAAGTTTTTAATTTTGATTACAGTATAGTTAACATATAGTGTTAGTTTCAGGTGTACAATATAGTGAGTGATTCAACAATTCCATATGTTACTCAGTGCCTGTTGTGATAAGTGTTCTCTTTAATCCCCATCACCTATTTTACCCATCCTCCCCACCCCCCTTCTCCCTGGTAGCCATTAGTTTTTTCTCTGTAGTTAAGAGTCTGGTTCTTGGCTTGTCTCTCTCTCTCTTTTGCGAGGGGGAGATGTGGTATATATACACAATGGAACATTATTTAGCTATAAAAAATGAAATCTTGCCATTTCCAACAACATGGATAGAGCTAGAGAATATAAAGCAAAGTGAAATAAATCAGTCAGAGAAAGACAACTATCCTATGATTTCATTCATGTGGAATCTAAGAAACAAACAATTTAAGAAACAAAACAAACTTCTTTCTTATTAGTAGTGCTTCTTCTCATTGCCTTAAGGTGAAAATGGCCAGCTGTCTTTTCTGCATTTAGGATAATGTTTCTCAAACCTGTGTGTCTAGGCTTCTTTTAGAGGGAAAAAAAGTTAGTGGACTCTAATATAGATTCAATTATTTATTAGGGTAGTTAAATATATATAAGCATGAAACTAATTCTTGTGCTTAGTCATACAATCTTAAAAGCAAATCAACTTATGAATTAAATACAAATAATACTGTGACACCAATTAAAAAAAACTTGTCAACTACATTTAGTTGATCTAATGGATGATGATAATTTTACTGAAAGGAAATTTCCTCTCATATAAAGATTGTTGATAATATCTTGTGTGTTGATGATTCATTTTCTCTTTGCTTTTCCAAGTTGGAACTATAGTTCTTCAAAACTGCTTGCCCCGATGATGGCCTTCTCTCTATCACATACTATTTACTTATTGGTCATAGTGCCTCTGCTCACAATGCACTAGCAATCCATGACACAAATAAGGGTGCCTATTTGAGTGGTAGAGGTTAGTTGCTCTTAAGTTTAGATGTAGAATATGCAGTTAATTAAGAATTAAGGACATTAGCAAGAGGGAAGCACATAATGACGTGTGTCTGCTGCCCTCCGTGTTCCCAGAGCTGTTTGAAGCACTGAGTACTATGGTACGCTTGTGATCTGGGGATTATTGTAAAAGAAAACCTGAGATGCAAAGGCTACATTGAGATATTGTAAAAAGGGTGAGGGATACCTGCCTTCCATTTGCTGTGTTTCTCAAACTTACCTTAGCCTGGTTTCACTTGTTTTTTCACTTTAAGCCAGTCTCTATTTTGTGTGTATGCTCTGGGCCCACTTTACTACTAGAGTTTTTGGTGACACAGAGAAGGAATTAAATAAAAGGAAAAAGACAATTTTAAGAAGTTTGAGACTTTCTGTAGTTATTGTGCTATTTAATTGGTCATCCTTCAGCTTTTAGTGAAAATTGCTATTGTTTTAGGCCATTTTTTGTATTACATTTGCACCTAGGTTTAAATGGAACTCATTGCAGAGTCTTGTTTACCCTGAAAGAGCTGCTCCACTGCTGGTTATTCCACTAAGGCTGTTTTGCCTGTGTAGCTGGGCAGTCTAATCAAAGGTATGGATGTGTAACTACTTCAACCATTCATTTGGTTCTTAAGTCATTAGAATCAGAGTTAAATGAGCAGAAGTAACTGTATCTTTCAAATGACCTATAATTAATTTTAGCAACTGGTAGATTAGGAATGTGGTGCTTTAAGGTTCTGCTTCAGAGATGTTGCAAGTAAAAAGCATTACACTTCTGTTAAGTGAAACAGCAGCCTTGGCACTTACCAAAGTGGAAGTAATTTGGGCTGGCTGAGTACTTCCATTTACGTCTCTGTAGGCTCTCAATATGAGCTTCATGCACACCCTTTTACACTGCCTTTATTTCTGTTGCATTTCCTTTTTCAGCAGGGACTGTCCTGTTAGAGGCCAGGGAACAAGTTAGTGGGAGAATGGGTTAGCAATAACCAGCTTTTACCCTGCTATCTCTGACAGTTATGATTTAGGTACTCTGAGAGTGAAGAAAACGCAGGTGACTACTGAAGTTTTAAGTCACTGAAAAGCTGCTTTAACAGACATCCTTTGAATTATTAACTTAGAGTACAATGTTCATTTTGTTGATGATATGTGAGCATGACTCAAACTATAAACAAAAAAATAATACAGCTAACATTCAGTATTACTTTGGTGTGAGGGCAATTTTATTTAAGTAATGTATACCTAGAGAATGGCAAATCTTTCATTTAGATTTATAAAGAGAAATACTAGTTTAAAAAATTCATACCAGTAAGCCACATTTGGTAAGTATGCAACAATGAAATGTTTATTATGGACAGATAAGAAAGGGTAAAGGAAAGGGGGTTTATTTTGTCTTGAATCTTTTTCCTGAAAACTGTTTCTTGCCAGAGCTATGATTGCCACCTTTTCTGACTCTAGCCATCCCTGCTGTCCAGATCGTAATTTCCACTCATCTCAGCCTTCTAGGCAGGTGCCAGCCCCTCTGTGGCTCCACCTGCCACCCACCAGTTTCAGCTGGCAGCTCTGCTAGCCTTCCTTTTTCTTCCAGCCTGCTGAACCTCTGCCCAGCATCTAATAATCCTTACAGTGTAGTCTCAATGGATCTGGCCTCATCAACCAAGAACTTGCTACCTGCTTCTTGCTGACTTCCATCCTGAAAATTAAAACCATTTGCTAAGCACCTTGCTGACTAGTGTATGGAATCTGTGCTTCATCTTTTGCAGCTGCCTTAGTCTGAGTTGTAATGGCTGGTTTTTGTATAAGTATAGGAATTTACGCAATATTTGTAAATCTTAATGGCCCTTGAAAGTAAAGGAAAAGGGACAGGATGATAACAGGACAGTCATTACAAATATAATTATATTAATAGTTTTGTCTTCGGCTAGGTGATCTTAAACTTTGGCCTGGATATTTCTGGTAATGTGGATCCTTCTCTATAAGATTATATCTAACTGGGAGGTTTGTTTAATTAGAACACATCATAGTTCATATCTTCAGTATTCTGATTTTATTACCAAGAATCTAGTTGTAACACTGAAGAAAGTGTTCTGGCACAACACACGTGTACATTACTCTGTGAGGACTGTGATTTGGCTCAGCAAAAGTGAATTGTGGAATAGTAAGGTTACTTACAGTAGCTGATAATCTGCCAGTTTTTTCAACCTTTTTCTTTTCTTACGGAGTTATGAATGGATAAAAGAAGAAAAATAAGTGCTAATTTTCCTGGGATTTTTAATTTGACAGTAATTCTTTTAATTATAGTTTTTGCATGGAACCTGGTGGGAAAAGGCTAAAATAAGACTAATGAATTCTTTGTAGATTATTTTATATTAATTATGAGAGACTTTTCAGTTCCAGTTTTTAGATTCTATGATAAAAGTCTCCATTCCTAATGGGATTTTAAAAATGCCCAAACACAACATTTTGTATGTTGTTGGTTTATCTGATTTGGGTGAATATCAGGTATGATGAGGAATGTTTTGTATTTTGTGAAGGATATGGAAGCACCATATCCTCTAACTTTTTCAATTTATTTCCTCTGTCCTTCTCTTAAATCTTGATTGGTTCTCAATGTCAGATGGTATGAAAAAAAAATTGGAAAAAACGCTGCATGTGTATAACCTTGCTACATTAATAGTATTCTCCCTGAATCTTGGCTTTAGTCTGGGAAAAAGTGGGTAGACACACTATGCCCCATTTCATTTGGAAGTCAGACATATTTCTCAGTAGTGGAATTTCTGTATTTCCTTACGCAAATCAAAAAAGCCATACTGCCTGATAGTTTATGAAAGGGATATCAAATAGTATTCCCTCGTGTGTAAACATATATTGGAGCTTATTCAGATGAAAGTTATCCAGCTTCAGTTTTCTCTTTAGTACACAGTAAAAGTGGTGATTTAATTTAGAAAACTGGTAGGTGATTATGTGTGGAAGAGAGTGATAAGCTGCTAATAGAAATGAGTATTCAGTATGTGTATTATCCCTTTTCAAATGGAAGCTATATAAATTGATTTTACTTTGCTTTGGTGAAAATTTTTTCTTCTTCATTTATTTAATTTCTTTATTCCTCACAATGTCTGAATGGAAGATGTGGCCCAAAAATGGGGATGGTGGGGGAGGGGTTGGTTGTGAGAGAGGTAAACAAGGAGAAACAAATTAAAATTTGTTGAGAAAAGAATTTAAATGTTACGGTTTTGGAACTTGTGTCAGGATTTGTGGATCTTCTATGAAAAAGTTACTGTGTGACACTAGAGAATCAAAATAAGAGACTAGCTTTCCAACTGTTGTAAAAGCCAGTTGTGGAAAATTTGAGGGAGATGGTTCCTATTAAAAACTGTCAACATAAGAGATAACAAGGGGTGGCTTTTTTAGAGGCACACTATTTGAGGGAAGATGTGGGAAGGCTGTGTACTCATGAAAAAATGATGTCAACATAGGAGGTAATAGGAAGGACTTTTAAATGCTTGTGTTGACTGCTTACCAATCCTGGTTTTCCTTAGGTGACCCTTTCTAACATTATTAATTATTACTTCCTCTGGATCCCACCCAGCTCCATCATTGCACCTTTTTTCCTAGTATGTGATGTTGCTGAATTCCTCTTCCTTTTTCAATTTATTTCCTCTGTCCTTCTCTTAAATCTTGATGGTACACGAAGATTCCTTCTTAGCCCTTTTACTGTTTGATTTCCTTGTGTGATAACGTGTCGTTCCGGACTCCAGCCCAACCTCATTTTCCTGAGCGCTGGATCTCATTGTTACCACAGCATATTACCACATAGATGTGCTTCAGGCATCTCAGACTCAGTGTGTCAAAACCAAGTTCTTCCTTGTTCTCCATCTTGTTCTCTTTGTGTTCTCATTTCTCTAGTCCGAATCCTTCTTAATTCTTCCTGTTTCCTTCTCTAGTTTTTAAACTCTAGTTTTTCACTCTACCCAGATTAGGAAATTTGGTTAGTCCTGTAATTTTGTGCTCCCAGATATCCTAAATTAGATTTTTTCTGCCTGCGTTTATGAAATAACATTTTTTTATTAGCTTAATACAACAATCATTTATTCTCTCATAGTCTGGAGGCCAGAAGTCACTAGGGCCATGCTCTGTAAAGGCTCTAGGGGAGGATTTTTCCTTGCCTCCTCTGGCTTCTGGTGTTGCCATCCCAAGATGTTCATTGGCTTGCAATGTGTCTCTCCAGTTCATGGCTCTGCAGTCACATGGTGTACACCCTATGTGTCTCTATTACATTTTACTTATTCTTTCAAATATAAACTTCTAGGTGCCAAGGATATCTGTATTCTGTTCAGCTCTGACCACACTGCGGATGCTCAGTGATTGCTGAACATCAACCAATTTACTAAGAAGAGTATTCCTGGGGGGAGGTTTTTGAATATTTGTCAGAATGAATTGAGCCATGGAATGAGGATTACAAATTTGCTTTTTAATATTGTTTCCTTCAGGCTTCATTGTAACTGCTCAGGCCTGGGCATACTGATTTTTAGGACTGGGTAATTCAGGGGGCAGCAGACAGCAACAGGTGTTAGAATTTTATTCTAGTCCTGGTGCTGCTACCAACGAATGGCATTGGTATAAGCCACTTGTCTCAGAACCTATTTTTTTCATCAAAAATGGAATAGCGTTCACTCTGTATTTCTTAGAGGATTTTCTCTGAGAGGAGGAGGGGCAGAGGGAGAGGGAGAGAGAATCTTAAGCAGGCTCTACACCTAATGTGGAGCCTGAGATGGAGCTTGAGCTCACAACTCTGAGGTCCTGACCTGCACTGAAATCAGGAGTCAGACTCTTAACCAACTGAGCCACCCCCTAATTTCTTGTAGGATTTTTGTGTGGACCATGGAAAGAATGCATGATATAAAAATGTAACATTATTTTCATTTGCTTTAGGCAGGATCATTGTGATCCTAATAATTTCAGTTTTTTTCCAAGACTACATTTAACATGTTCTTGTCAACATTATAATGTAGGAATGAGATTTTAAAAGTGGAAATGCTTTAACTGAATGTTAAAGCATGGGCTTATCTCCCCAATTAAATCTGTTTGGAGGGAAATGATTGTAAGATATTGCATGGTTTTGGTTTAGCTTTTTTCTTTTAAACAAATATTTACTATGATTGGGAACCAAGAAAGCTTTAGGGATTATGAACGGGTAGTGTAGATGTTGAGACTTTATGACATACCTGCTGGTGCTTTATTTCTGGTGGCTCCGATTAGTGCTCTTTAAAGTTACTTAAATGATGGTCACAACTTGCACTTCTCAGAATGAAACAGACAGCTGGGCAATTTCACAAGGTAAAACAGGCCGAACTGCATATGAGAGGTGTTTTCTTTTTTCACGTTGGTTTCTGTATGGAAGACGGATAGCAGCTTAGAAAAACACTTTCCTAGGTCTTTCTTTCTTTCTTTCTTTCTTTCTTTCTTTCTTTCTTTCTTTCTTTTTTCACATTGGTTTCTGTATGGAAGACGGATAGCAGCTTAGAAAAACACTTTCCTAGGGCTGTCTTTCTTTCTTTCTTTTTCTTTCTTTCTTTCTTTCTTTCTTTCTTTCTTTCTTTCTTTCTTTCTTTCTTCTTTCTTCCTTTCTTTAATAATTTTTATTTTGTTATATTAGTCACCATACAGTACATCATTAGTTGTTGATGCAATGTTCCATGACTCATTGTTTGCGTATAACACTCAGTGCTCCATGCAATACGTGCCCTCCTTAATACCCATCACCAGCCTATCCCAATCCCCCACCTCCCTCCCCTCTGAAGCCCTCAGTTGGTTTCCCAGAGTCCATAGTCTCTCGTGGTTCATTCCGCCTTCTGTTTAACCCCCCTTCATTCTTCCCTTCCTTCTCCTACCAATCTTCCTATTTCTTATGTTCCATAAATGAGTGAAACCATATAATTGTCTTTCTCTGCTTGTTTCCTAGGTATTTCTTATGCTGCACAGATGTTTTGTAAATGTGATTATGTTTGAGGTGAGATCATCCTAGTGGTTATTGGTGAGAAAAGAAAATGATGAGATTGGTAGGCATTGCTGGAGCATCTTGGGGGCAGGGAATTATGGGAAAAAGAATATTTCATTAAGAATTGAAGAGGAAGATTCAGGTGGCCAAGTGGGAAAATTGAATTGAGCCTGTTAGCTAGTTGATTAAGGAAAGGTGGTATTATTGATTGGCGTCAGAATCACCAGGAGAGAATATTTGGGTGGTACCACAAGGACAAAACAGATCATTTAAAACAACAACAACAAAAGATGTTTTTAAAGGGATCTATGAGTTTAAAGGGAGCTCTGCCCTGAAGTTAGGGAAAGTAGGGAGCAATGCATAGGAAGTATAGACTCTGGGGACAGCTTGCAAAGTGCAGCAGGGCTGGAAAAAGCTAGCATCAGGGGTTAAAGATAGAAAATACAGATTCTTAATAACCCTGAACAAGGAATAGCAGCGAGTGAGTGAGAATGATAGCCTCTAGATTTGCCAGGTTTAAACTCTGTTGGGTGCATGTCCTTTTCTTCCCATTATTCCTTGGTTTCTCAGACAGCTCTGATGGAAATTAGAGTTCTATGGATATTCACAGCTGGCTGAATATGATGTTTTAGGACATCCACTGATGAGAGGGCATGAAAGAGGATGAAACAAGGTTGCAGAACCAGGGTGTCATTTGTGAGATTCTCTTCCTATTTTAAGTCCTAAGATTATGTCTTAGACTTACTTATTTTCTTTTCTGAGATTGTGCTCTGCACTTCTGTCATAACGTATGTTAACTCAAGCTAATCCGAATTTATGCAAATAATCTGAACATTAAATCTGGCTAAGAGAAACAGAGGGGTTTTTCTTGAGTTCAGCATTACCATTCACACATGTGCAGTACTAATAATGCTTAATCTTTAATATTGGAACATTTTAATGTAAAGTAGGTTCATTGAAGATTTAACACTAACAATATCAATCTGGTATAGTAGAAGGAGCCTGGGCTTTAGAATCTGAGCAATGCTTTTCAATCCTAGTTCAGACACTTACTAGTTATGTGGCTGTGAGCAAGTTACTTGGCTTCTTTTGTGGTTTTCCTTGTCTGTTATATGGGAGTAATATTTATTTCATATACATATTTTCAGAATTAAATAAAATAATATACAAAATGTTGAGCGCAGTGTGTGGTACTTGGTATTAAAAACTAATTTTCTCATCTGTCTCATTCCTTGCTAGTGTTGAGACTAGGTAGTGAAATTAGACCATTGTTATAAACAACCACCACCACCACACTTTATTCAAAAAAGAATCTGAAGTGGTTTTTCTACACAAAATCTTTAAATTACCTGGACAAATGCACCGTATACGTATACATATACATAGAACAGTATATTTAATGTTGATATAAGACCTCTAGACCATGTATACAAGACCTTGTCACCATGAAGATGGCTTGCAGGGAGAGTAAGCCATTGCTTCTGTGGAATAGCTTAGCTGTCTTCCTAAAGACGTTTCCATATCTGAGATTTTATGATTTTGTAAAAAAAAAATATGCTCAATATTTTTTATTTTGATTATTTGCCTGTTTTTCTCCCTAGAAAGTTAGCTTCATAAGAGTTGCCACCAAATCTTTGGGATTCTGGAGCTGGACACATGATACATTTTTCATCAATCCATTAACTTTTAGGAAGTTGTGTCAAACTAATGTTTGGAAATGTGTAAATTCAGAAGTTGTTATTACCCACCTAATGTTGGAACCACTTCTGAAGCTTTATATATGAATACAAATATCTTAGTGCCTTAGCGTATTATGTAGATTTACTACAATGAGATTGATTAGAACAGGTTTATTCAAGGAATTGATATTCAGCACTGACCATATTTAGCATCTCAAATACAAGAGACATTGCTAAGAAAGTGAAATTGTACAAATGATTTATGTTGTTTCTGTTTGTAACAAAGTATTGCATATATTATTTTTGAGGTGCCTTTTCAGAGTATTGATTTTAATTGTGTAGGAATGCCTTTTTAAAAAATACCATTCATTATTGAGATATATTATATATTTATTACATATATTATTCATTATTGAGGTATAGATTATTGCCATAAATTCATCCTTTTAAAAGTGTATAATTCAGTGTTTTTTTAATGTGCTTACTGAGTTGTGTAACCATCATCACTAATTATATTAAAACATTTTTTCTGCTTTATTGAGGTATAACTGACAAAAAAATACTTAAAATGTGTTATTATGGTGATTTGATATCTGTATACATTGTGAATGGATTCCTGCCAGCTACTTAATTAACACATCCATCCATCACCTCACATATTTATCCTTTTTTAAGTGAGAACATTTGAGTTCGACTCTTTTAGCAAATTTCAATTATATAATACAGTATTACTGACTACAGTCTCTATGTTTTTTTTTTTTTAAGGATTTTATTTATTCACTTGACAGAGATAGAGACAGCCATCGAGAGAGGGAACACAGGAAGGGGGAGTGGGAGAGGAAGAAGCAGGCTCCCAGTGGAGGAGCCTGAAGTGGGGCTCAATCCCAGAATGCCAGGATCACGCCCTGAGCCACAGGCAGATGCCCAACGACTGAGCCACCCAGGCGCCCCTACAGTCTCTATGTTTTAAGTTAGAGCCTTGTGCCTGATTCAGCTGAAAGTTTGTATCCTTATCAAATCTCTCCCTGTTTCTCCCAACTCCGAGACCCTGGAAGCTACTAATCTTCTCTTTCTCTGACTTTGCTTTTTTTTTTTTTTTTCCCCACATGTAAGTGATATCACACAGTATTTGTCCTTCTCTTTCTGGCTTATTCTGCCTAGCATAATGCCCTCACAGTCCATTCATGTTGTTATAAATGGCAGGATTTCCTTCTTTCTCATAGCCGAATAGTATTCCATTGTATAATACACTACATCTTTTTTTTTTTTTATTTGTCTTTTTGTAAACACTTAGCTTGTTTCCAATCTTGGCTATTGTGAATAATATTGCAATGGACATTCTAGTACAGGATTCTCTTCAATATTCTGTTTTTATTTTCCTTGAATATATACCCAGAGATGAGATTGATGGATCTTGTAGTAGTTCTAAAACAGTCCATACTGTTTTCTATAGTGGCTGAACTAATTTACATTCCTGCCAACAGTGCAGAAGGGTTCCCTTTTCTCCATATCCTTGTCAACGCTTATCTCTTGTCTTTTTGCTGATAGTCATTTTCACAGGTGTGAGATGGTACTTCATTGAGGTTTTGATTTGCATTTCCCTGATGAGTGATGTTGAGCACCTTTTCAGTGTCTGTTGGCCATCTCTATGTCTTTGGAAAGATGTCTGTTCAGGTCCTCCACCCATTTTTTTAATCAGATCATTTGCTGTTAAGTTATATGAATTCTTTATATGTTTTGGAACCACTATCTAATTTTAGAATAGTTTCATTGCCCCAAAAGAAATCCTGTACCCTATTTCCTCTCTTCCCTAGTTTCTGACAACTGTTGTTAATACATTTACTGTTTCTATAGATTTGCCTGTTTTTTGTATAAATAGAATGATGCAATCTATGGCCTTTTATGAATGACTTCTTTCACTTAGCATGTTTTAAAGGTTCATCAATATTTTAGTATTTATTGGTATTTTATTCCTCTTTATTGCCAAATACTCAATTGTATGGGTATATCACACATTTTGTTTATCCATTTATTAGTTGAAGGACATTTTAGTATTTCCATATTATTATTATTGCTATTATGAATAATGCTACAAGCATTCATGTGCCTGTCTTATGTGGACGTATATTTTCATTCTCCTGGATATATCCCTAGGCATGGAGTTGTTGGGTCATATGATAACTCTGTGTTGGAACTCACCTTTATAAATAGAAACTTAGTAGGTTTATAGGCATTTATATGACATTCTTTATGATAGAAAGCAGTTTGAAAGCTAAATGTGTATTTAAAGCAAAGTTAAAACTTCCCAAAACAAATTCAGGTATGGCCTTCATATTTGTTGGAGAAAACGGAATCATTTGGTGGATATTTAAGGAGGAAACATTTCCATGTTCTTTTAATTTTCATTATACATGGATAAGTATTTAAAAATCTTGTAATGTAAATACAGGGCAATAGCAATTTTTACATATGTGCATAGTGGCAAGATGAGTGGAGAAGAGAAAACAAGGAGTGATGGGCCAGGAGAGATGTGAAGAAGAAAGAGAGAATTGAACATTGACTTACATATTCATTCAGCATATTTATTAGCACTTGATAAATGTCAGATACTGTTCTAGGCCTTGGAAATACAGAGCAGAGGTCTAGCTCTTCTTGGTTTGCGTTTACTAAGGGCATGCTGTTGATATTGTATGGTGTGTGTGTGTTGTTACTGCTTAGTACTAAGACTTAATAGGTACCATGTGTACCTTTTATTTTCTCAGATAGCCTTTCTCTGTTACTCAGGGTAACTTGTCTGTATCTCCATTATAGTGGTCAATACAGCATAAGGAGGGATCTCATATGAGAATGTGAATATCCGTTCTTACTTGACTCTAGATCAGGAAACATTTCAGGATCACCTACTGCACTTCAGGCACTGTACTAGATACTGTGTGTGTGTATGTGTGTGCATGCGTGCACATGCATGCATGTACAGACATACACACACATACACACTAAGTAGCCCTAGTAAGTCACTCTCTTTCTTAAACTCTGTTTTCCTCATTTTTACAGTGGGGATAATAATAATAATACCTACTTTTTCATAAGGGCTTCATAGTTCTTGTAAGCCATGCCTAGCATATTACCTGCTATGTAGAAATCAGCAAATGGTTGCTATTACAATCACAGTGTATTTTATTTCCACAGTGTATTTTTTTAACAGATAAAATGAACTAATATTAATATTAAAAATATTTAAAATGGGAAACATTCTCTATGCCTTTCATGATTAACTTGATTTTGTTTTTATTTAACCTTCCATGTCTACATGAATACACTTAAAAAATATAAATATAATCATAATATATATACCATTTATATATAAATTTATACTATCTTTCAAATATTTTTCTTGCTTTTTTTTTTACAATTAGCATATTTATGACTAAACGTGCTCAGATTGGTGATATTTTTGTGTAAGTAACTTAAAGCAGTCTACATTTGAAATTAAGTAAAACCAGAGTGGGTTATATATTTAATAAAGAAACATCTGCAGTTTGCTACAGTTCACCAAAAGGAAATTGGATCATGTATCAACTGTGTGATCCAATAAGACTTTCATCTTTTAAAGAAATTTCCCTGCCTGCCTAAAATCTGCATTCATCTGTTACTCTGAAATGAAGCCTGTGGTATATACATTGTGACACAGAATTTGGTGAACCTCTATATACTTTGCAGCTGCTGCATCTGCTGGAATTTAACTGGGAATCAGAAACAACTATTCTTGAAACTTCTTCAAGCTCATGCATTTTAGATTGCTTCTTTCTCTTAATGTGGGCAGTTTGTCCTTGCATGTTTCTTTTCAGGTTCCCAATTATTAGTCCTTTGGAATTGCAAATTACTTCATTCTTTTATAAACAGTATTTTTTAAAGGAGTTACTTACTAAATTAGTCTGAGAGGAGAAATTAGCCCCTTAGGATATCTTTTTGACTCTTTCTGACCAGTTTTTCTGTTCACCTCCATTGCATCAGCCCCCTCAAATTATACATGTGGATGTACGCATATCCCAGGTTCCCCTAAACCATGGTCTGTGTCTCTTTCTTTGTGTTCAGTACTCTGTCAGGCACATAATTATTGACAGGTAACTGGTGAGTACATGGTTGTGTTGACTTTGTGAAAATTTAACCCTGAGATATTCTAAAGCTTACGATACTGCGGTCATCGTTTTACTGGATTTTTGCATTTTTGATCATACCATTCCTTGCTTCCTGAAGCTTCTCCTTGGGCTTTTGTGGAGCCACGTAGATTCTCTTGCCATTCTTTTCATCAACTTTCCAACTATTTTTTCTTAGTCTTCCAGAGTTCCTTCACTTCTTCCTTCCTCTTGAATGTAGGTGTTCATATTGTCCAATGAGAACCTTTTCTCAATAGATCTAAGTTGGTGATGAATCTTTATCCGTAACTAAGTGGTTAGTATCTGTAAGATAAATGGGGGAAGAAGGTGGTTAGGATGTCATTAGATAAGTGAACACTAGACACAGGACAGTTGAGTAGCCAAAGGATAAATACAGCTGTTAACCTTTACCAGGAGTCAGAGAAATGCTAATGAATATAGAGTGAGGTATCTATTTTTATCTATTAACTTAGCTAAAAAGATTTTTAAAAATGCCTTTTGCTAATTATGGTGTACCAAAACTCTTACCTTCATTTTGCTGCTGATAGAATTGTAAATTGGTAATAAGTGTCAAGGACCTTAAAGGGTTTATACTCACTGATACTGTGATCCCAATTATGGTACTTTTTCTATAGCAGATAATATTGATTTCCTACCCAGGATCTGTGCCTTTTTATTCCTTCTATAACAGTGTGGAGTTTGTTCAGCAACATAAACCTCCCCCTAGGTCAGGGGTAAATCCTGATTAGTTGAGTCACTCATTGTAACCCATTTCCCCTTGCTAGGGATGGCAGGCATTTCTCAACTTTTAAAGAACTGACAGCGCCCTATGAGTTTGTTGTGGTACTGCATGCAGTTTGGAAACCGGTCCTGACCTATTAAAATTTACTTGTAATAGAAAATAATTAGAAATGACTTAACTAGTTTAGTAGACTTTAACAGTGACTACTCATCTAGTCAATTAAACATAAGTCTTATGATATAAATCTAAGTTACAGAAAATCAAGATACAGAATTCTATACATGCATTTGTCGTTATATGCGGAATAAATATGCCTGTGAAAAAACTTAGTAAAATCTACCAAAAAGAAATGCTGTGTATAAATGTACCAGTGTGGCGATATTAGAGAGATTCCTGCTCCCCACCCCCAATCCTGTAGTGCAGTAAGGAAATTAATGAGAACCCAGAGAGAGGTGTTGGAGAATGGGTCCTGCTAGTTGCCCCCCTGGCGGAGCTTTGACAGCTGTGATTCCAGATGTTCTCACTGTTTCCAGCATGGGGTGTCGAGGTGGGGACAATGGGGTGGGAGCCCATAAGCTCTCAAATTCCAGCCAATAACTGAGAGTTGGTGAGGTACAATCTCAGATAAATCATTCTTTCTGGTCTACTCTTAAATACATTTCCTTCCAATCCATTATAACAATTCTCTGTAAATAATTTGAGAGTGATTTTCTTAATTTATAGCCTTCATATCTTTTACCTATTTGCTTTTCCACTTTACAATTTCTGGCTATTTAATTTGCTTTCTCTTTTATCCAGCTGTCTTTGAGCACTTTCTCTTTTCATTCTTTTAAAAATGGCATATCGAGGCTATCATAAAATATATATACATTTCCAGGTTTGGGCTGTTTTGTTTTTCATGATAAAAACACTGTTTTCATGGGCAAATTAATTATACCTGGTGTTTTGTTAAAATATAATTAGTATTAATAACCATAAGGGTTCTCCTGGACAACAGATTTAGGTTAAGGATGTTGAGAATATATGTGAGGGTTTCAGCACAGAGCCTATGGTGAGTTTGACTTATTTTGTAATATTTTATAAACCATTAGATGCAAATGAATGTCCTGTGAAAATAGGATCTTACTCTCTTTCAGGTAACAGATATTGAGGCAGATAAGTGAGGGTTAAAAGGAGAAAACCTCAAGACTCAGAGATCATGAAATGAGAGTTACTAACTGGTAAAATTGGGCATCAGTTAACCCAACCTGGGCATGGATCCTGACCATTGAGTGGGGCCTTAGTGCTCTTTGAGGCTTTTTCCTCTACTTTAAATTGGGATCACCATCTTTGCCACATTTATTTATTATGATAATGAAAGCCATTCATTTATCAGGTCAAGCTAGGAACATTCTAAAGTGAAAGGTCCAAAAAATGATAATATGATTTCTCTTTAATTTCTGCTAAAAAATACTTGAAAATTATAAAGCATTTAATTGAGAGGAATTTGGTATATAATAAAACATAAGCTATTTATTGGCTATACTTTAGGGATTTCTTTAGGGAATCTGCAAAAATATGTTCCTTTGGAAGTATTACTTTACGTGGTCTGCTGTATTCATTGTCTTTCCATGCTAAACTTAAATGCGAGCAAATTTGTTGCATTCTGTTTATTTTGGTAACCCATGGGTTTGTATTTTTAACATGGCTTGATTTTTATTGATTAGTCATCCTTTCTAACAAAATTATTATGTCACAATTGTCTTATCTATTCTTTTTTTTTAATGAAAAAGGATAATTTAAGGCAAGGATTTTGGCTAACAGGATCTGTCTGGCCACTCTGAACAGATATGGTTTTGTAATATGGTATCAGTATCCTGTGTTTTCTGTTATTTAAATCATGAGTAACCATATTGGGCGAGTGATACAATGATTTCTGAAATCCTGTTTTTATGTTACTAGGCAGAATCTTTTTAGCTGAGCTTTTAAATGATCTAGCAAGTGAAACAATTTGCTTAAAGAGGATTAAAACGTATTTACCTGAGAAGTTAATTCTTAAATGCTGCAATGTGAAAGGTTTTCATTAATGGCATTTCATATTCTTAAATCTGCTAAGTTTTATAAAAACACTTCAAATGATGAACAGTGAATCAAATTTTATGTCCACTTGTATATAAAACTTACAGCTTATTATATGAGTTGTTGTTGTGTATGTGTGATATTTGACATAATTTACTGCTATCTGAAGTAGACATTTCCATTAACCTCTACTTCCAAAGTTGATGGGGTCCTTTATCTTTCGTTCACTACCAGTGGGAGAGGGAATTCCAAAATTCCAGTGTGAAAGGAATTTTGGTGAGTTAACTCTTGTCTCCAGTTGGAGAATAGGAGAACTAATTTTCCTCTTTCTGTCCTTAAATGTGTGGGGCTGGGGTAAGACTGAAAACATGGTGGAAGCAATAGTATACCTTTGAGGGTAATCCCTCTCACCATTCCATTTTCTGTTCTATAGCTTGCTGTTCGGGAACATGTTTATCTGAAGATGATAACAAGTATAAGCAGTGCATTTCCTTATGGCTCTAGGTATATGTTTATTTTTATTTATTAGTTAATCATTTTCTCATTTTCACTATCACTGGCCATTGCTAAATTTTCTTCTTCTTTTTTTTATTGAAGCCATAATTGAAAGGGATAACAAAATACGAACACCAGGAAAGCTAGATATCAGTAGGATTTACCTATTATCTATCAGGAAAAATACAACCTCTGTACCAGCTGTCAGGGACCTTATGAGTGTCAGGAACCAGTGATTCCTCTCCTCAGAGAGCTTAACAAACTAAACAGAACACAGATCTGTAAAAAGAACTCAAGTGGATGGTTTTAGATGGGAGAAAGGTCACCAAAGGAATTGCAGTTGGCATATCTTGGAGGGCGATGTCCACAAACTGGATGAGTATGGGAAGAGAGTCTAGTAGCAGTACAGGACAGCATGGGCAAAAGCACTAAAGCAGACATGAATTACCCAGTGATGGGGATGACAAATTGATTTCTTTTACTAAATAAATCAGTTAATAAGGAATGAGAAGGGAGCTGGGAAATGGGAACTGTGAAAGTCTTTGAAAGTTAACCTACCAACAGAGTACATATAATAGATGTGAGCTTCATGGGTACCTGTAGCTATCCTGTATTTTGATTTGCTATGGTTTCTGTCTCTTGAATTATGTTGGGTCTGTGGGTGGTGTGGAGTCATTATGTGTTGAATATAGGCCATGATCAGCAATGCAGCACATTACCAGTGTGTGTATTTTAGTTAGGATTTGTTTGTGGTTAATTGCAAAGGATGTTTGTAAGCTTCAATAATTACAACACCAGAATTTAATTATAAATAAGTAAATGGAAAAAGTTAGTGGCTTCTGGTTCAAAGAAATGCTGTAGGTTATTAATGAAAATAATGAAATTGAGGACATTACTCAAGAAATACACCAATAGAAGTTTTCTAGTTAGTGAATTTACTAACTTGATTTCTGAAGTATCAGTTTGTCCCCCCCCCCCCCCCCGCCTCACCCNTTTTTCCCCCCCCCCCCCGCCCTGACTTAACTCTCATGTTTAGTATATGAAATAGAACTGAATCTTTTGGTTTCATGCCCTTTGGGGTTAAAGCATGTTTCATTAGGGGGGGAGATGATACTAGAAAGTAACTCGAGGGGCGCCTGGGTGGCTCAGTTGTTAAGCGTCTGCTCAGGGCGTGGTCCCAGAGTCCTGGAATTGAGCCCCACATCAGGCTCCTCCGCTGGGAGCTTGCTTCTTCCTCTCCCACTCCCACTACCTGTGTTCCCTCTCTGGCTGGTTGTCTCTCTTTGTCATATAAATAAATAAAATCTTAAAAAAAAAACTTGTCTTGAGTTTCATTATGAAAATGCACCAAAAAATGAGAAATTTGGCAAAAAGTATTATTTTCTTGGAGGTAGATCTGCAAAAAAGGAGGACATTATTTTAATTTTTTTTGTGTGCGTGTGAGAAATTTCAGGAAGGATAACAAAGTCCCCCTCCCTCACCCTTTTTTAAAAGCCGTCTCAAGGTTATTTTGGGAATGAATGTGTTTGCAGGAGCAAAAAATATTAGATAAGCAAAGAAAGACAGTGGGTATCATCTCAGGATGAGCTCTTGAGGACTGCAGAGCTACAGAATTAAGTATTCATTTGGGGATTTCAGCAGCTTAGACATCTTTGAATAACAAATATCATTAAACATTTATCATCTGAGAATGATTCTGGTTTATGTAGAGGACAAGTTCAAAAAAAGAAACCATGGGGAAGTAGTCGGTTTTGTTTCATACAAATAGAGAAAGAAAAAGAATTTGAGCTTGATGTGGATTTAGTGTTTACTCTTCACGTGAACTGCCCTGAATGTTATCCTGGCACTCAAGTTCACTCAGATAGAATATTATATATTCAAATGTTCCAATGATTATCATACTGTGGGTGGTGATCCTCAGGGTTCTTAAAATTGAGGATTTTATGAGTTGTACTAGTATTAGGAGAAAATAGAAGAAACAAAATAGCACAATATATTCAGTGTTTCAAAGGAAAATATTGTTTAATGAAATTTGTTTCTGTCTTGTAAGTACACATGAATGAGCAGATAATGTTGGATTGTAAAATGTAGTTATTGCTTTAAGTCATGGTCAAAAATGTAAAAGAAAAATCACAGTGTTTTTACAAAAATGTAAAAAAACAAAATTTACACTATTTAATGAGTTAAGTTGTATCTGTCTAGCATATATGTGGTAAAGCCTGATTAAGTTTTCTTTGGGGAGATGAGTGGGCAGATGCATTCGGGAAGAGCAATTCTCTTGTGCCACTGAGACATTTTGAGGTTGCACATCGAGTTCTTGGCAAGTTGCCCGTGGGTCCTGTGATGCTCTTCAAAACAGATCCTCATCAATTCCACCGTAAATAGTGCTTGAAAGTGGTCATAGGCACTCATTGAATACAGTGGTTCCTTAATAGATTGAAAGCGCTTATACATCTTCCAGAGAAAACTGATATTACTGGAAAAATATTAGAAAGACCCTTGCACCAACTGAAAAACCAGTAAGTACCTGGTGCTAGAAGAGCTTTAAAAATCTCTAAAATATCAGGACAGAGCTAAATAAACTCAGATTTTTTCTTCCTAACCTATTTTTCTTTACCACTAGATATTGTCCTTTTCTTTTTGTTGAAATACTGGTCATATTGAATATTATCACAAAACAATAGAATATTCAGTGATAGTTTCAAGTTAGTCATGTATGGATTTTTTGGCAGTTTAAGGCTTTGACTGCAGGATGTATTCACTTTGAGCTCAGTTGGAAGTTTTGGCCGTGATAATTATTTCATACCGGTATCCGCGGCAACAAGGAGAAAAAGTCTAGGCAAACAAACGGGTTCAGAAGAACTTCAGCACTCCTTAGTAGGCTGAGGTCAGATCTATACTGCAAACAGCCATTTGCTTCCAAGTTCTGGTATATGCTCACAGGAGCCGTAGCCCTTTGTCTGCCTCCCTCTTTCCTCTCTTCCTTTCTCCTCTTTTATTCTCTGTCTCTGTGTGTGTATGTGTGTGCTCAGATAACGGTAACACTGGCAGCAAAGGGATACTGTTGGCTCTGGCAACTCTCCCTGTCTTTTCGGGTATTGTACATCCTAAGTCTGTTATTTTACAAAGAGAAATTTGAAGCTGCCTCTGATATTCACAGAGACAGGTGCTTGAAAAAGAGAAAAAGAGAAGCAGAGACAGCATATCGGCAAAACTATTTATTATTTCTGTATCCCAGTGCTCTTCCAGGCTGTCATTTTACCCCCAGCCTTGCCTCCTATATGAGTTTGGTTGGTGCAGTTCCTGCTATTGGCGGAGTCATTATGCTACAGTTGGCCTGGCACTGTAGACAGCATTTATAGCCTTGGGACCATTGTTGCTTTGGAGCAAATCATTGTTTCTCATCTGTCTCTTTTTGGGAGAAGTGGTCTCCATGCTGTGGTTATGATGGGCTCTACATCATGGTTTTCCTAAATTGGGTATCTGCTGGTGCAGGGGATGTACCGCAGAGGTCACACCATGGTTGCTTTCCATGTTGTAAGATGAACTGGGAAATCTAAACAAATCACTTCTTAATTTAGTTCACCAGTCTTCTGCTGAGTGCCCAGAAACTAGATGATCTGACAAAATTGAATGGGTTATATTATTTAAAAACTAAAGTGAGTGGAAAGTATAGGTTGGCCTTAGGGATTACATGTTTAATTTTTTTTTCTGTGTATTGATTGTTAATAATGTTGGAAAAAATTGGAAGATAATTCATACAATGACTGTTCTGATGGTGGGAATATAATTATTTTTGTTATTTTTCCTCACATGTTTCTCTAATTTTTGTATATTGTTTATGTAATAGAAATGGTTTTTAATAATAACAGAACCAGTTTTTGTTCTCATGGGGAAAAATAGCCCAAGATGAAAATTCCAGATTTATAAAAGTAAAAGCATACCTAGATTCTTTTTTTTTTTTAAATCCTTTTGTATTCTTTTTTTTTTTTAAGATTTTATTTATTTATTCAACAGAGATAGAGACAGCCAGCGAGAGAGGGAACACAAGCAGGGGGAGTGGGAGAGGAAGAAGCAGGCTCGTAGTGGAGGAGCCTGATGTGGGGCTCGATCCCATAATGCCGGGATCATGCCCTGAGCCGAAGGCAGATGCTTAACCGCTGTGCCACCCAGGCACCCCGCATACCTAGATTCTTGATCTTGAAGAATCTGTCCCCAAAACAAACAAAACCCAAAAAAACTTAAAATTAGGAGTTTTTGTGTTACTTTTATCTGACTGTATTGTTTGAGACAACTTATTTTTTGAAAAGCCTGATATTGATATCTAATATTCATTGAATACATATTGCTTTTAACAATTTATTTTTTATTTTATTTTTGAAGATATGATTGGCTCTATTAAACATTGAGCAGCATCCCATCTAATAAGTAGAGGGGAGCTCCCTGCTCTTAACAATTTAAAATATAAATCTGAATGGTCTTCTAACTAGGATTTTATTTTATTAAAAACTTTTAGTAATTTTACTGTAAACATTTCAAGTATACTCAAAAATGGAATATTAGAATCAGCCGCCGTATATTTATCATTCAGATTCTATTCAGACTTTAAATAAAAGTTATTAAAAAAAAGTTGAGCATCTAGTACAGAATTCCCATATTATTCCCCTTTCCTTGACATACACAATTTCCCCTATTATTAACATCTTGTATTAGTGTGGTACAGTTGTTAGAGTGAATGAACCAATATTGATATTATTGTTACCTAAAGTCCATTGTTTATGTTAGAGTTCACTCTTATGTTGATTGGTTCTAAGGGTTATGAAAAGTGCATAATGTCATTTATCTACCATTATAGTATTAGGCAGAATAGTTTTGCAGCACTGTGTTTTAACCTATTCATCATCTAATGAACCTCTCTCTTTTTATCCTAAATCCCTTGAATTCATGGATCTTTTTACTGTCTCTATAGTTTTGCCTTTTCCAGAATGTTATATATAGCCTTTTCAGATTGGCTTCTTTCACTTTCTAATAGGCATTTAAGCTTCTTTCATGGTTTGTGTGTGTGTGTGTGTGTGTGTGTGTGTGTGTGTAGTTTAATAGCTCATTTCTTTTTATTGCTGAATTATAAATCATTTTGTGAATGTACTACAGTTTGTTTTTATCCATTCACCTACTTAAGGACATTTTGGTTGCCCCTAAGTTTTGGCAATTATGAATAAAGGTTGCTATAAACATGTATGCAGGTTTTGTGTTGACATAGGTCTTCAACTCCTTGGGGGTAATACCAGAGTATGATTGGTGAGTCATCTGATAAGAAAATGCTCGGTTATGTGAGAAACTGCAAAACTGCCTCTCAAAGTGGCTGCACCATTTTGCATTCACACCAGTAATGAATGAGTATTTCTGTTGCTTCACAGTGTTCTGGATTTCGACCATTCCAATAGGTGTGTAGTGGTATCTCATTGTGATTTATAGTTTCTTATGACATAGGATGTACTTATTTGCCATCTGTATATTTGGTAAGGTCTTAGGACCATTTTTTAACTGAATTGTTTTCTATTGTGAATTTTAAGTATTCTTTGTGTATTTTAGATATGTCTTTTCTCCCAGTCTGTGTCTTATCTTTTCACTGTCCTTTAAAAAAATTTTTTTTTTGTTTATTTGAGAGAGAGAGAGAGAGAGAGAGAAGTTGAGCACAAGTGGGGGAGGGGGCAGAGGGAGATGGAGAAGCATGCTCACCACTGAGCAGGGAGCCCCCTGCAGGGCTCGTTCCCAGGACCCCAGGATCATGACCTGAGCTGAAGGCAGACACTTAACTGACTTGGCCACGCAGGCACCCCTGTTTTCACTCTCCTAACAGTGTCTTTCAAAGCAAAGTTTTTAATTTTAATGAAGTTCAACTATCAATATTTTTTTCATGGATTGTGCTTTTGGTGTTGGATCTAAAACATCATTGCTAAAGCCAAGGTCATCTACATTTTCTCCTATATTATCTTCTAGGAGTTTTATAGTTTTATATTTGCCATTTTAGGTCCGTGATGCATTTTGTGTTAATTTTTGCAAAGATATATGTGTAGATTCATTTTTTTGCATTTGATTATCCAGTTGTTTGAGCATCATTTGTTTAAAAAGGAACAGTTTCTCCATTGAATCACCTTTTTTCCTTTGTCAAATATTATTTGAATTATTTGAGTGGGTCTGTTGTGAGCTTTTACTTCTGTTTCATTGATCTATTTGTCTTTTGCAAATATAACAGTTTTGATTATTTTCTATTATACAACAGTTTTGATTATTTCTTTATACTGTCTTGAAGTTGGGTAGTATTAGTCCTGTGACTTTGTTCTTCTCATTCAATATTTTGTTGGCTATTGTGGGTCTGTTGCCTTTCCATATAAATTTTAGAATCAATTTTTTAGTATCCACAAAATAACTTGCTGATATTTTGATTAGTATCGTATTGAAACTATAGATTAAGTTGGGAAGAACTGACATCTTGACAATATTGAGTCTTCTTATCCATGAACATGGAATATCTCTCCATTTAAGATCTTCTTCATCAGAGTTTTGTGGTTTTCTTCATTTAGATCTTGTACATATTTAAAAATCCAGTATTTCATCCTTTTAGTGCCAATGTTAAGTGCTATTATGTTTTTAATTTCAAATTCCAATTGTTGATTGCTGACATGCAAGATAACTGTTGATTTTTATTTATTAACCTGTATCCTGCAATCTTTTTTTTTTTTTTAAGATTTTATTTATTTATTTGACAGAGAGACAGCCAGCAAGAGAGGGAACATAAACAGGGGGAGTGGGAGAGGAAGAAGCAGGCTCCTGGCAGAGGAGCCTGATGTGGGGCTCGATCCCAGAACGCTGGGATCACGCCCTGAGCCGAAGGCAGACACTTAACGACTGAGCCACCCAGGCGCCCCATGTATCCTGCAGTCTTACCATAATGTTTTATTAGCTGTAGGAGTCTTTTTGTTGATTCTTTGAGACATCCTACATAGGCAATCCTGTCATTTGTGAACAAAGACATTTTTGTTTCTTTCTTCCCAATCTGTGGTTATTATTTTTTTTTTTTTATTTCCTTTCTTTGTCTTACTGCAATAGCTAGGGTTTTCAGTATGGTATTGAAAAATGGTGAGAGGGGACATCCTTGCCGTTTTCCAGTCTTAGGGGGAAAACCTTTAGTTTCTCACCATCAACTATGATATTAGATGTAGATTTTTTATAAATGTTCTTTTTAAAAAAATATATTTATTTATTTATTTGTCAGAGACAGAGAGAGTGCACAAGCAGGGGAAGCAGGAGGCAGAGGGAGAAGCAGGCCCCCCGCTGAGCAGGGAGCCCGATGCGGAACTCGATCCCATGACCCTGGGATCATGACCTGAGCTAAAGGCAGCCACTTAACCAACTGAGCCACCCAGGCATCCCTAGATGTTCTTTACCAAGTTGAGGAAGTTCCCCTCTATTCCTAGTATATTGAGTTTTTATTATGAATGTATGTTGGACTTTGTCACATGCTTTCTCTGAATCCATTGATACGATCACATGATTTTTCTTTAGAATGGTGATGTGATGATAGATTACATTAATTGAATGTTGAACTAGTCTTATATACCTAAGATAAATCCCAAGTTGTTGTTTATAATTGTTGGATTTGATTTTCTAGTATTTTGTTGAGGATTTTTGCACTTATATTCATGAAGACCTTGTCCATGGTTTTCCTTTCTTGTTATGTATTTGTCTGGTTTTGGTTTTAGGGTAGTGTTGGCCTTGTGAAATGACTTAGGAAGTATTCTCTCAGCCTCTTTTTTTCTGGAAGAACTCGTAGAGAATTGTTATCATTTCTTCCTTAAATATTTGGTAGAATCCACCAGTGAAACCACTTAGATATGATGCTTTCTTTCTTTTTTTTTTTTTTTTTGGTAGATTTTTAATTATTGATTTAATATTTTTAGTATATATTGATTATTCAGATTATCTATTTCTTTTTGTGTGAATTTGGTAGTTTATGTCTTTCAAGGAATTAGTGAACCTCATTTAAATTATCAAATTTGTAGGCCTAGAGTTGTTCATAGTTATATAATTATAATGTTATAATTCATTATCCTTTTAATATCCATATTAGTATTGATGGCCCTCTTTATTTCTGTTATGGTAAATTGTGTCTTCTCTCTCTCTGTTTTCCTAGCTACAGATTTAGTAGTTTTTTTGATCCTCTTAAAAAAACAGCTTTTGGTTTTATTGATTTTTTTCTTTATTGATTTCTTGTTTCTAATTTTATTGATTTCTATTGTAATTATATCTTATTTTCTGCTTGATTTGGGCTTATATTGTTCTTTCTCTTATTTCCTGAGGTGGAAGCTTAGATTATTCATTTCAGATCTTTCTTCTTATCTAATATTTGCATTAAGTGCTATAAATTTCCCTGAAAGCATTGTTTTTATTTGATTCCACAGTTTTAGGTAGTTGTCTTTTCCTTGTCATTTAGTTGAAAATATTTTTAAATTTCTCTTGTGATTTCTATGACTTGTTACTTAGAAATGTGTTTAATTCCAGATATTTTGAGAGTTTATATGAGCCCATTTTCTGTCCTCTCTTACATAACTGTTATATTTCTTTCTAATATTTTTTAAATGGTGGTTCTGGAATTTGCAATATACATTTACAATTATTCTAAATCCACTTTCAAATAACACTATATTGTATTACTATAGGGTAGTTACTGTATATGTATCTAAGTATTCTCAATTCCTCCTTCCTGTCTTTCATAATAGGACATTCAGTCATTCAATTTCACTTATCTGCATACTATAACCACCTAATACATTGTTGCTATTTTTACTTAGAACAAATCATTGTTTTAACTATTAGATGAATTAAGAGAAAGAAGAAGAAAAATTTTATATTATGTTTATTTCTTCCATTTATCTTTCTTCCTTTCTGTAGATTTAAAAAACTTTAAACATTTCTTGCAAGGCAGATCTACTGATGACACAATACCTCAATTTTTGTTTAAGAAAAACTTTATTACTATTTCCTGTTGAAGGATAATTTCACTGAATACAGAATTCTAGGTTAGTGGTCTTTTACTTTCAATACTTTAATATTTCACTCCATTCTCTTGCTTGCATCATTCCTGAAGAGATATATGATAAAATTCTTATTCTTATTTCTCTGTAAGTAAGATGTTATCCTTCTCTGGCTTCTTTCAAAATTTTCTGTTTTTAAAAATATTTTATAGTTTGGATATGGTGTGCTTAGGTGTAGATTTTGGATTTATCCTGCTTAGTGTTCTTTGAGCTTTCTGGATCTGTGGTTTGATGTCTGCCGTTAAATTTGAAATATCATTGGCCATTACCACTTCAAATGTTTCATTTGCTCCTTTCTATCTTTCTTAAGATCCTTCTGGTATTCCAGTAACATATATATTACACTTTTTTGTGATTATCCCACAGTCCATATTCTGTTTTTAAAAAAACTTTTTCCCATTCTTCTTCTTCTTTTTTTTTTTTCATTTCAAATTGGGAAATTTTTATTGACATATCTTCAGGTTCATTTATTCTCTCCATGATCATGTCTAGTCTACTGATGAGACCGAGTTCATGAAATGCATTCTTTTTCATTTCTGCTACAGTGTTTTTGATTTGGGGCATTTACTTTTGATTTTCTCTTAGAGTTTTCATCTTTCTGTGTACTACCTATTTGTACTTGAATGTTGTCTGCTTTTTCCATTAGTGCCCTTAACATATTAATCAAGTTACTTTATTTTTTTATTTTTATTTTTTAAAGATTTTATTTATTTATTTATTTATTTATTTATTTATTTATTTATTTGGCAGAGATAGAGACAGCTAGTGAGAGAGGGAACACAAGCAGGGGGAGTGGGAGAGGAAGAAGCAGGCTTATAGCAGAGGAGCCTGATGTGGGGCTCGATCCCATTAACGCCGGGATCACGCCCTGAGCCGAAGGCAGACGCTTAACCGCTGTGCCACCCAGGCGCCCCTAATCAAGTTACTTTAAATTCCATGCCTGATAGTTGCCAAATCTGTGCCACATCTAAGTCTGGATCTGATTCTTGCATTGTCTCTTTAGACTGCTTCGTAATCTTTTGTTGAAAAGTAAACATGATGTATCAGGTAATAGGAACTGAGGTAACTAAGCTTTTATTAGATTTTATGTTAATTGGACTAGGGTCCCGGGTGTGTTTAATGTCTGCTGTAACTATAGGAGCCACAGACTTCAAATTTCTCTAGTGTTTTTGTTTTTGTCTCTCCTTGTTGTCTTTGGGATTCACAGCCTGAACATTTTTAAGCTTTGATGGAATATTAAAAACCTTTTTCATTCAGTTAATTTTACAGATAACAAACCCCAAGAACATGCATAGGATAATCCACTGGGTTTTAAATAAATAGTAATTAACTAGGTAGAGAGTGTTGTATTTTTGTCAGCATGACATACATGAGTGCTTAATTGGCTGTTTCTTATTTTTATTTGTAGATGAAATCTTGTCTATATATTGTTTATACCATTCTTAAACAGTATAGTATCCAAATAGAAATAATAGAAACATAGTAAAGGTGCGACCTCTTGTGCATTACTTCCTTTACCCTGAGTATTATTGAGAGGGACCATATGGTGAAATGCAGCCTTTCAATATGCCCAAATTTTTGCTACTTAAAAAACTTTTTTGCCAGTGTTTCACTTCTGAATGTGTTCTATATGTAAATACATATGTACTGCTTTTTTATTATGTATCCCAGTGGATATTATAGATTTAAATAATTCTCTTTATTGTATGCTGGTCTCATTTTTCACAACAATGTGAAAGTATACCATTGAATCTTGTATTATAGAGTGTAAGCAAAATCATAATGTATAAATGAGTAGGAGGCATCAGAGATTTGACTGCCAGCTGCTAGTTGTGGTGTGAGATTAACTGAAGTAAAAATGAAAAGTTAAGGCACAGTAGACAAGTTGAGTAAGCATAAATAGAAAAATAAGGGATGTTATTGTCCAGGGGGTTAACTGATGCATTAGAGAAGCAGTGGGAGCTTTGATTGAGGAGGTGTATAGATCACTTAGGGGTCCTGAAGTGGACTGTGAAGGCAGGCAGGAGAGCTGGTCTCTACAGCCAAATTTGAGAGGCCCTAAGTCAAGGAAATTGATTGACGCAGTTTTGGAATATAGGTGAGGTTTGGTGGAGTGAGGTCCAGAGCCGATGGCCAAGAAAGAATTCTTGAGACATCTTTGGTACAAAATGGTGGTTTTATTAAAGCACGGGGGCGGAATGTGTAGGCAGAAAGCTGCTGCACTGGGGTTGTGAGCGGTCACGGATTATATACTTGGGAGTTGGGGGTAAGGAAAAAGTGAGGTTTTTAAGAGAATTTTTGTGCATCAAAGAGGACCTATAAGATATTGAAGCCCTTGTCACAGTCAAGGTTGTTTTTCCCTCTAGTAAAGCATTGACATTAAGACAGGAGTTTTTCCTTCTGGAAGTTAGGTTATTGATAAGAATGCTTTTTTTCTTGTAAATCACTAAGACATTTGTAAACCGAAGGAGACTCATGTCTTGCTGGACTGTAATCTCTATAAGTTAACCATTCATTTTTCCCTTCTCTTAACTTTAGGGCATCTAGGAGTGCCTGAGGAATGTCACATATATCCCACCTGGGAGTTGTGGGGTGGGTTGCGGGGTGTCAGCTTTTGCTTTGTCCTTAGCTTGCCTTCTGTTCCCTCATCAGACCACTGTATCCAAGTGGTACAGTTAGAACCCATAGTGCTAACAACTGACCAACTTTCCTTCCTCAAGTTTTCTAAACAACTTGTCCAAGTTCTTGACTAAAAGGTTGCTTAATTACTGACAATTTAACAGAATAAGTGCTTAAGTGCGGGCCGAGTTAAGGTATAAAAAGAAGAGGTTATAGATTATTATAGATCAAAGTGATATACTCTGGAGAAAAGAGGAGATCATGGAGTAGTGAGCAAGCTTTCTGGTGCTGCCCACTTGAGAAAGTATCTCCCAAACCTAATGGTTAAGGCAAGGTAATTGGACAAGGTTAAGGCAAGAAAATACAACCCACCTAAGTTTGGATCCTGGTTCTTGTCTCCTTTAAATGTGGAGACACTCATGATGCTGATGGATTAAGATGATTAAGTGAATGGCGCAGTTAAAGTAATTAAGTCAGTGGTTGTCACATAGCAAGTACTCATTAAATGATCATTACTATTCAGGAACAGTAATAAAACCCCAGTTCATCTGAGTGTCACATGATTAGGATAAAAGATATCTTTTTTGTGCATTTTTAATGAATGTAAGCTAATAATGGCAGTTACTGTTTTGTGTAGGCCCACTGTATAATGCAAATGGAAAAGGACCAAAACTTATTTTACTCTTAAGGAAAATGGAGTTTATTTGCAAAAGAAAGCAATATCATTTGGAGAGCTATAGTTCTATATCTGTAATTTACATGGAACTCTGCCAAAAAGTCATAGATCCTCACGAGGGAAGCCCTATATATTTCAGCTCCCTCAGTGGATGATTGAGCTGCAGGCATCTGTGTTGTTACGGAGATGATTAGAATTACTTTCTCTTAACTGGCTGAATTCAGCTGGGTGAACTCAGTAGTGCTTTTGTTTAGGATTTTATTTGTGTTAGCTGGCATTCATTTGGCATTCATGTGACCTTGCTCAAAATCATCTTTCCAATGGAAGGTGATCAGGTGATCCGGGGGCTGAAACTTGAGGATGCTACAGAATTGTTTTGTTGATTTAGGGAATGATTTAACTGCATGTTGGTTATAATTCCTCTGGTCCTTACAGGAATCAGTGAGAATGAGTTCCTGTCTGCTCTTCTGTGTTTGAAGAGCCTTAGATGAAAGAAAGGAAGGCTATGAGAAAATTATTATTGTTTTATTCTGAAAAGTTTTTCTTACTGTTTTTCTAATTAAGAGCTTGATTGTAAACGCTTTTGTGTAACAAACCTGGAAAATCATCATTAACATTTATTGCACCGGTTGATAAATTGTGTTCCCTTCTAAGAAGAAAGATATAGCATGCATTGGTATCTCTCTCAACAGACCTGCTAGGATTGAAGTTGCTTAATTATGCAATTGACTGTTGAAGAGAAAAGGCTGAACCTGCATTGCCCCCTGCTTAGGGGTGTGGGTGGAGCAACAGGTACTGAGTGGGGATTGGGCAGAAAAGTTGATGCCCATGAATAAAAGTTCCAGAGTTTTCAGGATTACCTATGGATTTGACAACTAGAAGTGCTTCCTTGAGAAGGGAGGGGTGACTTAGAAGAGACAGTGGCATTGAGGAATACAGAGTGGCCATCTAAAGTTCAGGACTTCTGAGACTTTCTGATTATCTCTCTCAGGAATGCTTACTGTTTTCTCTCTTTCCTCTCTATGGGAGTAGTTGTCTGTTGTAGTATTTACACAGTGCATTGCAATTGCTTACATTTCTGTTTTCCTCTCTGTAAACTCCATGGGAGTAGAAAACTGTCTTTAGCATGAAGCAGTGTGTTTGGTACACAGTAGGTCTAAACAAATTTTGAGTAAGTAAAATTATATGAGCAACTTTCTTTGCTCTGTATTTTTTTCTACTTCCAGTAATGGAGTCAGAAAATAAAGTGTTAGGGTTTTTCTTAGTCAAACCATTTAATTATATATAACCTTTTTTTCCCCTAAGATTTATTTGTTTATTTGAGGGAGAGAGAGCATGAGAGAGTGCTTGTGTGAGTACAAGTGGGAGGAGGGGCAGAGGAAGAGGAAGAAGTAGACTCCCTGCTGAGTGGGGAGCTTGTCACAGGGCTCCATCTCAGGACCTGAGATCATGACCTAAGCCAAAGTCAGATGCTTAACTGAGCCACCTACACACCCCAGCTGTTCAATAACCTTAACAAAAAATACATTTATTTAATTTAGTGGCCAAAGGATGTCTGGTAACTTTTAGATGATTTGATAAATGTACTGAGTAGGTATAGATACTGAATCTTGGCATTCAAAAAATGTTAATAATCAGTAACCATTAATGCGTAGATTTCTTGTGGCAAAAGGAAACCTGTACATCAAAAAAGTTGAAAATTAAAGTATAAGAAAATCATGGATATTACCAGTTGAGGAGATTGTACTCCCATTGTGATTTTGCCTGGTTTTAGAGAATATGCCAAATGCTTATTTAGTAAGGGGAAAGATTATACTGAAGAGTTACATTTCTAGTCTAAGAAGATATTCTGCCATGCTTTGTCCTCATCATCTAGATGTGCATGTTTCATATTAGCTTATTCATCATTAGGAAACAAAGTGTCCATATACCTAAATTTTATAGGTAAATGAGGCTAACTTTCAAAAAGCAATTTTAAAAACATTTCTAGAATGGATTACTTGCATCCATGTTATCTAAAACAGAGCCTACTGATATAATCTCTTTTATCAATGACTGGTGTGAACATCGTGAACATGAGGTGACACGGTTTTATGCTGATGTGCAGCAGAGGTCTCAGGAAGAACTAACTGGGGACTCTTGGCCCTGAGTTTCAGAGCCCACAGCATCCAATTACTTATTTTTTCCTTTTGGTCTGGTGTCCTCTCTCTTGCCAGGTGAGCCCAACTTTCAACAGTGGAAAAAAAAAAGTGCAGTTTTTGCTCTTTATTGACTAATAATCCAGAGATAAAGAGATAGTTAGCAGAGTAAATGTCAGGAGTTTCCTTGAATGGCTTTTTGAGGTTTACTTCCCCTCTCCTCTCATTATATATTGTACTTTGCTTTAAATATTTCCCTCCTTTTAACCCTGTCACTTTGGTGGTATGTACTGGAGGAAATGTTCAGAAACTGGTTGGCCCTTAAAAAAAAGAGGTAAATCATGCAGCATGATGTCAACTCGGTGCCAGTGGAAAGTCCTAGGAACCTTGCTACTCAATGTGGTCCGTGGACCATCAGCATTTGCATCACCTGGTAGCTTCCATTTAATGTACATATTCAGCCCATCAGGATCTGCTGCAGGCCTTCTGAATTAGAATCTGCATTTAACAAGATATCCACGGGATCGAAATGCACCTTAAAATTTTATTTTATTTTATTTATTTATTTATTTTTAAAGATTTTATTTATTTATTCGACAGAGATAGAGACAGCCAGCAAGAGAGGGAACACAAGCAGGGGGAGTGGGAGAGGAAGAAGCAGGCTCATAGCGGAAGAGCCTGATGTGGTGCTCGATCCCGGGATCACGCCCTGAGCCGAAGGCAGACGCTTAACTGCTGTGCCACCCAGGCACCCCTGCACCTTAAAATTTTAGAAGTACTTAGGCTGCGTAAGAGAACATAGACAGGGCAGTAAGTAGTTCTTAAGCAGATGTGTACAAAGGGTAGTGTGATTTTTTGCAATCTTTTGATGACCTTTGAAACATGGATAGCCTATAATTTGTTTTTTTCTCACAGGTTATTTCTGTATAATGAAACCTTGGTGTTTCTAAAAACCTCACCTTTTTCAGATATTGCACACAGACATGTGCATGCACACACAAATATCAGGACTTACTGGGAATAAAATGGGTTAAAGGCAAAAAAATTAAAAACCTCTGTTACTTGAGCTAGAGCATCAAGAAAAAGAGTTCTGATTAAAAGTGTCAAGAGTTGACTTCATTGGCATTTGTACCCAGTGGGTCCTGCACCTTAAATTCTGTGTCTCTTGCTTCCCTCAGAAAAACCTGCTCCATGATGTGGACTTCTGTAACTCTGCTTTTTTTTTTTTTTTTCTTAAAGATTTATTTATTTTTAGAGAGAGAGGGTGAGTGAGCAAGTAGGGGGAGGGGCAGAAGGAGAAGGAGAGAGAGAATCTCAAGCAGACTCCCCGCTGAGTGCAGAGCCTGATGTGGAGCTCGACCTCACAACCCTGAAATCGTGACCTGAGCCCAAACCAAGAGTATGCCACTCAACTGACTGAGGCACCCCTAATTCTATTGATTTTAGTATAAACAGATTTTAGATGAGCTAGTTCCAAATAGCTTGATGCTATGGTGTAGAGGATATTGAATCCACTAAATCAGCCACTTATTCTAACAGAAAGCTCTTCTGCAGGATTTTTAACTTTTCTCTTGAAGTCTTCATATAGGCAAGATACTGTGAAAAGTGTTTCCCAGAGGGCTTCAAAATCAGTGTATGGAATTTCTGGGGAAGTAGGGGAATCCTCGGCTCACCTCATCCCGCGTATAAACCTGGACAACACCCACATCAGTGTAAATAACCCAGAAAACAACTTGAGAACTGGCAGAATAGGCTCTCCACAGTTCATTGTAGAGAGGAGGCCACATTGAAGATGGGAGAAAGAGTGGAGCTGTGGTTGCGAGCTAAACTGAGCCATGAGACTACAAGAACGGGGTACACCACAGGCACAGAGAGAGAAGAGGAGTGGACCCCAGGCTAAGCACCCCAGGCATGGGGAGCCTTCACTGGAAATAAATTCAAATTTCCCATAACATTTGGCTTTGAAAACTAGAGGGGCTTAACTTCATGAGTTTTTGCAGTCAGTGAGGCTTAACACTGAGAACTTCAACAATCAGCAAGAGGGCTATAGGGAACTGAGCCCCTGTCCTTAAAGGGGCAGCATAACAAAGAAATTTGCCAAGATACAGCATTGAAACAGCAGTTTATGAGGCACCTAGAGTATATGCGAAGGAACTTTATTTGCTGGTCTTAAGCATGTGCAGGAAGGGCAGGGATCTTTGGGAAACTTCTCTAAGAGCAGGGTTGCTGGAGGGTGCCATTTCTCTCCCCTGCTTCCCAGCCTAGGTACAGGGATACCTACAGGAACCAGCATGAGTGCTCCACCTAGCTTGCTAATGGTGTGCCCCAGTGGCTCCACCTCATCCAACCTGCCCCACTCAGCAGGATTCCCTTCAAAGCAGCTCCTAGTCTCTTCCCACAAGCAGACCTGTGCAAACCTTGCTGACATCATGTACTCTGCTGCTGCATTCTGTAGACTGTCCTGTCCAACTCTCCCCACTCAGCAGGAGTCCATCCAAAGTGGCACCACATGTGTAGCATTGTTTAAGCAGCCCAGACAGTGGTCAGCACTGACTCGTTCCCTGGGTAGAGGGGAAGATAACCATGCACACCAGTTTGATTGCAGCTCTAGCAGTGGGTTGGGGGCAGACATTTGATCTGACTGGTGGCCCTGCCCATCAACAAAACCTCACAGGGACAGCACAGAGAGATTGGTGGTTCAGGGTCATTGTTACCCCAACAGACATACTGGGAGCAAACATCTTGTCTGACTATAGGCCCCACACACCAATGAAAGCCTCTGAGGGGACACTGCAGGGAGAGCGCCCTGCAGTTCAATATAACCACAGTTCTGGCAAATGAGCTGAAGGCAGGCACGTGGTCTGACCAGCACAAGCCCAAGGTGTCCCCAGACTGGATCTTTAACAGCACAGGAACCACATTCTGCTGACAATAGGAAAAGAGAACCATTAAGGATGATTGGACTGAAGGCAAACTATCTCAACTACAGCAGTAGGGCACATAAAACACACATAGGAGACCCCCCTGAAGTGCCAGTTTCTGGTGAAAGGGGGACATTTCACTATAGGGCACCAAAGGACCTGTTCTTCATAAGGTTACTACATTCAGGAGAGGAGATGTAGCTGACTTTCCTAACATGGAAACAGACACCAAGAGTTAGACAAAATGAAGGGACAGAGGAATATGTCCCAAATTGAAAGAACAGGACAAAAATTGCAAGAGACCTAAGAGAAACAGAGATAAGTAATATGCCAGATAGATAATTCAGAGTAATGGTCATAAAGATACTGGACTTTAGAAAAGAGGGGAGGACCTCAGTGAGACTCTCAACAAAGAGAAAATACAAAAGAGAACCAATCAGAGATGAAGAGCACAATAACTGAAATTAAAAATATACTAGATGGAATAAATAGTAGACTAGAGAACCCAGAAGAATGGATCAGTGAGCTGGAAGACAGAGCAATGTACTGAAAGAAACTAAATGAAACAGGAAAAAGAGAAAAGAATAATAAAAAATATTAATAGGTTAAAGGAACTCATTGACTCTATCAGGTGTAATAATAACATTTGCCTTATAGGGATCCCAGAAGGAGAAAAGAGAAAAAAGTGTGCGGAAAATTTATTTGAAGAAATAATAGCTGCAAACTTCACTAATGTGGGGAAGGAAACTGACATCCAGATCCAGGAGGTACAGAGAGCCCCCAGAAATAATCAATCCAAGGAGGGCTACATCAAGACATGTAATAATCAAAATGGCAAAAGTAGTGATAAAGGGAGAATTTTAAAAACAGCAAGAGAAAACAAGACAGTTACATACAAGTGGAAATCCCATTAGATGATCAGCTGATTTTTCAGTGGAAAATTTTCAGTGATTTTTCAGTGTATTCAGAAGGGAATGGCATGAATTCAAAGTGCTGAAAGAGATGCGCCTGGGTGGGTCAGTCGGTTGAGCATCTGACTTTTAGTTCAGCTCAGGTCATGATCTCAGGGTGGTGAGTCTGCTTGTCCCTCTCCTTTATCCTCTGGCAGTCCCCCAACTTGCACTCTCTCTCTCTCTCACGGATAAATAAATAAATAAATAAATAAATAAATAAAATCTAGAAAAAACCTTGGCACAACAATCATTCAGAATAGAAGGAGAGATAGGGGTTAACCCAGACAAGCAAAAGGAATTTATCACCACTAAACGGGTCCTACAAGAAGTATTAAAGGGTTTTCTTTGAGTGAAAAGGAAAGACTATAAGCAGGAATAAGGAAAAATAATTCACAGGTACCTATAAGCACAAAAGTAGATTAATCACTTATAAATTCAGAATGGTGTTTACAAGCACAAAAGCAGTAAAATCAAGTAATCTATAAAAATCAAGGGATTCACAAATAAAAGGATGTAAAGTATGACACCATATACCTAAAACATGGGGAGGGGGAGTAAAAATTTAGTGCTTTTTGAATGGGTTCAAACTTAGGCGACCATCAACTTAATATAGAGTGCTATATGCATAAGGTGTTTTATGTGAATCTAATGGTAACCAATGATCAAAAACTGGTAACAGATATATAAAAAGTAAAGAGAAAGAAATCCAAGTGTATCACTAAAGAAAGCCATCAAACCACCAGAGAAGAAAGCAAGAAAAATAGAAAATAAGAAATGTGAAACAGGGGAGGGGTTAAGATGGAGGAAGAGTAGGGGTCCCCTTTTTCAGCTGGTCCCCTGAGTCGAGATGGTTAGGTACCAAACCATCCTGAACACCCACAGAATCAGCCTGAGACGCAGGAAGATACACCTGGATCTCTACAAATGAAGATCTCCAGCGCTGAGTATTGAGGAACAAAGCGGGGAGCCATGAACCTGTGCACAGATATCAGAAGATAAACGGAAGGGGAAGGGAGGCTCTGCGTTCTGGCGCCAGGAAGCGGTAGTCACCTGCACTGGGGAGCAGGCTGACTCGCGGACCGGCACCTACGAGAGAGCAGACTGAGACAATGAGCCTGGGAACGTGTGCAACCAGTCTGAAAACTGGCGCTCCGGAGTGCTCAAACCACATTGAAACAGAGAGCTCAGGAGTGCACGTGGGAACCGGGGGCGGCTGGCGGTGTTAGAAACACAAAGAACAGAGACACGCCAGTCCTGGAATGAGGGCTGGGACACCGGCTGTGGGGTGCACAACCCGGGACGCTGCAGGGTTTTTGGCAGCACCGGGAGAAGCAGAGTTAAAGAGGCCAAGAGAGCTCAGTGGAGAGCAGACTGTGATCTCTCTGTTCTGAGACAGAGGTTGGGATATGGCCACTGCTGCTCTTACTCTCCGAAGAGCCACAGAAAACCGCCAGGGAAAGCCGCCAGAGAACAAAGCCTGGAAATACCAGAACACATTCTGCCAATCCCCATCCCCCCTCGAAGGGGACAGGGAGACTCTACTCAAACAGGGTTGCCTGAGTATCAACATGGCAGGCCCCTTCCCCAGAAGGCAGGCTGAAAAATCAAGAAGCCCACATCCCTAAGGTACCTATAAAACAAGTGCACACTGCCTGGGTCCTGGTCAATGATTTGGGCTCTGTGCATCCCTGCAACCTCTCCTCATCAGAATGACAAGAAGGAGAAATACCCCACAGCAAAGAAAAGACAATGAGTCTGTGGCCTCTGCCACAGAACTGATGAATATGGATATAACCAAATTGTCAGAAATGGAGTTCAGAGTAACAATGGTCAAGATGATGGGTAGACTTGAAAAAAATATTAACAAAAATATTAATGAGAATATAGAATCTCTAAAGGCGGAAATGAGAGCGAATCTGGCAGAAATTAAAAATGCTATGAATCAAATGCAGTCAAAACTAGAGGCTCTGACGGCCAGGGTAAATGAGGCAGAAGAACGAATGAGTGAATTGGAGGATGGGTTAGTAGAAGAGAAAGTAAAACAGAAACTTGGCTCAAAAAAATCAAATCTCAAGGATATAGATTACGGGAGATTACTGTCAATGAAATGATCCAATGTCAGAATCATCGGCATCCCCGAAGGGGTGGAGAAAAACAGAGGTCTAGAAGAGATATTTGAACAAATTGTAGCTGAAAACTTCCTCTAATCTAGCAAAGGAAACAAGCGTTTGTGTCCAAGAGGCAGAGAGGATCCCTCCCAAATTCAAACACGACAAACCTACGCCACATCGCGTCATAGTGCAATTCGCAAATATTAGATCCAAGGATACAGTATTGAAAGCGGCCAGGGCAAAGAAATTTCTCACGTACCAAGGCAAAGGTATCAGGATTACGTCAGACCTGTCTACACGGATCTGGAATGAAAGAATGGGTTGGGGGGGCATTTTTAAAGCTCTTTCAGAGAAAAACATGCAGCCAAGGATCCTTAATCCAGCAAGGCTGTCATTCAGAATTGATGGAGAGATAAAGACCTTCCAGAATCGCCAGTCACTGACCAATTTCATAACCACAAAACCAGCCCTACAAGAGATATTAAGGGGGGTTCTATAAAGGTAAAAAGGCCCCAAGAGTGATACAGAACAGAAAGTTACAATCAATAGAAACAAAGACTTTATAGGCAACATGGCATCATTAAAATCATATCTCTCAATAATCAGTCTCAATGTGAATGGGCTAAATGCTCCCATAAAACGCCACAGGGTTGCAGATTGGATAAAAAGACATGACCCATCCATTTGCTGTCTACAAGAGACTCATTTTGAACCTAAAGATACATCCAGACTGAAAGTAAAGGGATGGAATACCATCTTTCAAGCCAATGGACCTCAAAGGAAAGCTGGGGTAGCAATTCTCATATCAGGCAGATTGGATTTTAAACTAATGACTATAGTTAGAGATACAGAAGGGCACTATATTATTCTGAAAGGATGTATCCAACAAGTGGATATGACAATTATAAATATCTATGCCCCCAACAGGGGAGCAGCAAGATACACAAGCCAACTCTTAACCTGAATAAAGAGACATATATATAATAATATGTCAACAGTAGGGAACCTCAACACTCCAGTATGAGTAATAAATAGATCACCTAAGCAGAAAATCAACAAAGAAACAAGAGCTTTGAATGCCATTCTAGAACAGATGGACCTCATAGATATATATAGAACACTACACCCCAGAACAAAAAAATACTCATTCTATACTAATTCCCATGGAACATTCTCCAGAATAGATCATGTTTAGGGTCATAAAAAAGGTCTCAACCGATACCAAAAGATTGAAATTATTCCCTGCATATTCTCAGACCACAATGCTTTGAAATTGGAACTCAATCACAAGGAAAAATTTGGAAGAAACTCAAACACTTGGAAACTAAGAACCATCCTGCTCAGGAATGATTCGATAAACCAGGAAATCAAAAATCAATTTAAACAATTTATGGAGAACAACGAGAATGAAAACACAACGGTCCAAAACCTATGGGACACTGCAAAGACAGTCCTAAGGGGAAAATACATAGCCATCCAAGCCTCACTTAAAAGAATAGAAAAATCTAAAATGCAGTTTTTATATTCTCACCTCAAGAAGCTAGAGCTGGAACAGAAGAACAGGCCTCACCCACGCACGAGAAGGCACGTCATCAAGATTAGAGCAGAGATCAAATAACTAGAAATCAGGAGCACAGTAGAGCAGATCATCAAAACTAGAAGCTAGTTCTTTGAAAGAATTAATAAAATAGATAAGCCACTGGCCAGACTTATCCAAAAGAATAGAGAAAGGACCCAAATTAATAAAATTATGAATGAAAAGGGAGAGGTCACAATCAAAGTTTTTATATTCTCACCTCAAGAAGGAAACTTTTATCAACAGCTTTATGCCAATAAATTAAGCAACCTGGAAGAGATGGAGGCCTTCCTGGAAACCTATAAAATACCAAGTCTGAAACAGGAAGTAATTGATTTTTTCAACAGACCAATTAATTATGAAGAGATTGAAGCAGTGATTAAAAACCTTCCATAAAGGGAAAACTCCAGGGCCTAATGGATTCCCCAGGGAATTGTTCCAAACCTTCAAAGAAGAAATAATACCTATTCTCCTAAAGCTGTTTCAAAAATAGAAACAAAAGGAAAACTACCAAGCTCATTCTATGAGGCCAATATTACTTTGATCCCCAAACCAGGGAAAGACCTCATCAAAAAGGAGAATTACTGACTGATATCCCTGATGAATATGGATGCCAACATTCTCAACAAGATCCTAGCTAATAGGATCCAACAGTACATTAAAAGGATTATCCATCATGACCACATGGGATTCATCCCTGAGACGCAAGGGTGCTTCAACATTCGCGAATTGATCAGTGTGATAGATCATATCAACAAGAAAAGTGTCAAGAACCATATGATCCTCTCAGTAGATGCAGAAAAAGCATTTGACAAAATACAGCATCCTTTCCTGATTAAAACCCTTCAAAGTGTAAGGATAGAGGGTACATTCCTCAATCTCAAAAAAACCATCTATCAAAAGCCTACAGCAAATATCATTCTCAATTGCGAAAAGCTGGAAGCCTTTCCCTGAAGATCAGGAACACGACAAGGATGCCCACTCTCGCGGTTATTATTCAACATAGTACTAGAAGTCCTTTCAACAGCAATCAGACAACAAAAAGGGATCAAAGGTATCCAAATCGTCAAAGAAGAAGTCAAACTGACTGTCTTCGCAGATGACATGATACTCTATATGGAAAATCCAAACGAATTCACTCCCAAACTACTGGAAGTTATAGAGCAATTCAGTAATGTGGCGGGATACAAAATTAATGCGCAGAAATCAGTTGCATTTCTACACAGAAATAATGAGACTGAAGAAAGAGAAATTAGGGAATCCATCCCATTTACAATAGCACCAAAAATCATACGTTATCTTGGAATTGAATTAACATAGTTAAAATGTCCATGCTACCCAGAGCAATCTACACTTTCAATGCCATCCTGATCAAAATACCAATGACATTTTTCAAAGAAGTGGAACAAACAGCCCTTAAATTTGTGTGGAACCAGAAAAGGCCCCAAATCGCCAAGGAATCTACACTTTCAATGCCATCCTGATCAAAATACCAATGACATTTTTCAAAGAAGTGGAACAAACAGCCCTTAAATTTGTGTGGAACCAGAAAAGGCCCCAAATCGCCAAGGAATTGTTAGAAAGGAAAAACAAAGCTGGGGGCATCACAATGCTAGATATCAAGTTGTAGTACAAAGCTGCGATCACAGACAGCATGGTACTGGCCCAAAAACAGACACATAGAGTAATGGAACGGATTAGAGAACCCAGAAATGGACCCTCGGCTCTTTGGGCAACTAATCTTTGACAAAGCAGGAAAAAACATCCAGTGGAAAAAGGACAGTCTCTTCAATAAATGGTGCTGGGAATGTTGGACAACTACATGCAAAAGAATGAAACTTGACCACTCTCTCACACCATACACAAAGATAAACTCCAAATGGATGAGAGACCTCGATGTGAGACTGGAATCCATCAAAATCTTAGAGGAGAGGATAGGCAGCAACCTCTTTGACATCGGCCACAGCAACTTTTTTCATGACACATCTCCAAAGGCAGGAGAAAGAAAAGATAAAATGGACTCATGGGACTTCATCAAGATAAAAAGCTTTTGCACAGTCAAGGAAACCGTCAAAAAAACTAAGAGGCAGCCCATGGAATGGGAGATGGTATTTGCAAATGATGCTACAGATAAAAGACTGCTATCCAAGATCTACAAAGAACTTCTCAAACTCAATACACAAGAAATAAATAAGGAAATCATAAAATGGGCAGAAGATTTGAATAGACACTCTTACAGGGAAGACGTAGAAATCGCTGATAGACACATGTAAAAATGTTCAAAATCATTAGCCATCAGGGAAACTCAAATAAAACCACACTGAGATACCACCTTATGCCATTTAGAATGGCAAAGTCAAAAAACAACAATTGTTGGAGAGGATGTGGAGAAAGGGGATCCCTACTACGTTGTTGGTGGGAATGCAAGTTGGTATAGCCACTCTGGAAAACAGTGTGGAGGTCCCTTAAAAAGTTAAGATTGAGCTACCCTATGATCCAGCAATTGCACTACTGGGTATTTACCCCAAGGATACAGACGTAGTGAAGAGAAGGGCCATATGCACCCCAATGTTCATAGCAGCATTGTCCACAATAGCTAAATCGTGGAAGGAACCGAGATGCCCTTCAACAGATGACTGGATTAAGAACATGTGGTCCGTACATACGCTGGAATATTACTCAGCTTTCANTTCATAGCAGCATTGTCCACAATAGCTAAATCGTGGAAGGAACCGAGATGCCCTTCAACAGATGACTGGATTTAGAACATGTGGTCCGTACATACGCTGGAATATTACTCAGCTTTCAAAAAAAAAAAACAAAAACCAATTTCTCAACATTTGCTGCAACATAGACTGCACTGGAGGAGATAATGCTAAGTGAAATAAGTCAAGCAGAGAAAGACAATTATATGGTTTCTCTCATGTATGGAATATAAGAACTAGGAAGATTGGTAGGAGATGAAAGGGATAAAGAAAGGGGGGTAATCAGAAGGGGGAATGAAGCATGAGAGACTATGGACTCTGAGAAACAAACTGAGGGCTTCAGAGGGGAGGGGGTTGGGGGAATGGGATAGGCTGGTGATGGGTGGTAAGGTGGGCACATATTGCATGGTGCACTGGGTGTCATACGCAAGTAATGAATCATGGAACTTTACATCAAAAACCAGGGATGTACTGTATGGTGAGTAACGTAATATAAAAAAATGTTATTATAGGAGAAAAGAAATGGAAAACAATTGTAAAACAAGTAAAAAATGGCAATAAATACACACCAATCACTAATCACTTTGAATGCAAAGGGTCTAAATGCCGTAATATAAAGACATAGGGCAGTGGAATGGATAAAAAAGCAAGACCCATCTATATGGTGCCTACAGGAAGTTCATTATAGACCCTAAAACACATGCAGTATGAAAGTGAAGAGATTGAGAAACATTTATCATGCACATGGAAGTGAAAAGAAAGCTTGGCATAGTAATACTTATTTTGGACAAAACAACCGGTAAAACAAACACTGTAACAGGAGACAAAGGACACTACTGCATGATAATATAAGGAACAATCCAACAAGAGAACATAACAATTGTAAATATTATGCATGCAGCATTGAAGCATCTAAAGTCATGAGGCAACTATTAACAGATATAAAGGAAGAAATTGGCAATAATACGGTAATGGAGAGGACTTTAGCACCCCACTTCCATCAATGGATGGATAAATCCTGACTGAAATCAACAAAGAGACAGTGCCTTTAAATGACATAGGACAAGATGGATCTAACATATGTTAAGAACATTTCATCCAAAAACAGCAGAATACACATTCTTTTGAAGTGCACGTAGAATATTCTTCCCAGTAGATTACATATTAGGACACCAAAACAAGCCTCAAAAAATTAAGAAAGACTGAAATCATATATTGAATTTTTTCTGTTCATGACGCTATGACATCAGAAATCCACCACAAAAAAAAAATCTGAACGGAACACAAATATATGGAGGTTAAATAAGATGCTACTAAACAATGATTGGGTCAACCAAGAAATCAAAGAGAAAATCAAAAAATACGCGGAGACAAATGAAAATGGAAACACAAAGGGGACAATCTTTGGGATGAAGCAAAAGCTGTTCTAAAGTGGGAAGTTTCCATCGGATATTCTTTCCTGATTTGTCTAAGATTAGTTGACCAAGGACTTTTGAGTGTCCATTTGTGGGGTCTCTGTTTCACATATCTATGTGTCTGTTTTTGTGCCAATACCATGCTGTTTTGAGGATCACAGCTTTGTAATATAGTTTGAAGTCAGGCATTGTGATGCCCCCAGCTTTGGTTTTCTTTTTCAACAATCCCCTGGTGATTTGGGGTCTTTTCTGGTTCCATACAAATTTTAGAATGTTTGTTCCAGCTCTGTGAAAAATGTTGATGGTATTGTGATAGGGATTGCATTGAAAGTGTAGATTGCTCTGGGCAGCATAGACATTTTCACAATGTTTATTCTTCCAAAAGACACTTTTCAATAAATGGTGCTGGAAAAATTGGATAGTCACATGCAGAAGAAAGACACTGGACCATTCCCTTACACTATACAAAAAGACAAAGTCAAAATGGATGAAATATCTCAATTTGAGACAGGAATCCATCAAAATCCAAAAACATAGGCAGTAACCTTTTCGACATTGGCCACAGTGACCTCTTTCAAGACATGTCTCTAAAGGCAAGGGAAACAAAAGCAAAAACGAACTTTTGGGACTTCATCAAGATAAAATCTTTTGCACAGCAATGGAAACAGTCAACAAAAATAAGAGGCAAACCACAGAATTGGAAAATATATTTGCAAATGACATATCAGATAAAGGGCTGGTATCCAAGCTCTATAAAGAACTTCTCAAATTCAACACCGAAAAACAAATAATCCAGTCAGTAAATGGGTGGAAGACATGAACAGATGCTTCTCCAAAGAAGACATACAAATGGCTAACAGAGACATGAAAAAATGTTCAAGATCCCTAGCCATCAGGGAAATACAAATCAAAACCACAATGAGATACCACCTTACACCAGTTAGAATGGCAAAAATTAACAAGACAAAATACAACAAGTGTTGGCAAGGATGTGGAGAAAGGGGAACCCTCTTACACTGTTGGTGGGAATGCAAGCTGGTACAGCCACTCTGGAAAACAGTATGGAGGTTCCTCAAGACATTAAAAATAGAGCTACCCTATAACCCAGAAATTACACTACTAGGTATTTATCCCAAAGATATAGACGTAGTGGAAAGAAGGTGCACATGCACCCCAATGTTCATAGCAGCAATATCCACTATAGCCAAACTGTGGAAAGAGCCGAGATGCCCTTCAACAGATGAGTGGATGAAGAAGATGTGGTACATATATACAATGGAAAATTCCTCAGCCATCAGAAAGGATGAACACCCACCATTTGCATCAACATGGATGGAATTGGAGGGGATTATGCTAAGTGAAATAAGTCAAGCAGAGAAATACAATTATCATATGGTTTCACTCATATGTGGAACATAAGGAATAGTGTGGAGGACCACAGGGGAAGGGAGGGAAAACTGAATGGGAAGAAATCAGAGAGGGAAACAAACCGTGAGAGACTCTGTACTCCTGGAACCAAACTGAGTGTTACACAAGGGAGAGGGGTGGAAGAATGGGTTAACTGGGTGATGGGTATTAAGGAGGGCATGTGTGGTGATGAGCACTGGGTGTTATGCACAACTGATGAATCACTGAACACTATATCAAAATTAATGATATACTATATGCTGGCTAATTGAACATAATAATAATAAATAATAATAATAATAAAAGATAAAGGGGGAAGTATATAACGATACAGGCCTACCTCAAAAATCAAGAAAAATTTCCAACAATGAACCTAATGGAGCTAGATAAAGAACAAACAAAGAACAAACAAAGCCCCAAAGCACCAGAAAGAAAGAATTAATAGAGATTAGAAGAGAAGTAAATGAAGTAGATACTAAAAAAACACACAAAAAACAAAGAGAATAGATCAATGAAACCATCAGGTGGTTCTTTTTTTTTTTTTTAAAGATTTTATTTATTTATTTATTTGACAGAGATAGAGACAGCCAGCGAGAGAGGGAACACAAGCAGGGGGAGTGGGAGAGGAAGAAGCAGGCTCATAGGGGAATAGCCTGATGTGGGGCTCGATCCCATAACGCCGGGATCACGCCCTGAGCTGAAGGCAGATGCTTAACCGCTGTGCCACCCAGGCGCCCCCAGGTGGTTCTTTGAAAAGATCAACAAAATTCATAAAACTTTAGGGAGACTCATTTAAAAAAAAGAACTCAGCTAGAAATGAAAGGGAAGAAATAACAACCAACACTACAGAAACACAAAGGATTATAAGGGAATATTATGAAAAATTATATGTCAACAAACTGAACAACTCAAAAGAGATGGTTAATTTCCTAGAAACTTATAACTTCCCAAAACTGAATCAGGAAGAAATAGAATATTTGAACATACCAGTTGTACTTGCAGTAAATTTGAATATGTAATCAAGAAACTCACAGCAGGCAGGTGGCTTCACAGGTGAATTCTTTCAAACATTAAAAGAAGAGTTAATACCTATTCTTCTTAAACTGTTTAAAAAAATAGAAGAGGAAGGGAAGCTTCCAAATTCATTCTCTGAAGCTAGTATTATCCTGATATTAAAACCAGATAAAGATACTACAAAAAAAGAAAACTATAGGTCATTTATCTCTGATGGACATAGATGCAGAAATTCTCAACAAATGATCAGTAAACCAAATCTAGCAATAAATTAGAAAAATCATTCATCCCAATCAAGTGTGATTTATTCTTGGGATGCAAGAGTGGTTCATTTTTTTGTAAATTAATTAACATGGTACATAACATCAAGAAGGGAGGGGATTAAAAACCATATGACCTTTTCAGTAGGTGCAGAAAAAACATTTGACAAGGTACAATGTCCATTCATGACAAAAAGCTTCAATAAAGTAGGTTTAGAGAGAACACACCTCAGTATTATAAAGGCTGTATATGATAAACCCACAGCTAACATCATACCCAATAGTGAAAAATGGAGAGTTTTTCCTGTAAGATCAGGAAAAAGGTGAGGATGTCCACTCTCACCACTTTTATTCATCATAGTACTGGAAAATCCTAGCCACAGCAATCAGATAACAACAATAACAGCAAAATAAAAGGCATCCAGATTGGTTAGGAAAGAGTAAAACTTGAATTATTTGCAAATGATGTGATACTATATATAGAAAATCCAAAAGACTCCACCAAAAAATTATGAGACCTGATAAATGAATTCAGTAAAGTCTGAGAATACAAAACCAATATACGGAAGTTCATTGTGTTTCTTTATATTAATAATGATGCAGCAGAAAGAGAAATTAAGAAACCATTTACAACTGTACCAAAAATAGTAAGATATCCAGGAATAAACTTAACCAAGTAAGTGAAAGACCCATACTGAGAAAACTATAAAACTTTGATGAAAGAAATTGAAGATGACACAAACAAATGGACAGATATACCGTGCTTATGGATTGGGACAACAAATATTGTAAAAATGTTCATACTATCTAAAGCAATCTAGAGATTCAGTGCAATCCCAATCAAGATACCAATGCCATTTTTCACAGATCTACAACAAATAATCCTAAAATTTGCATGGAACAAAGAACCCAAATAGTCAAATCAATTTTGAAAAAGAGGAACAAACTGGAGGTGTCACAATCCCAGATTTCAAGATATACTACAAAACTGTAGTAATCAAAACAATATAGTACTGGCATAGAAATAGATATAGATCAGTGGACCAGAATAGAGAGCCCAGAAATAAACTCACACTTCTATGTTGAATTAATCTTTGACAAATGAGGCAAGAATATGCAATGGGAAAAGACACTCTTTTCAACAAATGGTGTTGGTAAAACTGGATAGCTATATGCAAAAGAATGAAACTGGACCACTTTCTTATACCACACACAAAAATAAACTGAAAATGGATTAATGACCTAAATGTGACACCTGAAACCATGAAATTCCTAGAAGAAAACATTGGCAGTAATCTCTTTGATATCAGCCATAGAAACATTTTTCTGGATATGTCTCCTGAGTCAAGGGAAAGAAAAGCAAAATTAAACTGTTGTTGGGACAGAACAAAATAAAAAGCTTTTGCAGTTAAGGAACCATCTACCAAAAAAAAAAAAAAAAGTCAACCCATCAAATAAGAGATGGTATTTGCAAATGATATATACAATATGGATTTAATATCCAAAATACATAAAGATCTTATACAACTCAACGTTCAAAAAACAAATAATGCAATGAAAATGAGCAGAAAACATGGATGGCCAGGAGACACATGAAAAGATTCTCAACATCACTCATCATCAGGAAATGCAAATCAAAGCTACAATGAGATACCACCTCACTACTACCTGTTAGAATGACTAAAATCAAAAACACAAACAGTCAGTGTTAGTGAGGATGTGGAGAAAAAGGAACCCTTGTACGCTGTTGGCGGGAATACAAACTGGTACAGTCACTGTGGAAAACAGTTGAGGTTCTTCAAAAAATTAAAAATGGACTTACCCAATGATCCATTAATTCTACTGCTGGGTATTTACTTAAAGAAAACAAAAACACTAATTTGAAAAGATATATGTACCCCCTACGCTTACTGCAGCATTATTTATAATAGCCAATATATGGAAACAACCCAAATGCCCATCGATGAATGGATAAAGAAGATGTGGTGTATATACAATGGAATATTAATGAGCCATAAAAAGAATGAATTCTTGCCATTTGCAACAACATGGATGGATCTAGAGAGTATAATGCTAAGTGAAATAGATCAGTCAGAGAAAGACAAATACCTTATTATTTCAGTCAGGTGAATTTAACAAACAAAAAAATGTATAAAAAAAAAAAAAAAAACCTACCCCACCAGGCCTTAAGTATAGAAAATAAACTGGTGGTTTCCAGAGTGAAGGTGGGTGGGGGGATCAGTGATATAGGTGAAGGGGATTAAGAGTACACTTATGAGCACTGAGTAATGAATAGAATTGTTGAATCAGTATATCGTACACCTGAAACTAATATAACACTGTTAATTATACTGGGATTAATAAAACAATTAAAAAATGTCAGCATTTTCGGGGGAACATTACACTTGAACACTTGAGTTTAATGTCATATCCTATCTGCTAATCATGCATGACTGAAGTTATAGAAAGACATTATAGTAGAACAGACTGAAGTTTTCAGTTTATCTTTGCAGACTTCACATTGTGGTCTGAAAGTAAAGACAGAAACTTTGTATTTAATGTATTGAATTCATCCATGTCAAGAGGGAGTTGGCGTACAGCCATGAAAGAAAAGTAAAATTGAAATGCCGTCAAGGACAGTGGGAAATAATAGCTTTTAAAAAAGTCACTGGATGTGAAACTTTATTCTTGACCTTTTCAGGCTTCGCATCTTCACTTCTAGGAGGAGAGTTCGACCTGACACAACAATCTCTAATTTTCTGTCTTGCTCTGACTTTCTCTTACAGGTATTTTTTATGATTCCTTTTAATTGATATGTTTGAGGTTTAGTGCTAAGCCACTGCCAGAGCAAATGAATTCCAACTCCTTCTACTTTGGGCTCTCTTAGTGAGTGGAATCCCCCTTTTTGTTTCTGGCATCTTTCTTAAGAGGCTTGCTAAACTCAGGAGAAGAAAATGCCAAAAATAATTCTACTGGCAAAGTCATTTTACATCATTTTCTCTTTCATTGCTTATTAGGGGAATAATCTATATGAATTCAAGTCTTTAAGGGGCTTTTAAGAGTTAGAAAAATGAGGGGCACCTGAGTGGCTCAGGTGGTTAAGCGTCCTCTGCCTTTGGCTCAGGTCTTGATCCCAGGGCGCTGAGATTGAGCCCCTGGCTCTCAGCTCAGCAGAAAGTCGGCTTCTCCCTCTCCCTCTGCCTCTCCCCCTGCTTGTGCTTTCTCTGTCTCTGTTTCTCTCTCAAATGAATTAAAAAAAAAAAAATCTTAAAAAAAAAATCTTAAAAAAAAGAGAAAGGTGAAAGCACTGGGTAAAGTTCAAAGGAATGGGTAAAGGTAAGTGATAAGACAGTATTTCACTTGTGTCATTTAAGAGTTTCATACACTGAATGACTGTCCTAATTTACATAAGTAATGCGGAAAGGCCATACATACAGCTTTCAGAAATGAAAGTAAAGGAAAACAGTGCAAAAATTTGTTTTCAGACCTGTTTATATTTTTCTAAAATCATGGCCTGTTTGTACTGGGAGTTGTCTATATTAGGGTGGAGGGAGATGACACACTGTAGTAACCAAGGTGTTTTGTTTTGTTTTGAATTCTTGAGTCTCCAGTTGATTAGGGCTTGGAGTAATAGAGATAAGAGAACTCCTTTCAATTTTGTGGAGCTTTGCGAGTTTTTGGGTTTTTTTTTTTTTTTTCATCTTCTCCATTTTCCACAGTAGCCTTGTAATTTCCTTGTGGATCTATGCTGGGGGCTTCCCAGTTATCACTTGAGGATGGCTCTGTTGAGAGGGAAGAATTGGTGGAAATCCCCTTGAATTGCTTTCCTGGAATAAAGCTGGGTTGAGAAATCATGGGGCTCTGGGCACACAGATAATGTCTGGTATCTAATGGCTAAGTCTTGGAGTTACCTCTTACCAAATGTGATAAACTGGAACTAGATTGTAGAGACAGGGTTGCAGCCCAGGAAAATATCTTTGTGTGTGTGTTTGTGTATATGTATGTGTGTGGTCTTGTTTTTCTGAAAACACTTTCTTTCTCTCCCTTGGTTCATATAAAATACAAACACACCCCCCTGGTAGCACTTTTTGTACGGAATAGAGTGATTTTTAAACACTTCGACCTGGAGAATACAGATTAATTTCTCTAAGAGGATCTTGATGTTTTATTGTTATAATAAGCTAAGCAGTTAGTCACTTCTCAATAAAAAATATTACATCAATTTGGCATATATAAACAACATTTCCTTATGTCTCAAAAGGAAAAAGGGACACGGCAAACATACTTACTCTGGTTTTTTACTCCCTACTTCTGATCAAGCCTTTACTTAAAACTTTCTGACTCCAGGAAACATCAGGGATAGAGGAGCAAGTTCAGCAACACTTTGAAGAAAGCAGCACTCAGCAAATTGGATACTACAAAACAACTGAACTAGTTTAGTCAATGAGTTAGTGGGTCGTGAAAAGAAGGAAAAAAATTACCAGGGAACCATTCTATATTAAAAGGTCCTTAAGAGATTAAAAGACATAAGTGAATGCAGAATTTGTAGAAAACAAATTTTAAAAGCAATTGGGGTAACTTGAATGTGGACTAGCTTTTGATATTATTGTTAATTTTGTTTACACAGCCATGTGGCTGTTACCATTTTTAAGAATATCTCCCTGCTCCCCCTTCTCCATTCATTCAGATGAGGCAAGTCCTTTAGCCTCTTTTAGGGTCTTTTCTCCATCTATGAAATGAGGACGATTGTTGTGGAGGCTTTTATAGGGTTGATATGAGGGTATAATGAAATGGCACAGAGTCTAGCCAGGGACTGTTACGTGTTGTTGTTACTGCTGTCGTTACTACTATGACTACTATATGAGGTTGATGTTTTATTTTAATTCTAACCCAAGCTTGTGTTTCTTTGTTTTTCTATTGGTGTCCTCTCATTCGGTACATTGACAGTTAGTTACCCTACATGGCCTGGGCCACAAGGCTTAGATCTTGGCCCATCTAGGCTTTCTCAACATTTACTCTCAGTACCAAGTTTTATACCAGGGCCAGTGACTGTCCCTGAGTAGATGCTTAATTATTTGTCAAATGAATTAACTCTATTATCTGTGAAAATCACAGCAAAAAAATTAAAAAAAATCAATCTTTATTCTTATTGGTACTAAATGGTACTTAATAGTACTAACACTACTTTCTGGCATACTAATTGGCACACTTATTGGTACCAGGTGGGTACTTAAAAGGGCCATACCCAAGTGGTGGACACTGGGGTCTGGATTCCTTACATTACATTTCAGTTGCTCACTCTTTGCTTATAATGAGGTCCTTTCTCCTTCTTCAGAAGGTATTTCTATGGCCATTTCTTTCTCATCAGATTATAACCCCTCGATAAAGTGAAAAGTCAAAAAATCTCTTTTAATGGTTTTCACATGTAGGTAGATATCAAAAGAAGACTATTTTTTGAAACTGAAGTGTTCTTGGAAACCTTGATGGGGATTTAGGAGAATATTTGGTGTAAGAAATGATTTTTAAGTAATTAGAGAAACTTAGTTGTAGAAATAATGTGGTAGCCTGTAACTTACAGCTGTCAAATATTTATTTGGTTATAATTATAATGTTTGAGGCAATTATTTACATATGTTTTCTCCAACTTGACTATTAATAATTGGGGGTGGATGGAAAAGAGGCATTTCTTTAATACAGATTTTGCATTCAAATGTGGAAAGAGCTGAAATTTATTGAAATAAAAAGGAGAGGTTAGATGCTTATATTTGAGATGCAGTCTAAAAAGAATGGAGATGTAGTCTATTTAAAACCTTAGATTTTAAATCTGTGATTAGTGAGATGAGTGCTTAAATCTGAATCAAACAACGAAGTGCCATCTTTGTTTTAGGTTTAAAAGAGTACCCATGTAAAGGATCTGACAGTTGCTTGAAGACTTAAAGGTAACTCGGTAATTCTAGCAGACCGTTGTTTTTCTTCCCCCTCATTTTGTAGTTTAATTAGAACATTGCCTTTTGGGGTCTTACCTATTTTTCTGTAAGGAGTTTATGATTTTTATCAGTGAGAATAATGTGTTTGAAGTTCATAAACAATTTATTCCTCTATATAAAGTGATAAAGTATGTTATAGAATTACTGCTACTACTAATTACTAATTCCTAAAGATAGGTAAAGAGTAGAAATGTTATGTTACAAATAAAATGAACATGTGGAAATCTGTTATTACATTTCAAGTTTGAATATTTTGTTTTCTTTTTCTTTAAGAAGCAGCAGGGGGGAAACTATGCCCATTGCATTCCATGCCAAGGTCAGTTCTCCATATTTTGTCTGACTGTTTAATAACACTCAAGCTAGAGGCAGTCAGGAGGTCGCTTTCATTGATAAATCTATAGTTAAAAAGAAAGCATGTACTTCAGAATTTAAGCTGTTTGTTAAGCCCAGTCTTCTTTGAGATCTTTTTGAAAAGTGCTTGTAATTTTCCAGAATACCAGGATTAAGACGAAGAAACACAGAATAGTTAATGTGTAGATTTGGGAATGGCTTTTTCTCCCCCTTCCTCCTAGGTTGAATTACCTTATAGACCTCTTTTAAAAAGGTAGCTTTAAAAAAAAAAAAAGAGAGAGAGAGAGAGAGAGAGGGAGAGGGAGAGGCAAACCAGAAAATACTTTTAACTATATGGAACAAACTGAGGTTGCTGGAGGGGGAGGGGAATAGGTTTTTGGGTGATGGGTATTAAGGTGATGAGAGCTGGGTGTTGTATGTAAGTGATGAATCACTAAATTCTACATCTGAAACTAATGTTATACTGTATGTTAACTAACTGGAATTTAAATAAAAACTGGAAAAAATATATCAATAGATTAAAAGAGAAAGAGGGGCCCCTTGGTGGCACAGCGGTTAAGCGTCTGCCTTCGGCTCAGGGCGTGATCCCAGCGTTATGGGATCGAGCCCCACATCAGGCTCCTCCACTGTGAGCCTGCTTCTTCCTCTCCCACTCCCCCTGCTTGTGTTCCCTCTCTCGCTGGCTGTCTCTATCTCTGTCAAATAAATAAATAAAATCTTTAAAAAAAAAAGAGAGAAAGCATACGGGAGTAGCTAAATGCTTAACTCACTGAAACTACAGTAACTCAATAAAACTACATTGTGTACATATATTTAAAAAGGTAGCTTGTATTATTTATATAAATTGAGATTTGTTAACTGGTCATGTCTAGTCTGTGAATTTTAACAAAGTGATTGAAAAAATGAGGAACATATTTGGTACCTATAATGTACTTGGATTTTACATCAAGTCCAGGATACCTTCACCAAATTCTTAAACTATCTTGTTTTAATTGTTTAAACTCCAGATTTGAAAATTGGAAATCCTGAGAAATATTTTTTCTCGACTTTCTTGACTCTGAAAAATAACTTCAAGTTGCATTTTTTCCCCCTGAGAATAAAGTAGCTATATCATGATTGTTTTCTTAATTGAGTTTCATTTGTGTGATTGACTTTAGTAAAAGTATTCTAACTTAATTCAATTTATTAAAGGAGTATAGATTAAATATTTTGAAATATGCTGTCTTTTAAACTATTTCTAGAGTTTTTAAATAAAAGTATAAGCAATACATAATCTGTGTATGTATGTCCTCCTGCCCCTCATCATCTCATAAGCCCCTCTTCCTTGTTTCATTCTGTAAACATGAGTTGCTTATGGCTTGTGTATGCTGCCAGGAAGTAGGGTGAGCAAAAGTTCTTTTCCCATGACCCTCACTCTAATGTTGTTCCAAGGGTTCCCTACTTGGAAATGCCTTGATAACCACATTCATTCCTGACACACCCCACCCCCAACACACACAAAACTACTGAGTGCCATCTGACCCCTAGTCCAGATGCAGCTTTTTAAAACATTAGTGGTGAAGGCTTTTACCTAAAGCAGTGAATATCTGAGAAGATTTTGTTTGTGATGTGTTGCATGTGTATGGAAAAAAAAAATTTTTAAAGATTCAATTACTTGGGGTTGTTCTGCTAGCTAAAAGTTGATTAGTGTGTGTTTTTGTTTTTCTCTAGTTTCAGATTCACTAAAGTTAGTGCATGTGTTTGTGTGTGTTCATCCTTTTTGTATAATTTCTGGAATTTTTCCTGCTGACAGTGAAATCTAAAATGTTAAAGCATACTTTAGATTCCATTGTCTTATAACTTTTATCATGTATATAAGTTTTTTAAAGACTTGAGTTATGCTGGTCACCATCCCCTAATTCTTACATGATGCACTCAATTTCTTCCTTTGGAATAGATGGGAGAGAAACATATTTATTTAATACATTCTAGGGCTCTGAATTTCTCTAATATTCCCACCAACACTGAACTAAGCAGTAGCATTCTTTGATGTTTAGAAAATGAGACTGTGAGGAAGAGGTTAAGTAATTTGCTCAAGGTAACAAAAAGCTAGTCAGTCACAGAACTAGGATTTAAACCTGTCTGATACCAAAGTACTGTTCTTTGCTATTTGATAATATTCAAGCTGAGAACACTATCTAGGAGTTTTATGTTCTAGGAGCAAGAGAATGGAGAGTGGACAGGAAAAATGCCTAGAAGGCAGTTTTATATGGAATGGCTTTTGAAAGTGAAGAAGGCTGGGACCAGAAAGGGTAAGATAAAGGGTAGGCCAGGTAAACTGCTGGTAGATGCTGTGGTCCAGTGTCAGACTGCTGCTCCAGGCAAGATTCCATGACTGCTATAGTTTGACAGAGGGTTGGGTTGGAACTTTACTTACTGGATTATTTAAAAATATATATGTAGAATAAAGGGGGTAGTTGTGGTTATAGTATATTTTCCCTGTCCTAGGAAGACAAAAGCTGACTGGGTTATGTATGACGCATACATTCCTACAGCAAGGACATGAGTTTTCATTCCAATTCCATGATGGGCTTGTGTGGAAAAGCAGACAGATTTATTTGACAGACTACAAAGACCCTTTGCAGAGTACATGTTATGAGAGAATGAGGAAGGAGCCTTGTTCTTATGTACTATGCTGTGATGCCTCTTCAAAAGCTGTAGCACATAAGGTTAAGTATGTGGGATAAAGGGAACTCCATTTGCAGACTGTTTCCTGTTAGGGCATGTCCACCATGTAACTGACCTTTATGTATCCCTTGAATTCTCTCTGCAGGCCCTAGCCTGGATTGAAAAAACTTGAAGACCTTAGTTTCCTTGTCCTATTTCAGTTACTAGGAATTTGAATTAACACCAGTTAACTGCTTCAAGCCCAATGAAAGTGTTAGTGGACCCATGTTACTGACATGCTGCCTAGAAAGCAGATTTCTGTGTGAAGACTTTTTACCCATTGTAAAAGTAGAGATTAATTTTGGTAAAGTAATTTAGTATGTCAAGTACTTATTTTAGTCTGAAAATTGTTATTTTGTACTTAACTAAGTTGAGAGCAAGCATCATTTTGCATTTGTACTAGTGACTGCAGTGTGCAATTGTGGCATGCAGTTGTGGCTTAGAGAGAAATATATATGTGGTCTGTAAACCGAGACTTCTAATACTCTTTCTTTTCTTTTCTTTTCTTTCTGTTTTTTTTTCAGATGAAAAAAACTTTGGAGGAAATCTTAGTGATCTCTTTAGGAAACAAAAAGCGAAGGGCAGCTGTTCTGAACAAAACTGTAGGTAGTTTTCTTTCCCTAAGCTAGCTCCTACTCATGCTTATAGTAAATTAGTGCCAGGGGACCTGGCATTGCAGCCCTTGGCTCTTGACTTTCTGCCCAGTTATATGTGATAATCCAAAGTCTGCATATTTTGAAGTCCCATGGGGCACAGATGTTTGTTATGTTAGGTGAGCATTTTAATTCTAAATTTTTGAGTTAATTCCCTTTAGAACTACTTATAACCACATGATAAAAGGGTGTAGGTGAAATTTCAACTGGCCAATTTGGGACACTTTGAAATACTTTCTCACCAAATTGGTAAGATTCCTGGTGCATTAACCATAGTAGTTAAATCTGTATGTATAAATACAGGTCTTTACTAGTCACTGTGAACAAGGGCACTGGTAGATTGAGGAGGAACGTTAAAGAACTCCTCATCAATTTGAAATTGAAACTAGAAATCAGACATGTTTAAGATTTTTAGTGGGGAAAGAAGGAACTAAATAAAACATCTTTCATGAAATGGATGCTAATTTTGAGTTTGAAAAGGTGCACNAAAAAAAAAAAAAAAAAAAAAAAAAAAAAAACTATAGAAAAGGTGCACTCTATTAAGGATGGCCTCATTTCATCTGAGAAACCAACTGGTACTTTAAGGAACTTTGAGTTCAGGCCATTTTGGTTTTGTGTTTTATTAGTTTCAGATGCACACTACAGTGATACAACACTTCCGTACATCAGCTGGTGCTCATCGCAATAAATGCACTCCTTTAATCCCCATCACCCATATCACCCGGGGCCCCACCCACCTCCCCTCTGGTTAACCATCAGTTTGTTCCCTATAATTAAGAGTCTGTTTCTTGATTTCTCTCTCTCTTTTTCTGTTTTGCTCATTTGTTTTGTTTCTTAAATTCCACATATTAGTGAAATCATATGGTATTTGTCTTTCTCTGGCTGATTTCACTTAGCATAATACTGTGTAGTTCCATCCATATCGTTGCATATGGAGACCCTATCTTTACGTTGAAGAACTAGCTCTTTCCTCCCTGGCTTAGTTCCAATTCTGTACTTGTAGGAAATAAACTGTGAAAATGTTTGTCTTAGATTACTTGATTCAGCTTAGCTCTAAAGAAGATTGCTTAACAGTAGAATGCAAATTTGGGAAACATTTCTTTTCAGATGTATTAAAAGATGTTACCATGTCTGTTAGTGATGTTTTAGTTTTAGCATATTACTTTCCATACATTCCTACAACATTATTACTAAAATGGGAGGAGAGGAAACATATACCCAATTTAGTTTTTGCATATTACTTTCCATACATTCCTACAACATTATTACTAAAATGGGGGGAGAGGAAACCCAATTCTAAACACCTATGCCTCTTTCCTTATATGACTAATCAATTTATAATTCCATTCTGCCATCACAAAGCCAAAATTTCTTTCAAGTATTTTTCATTTACTTTATTTCATAATATTCCATAGCATATTTGTTTTCATAAAAACAATAATAAAAAGTACAGTGCTTATCCTATGTTACTCCACTATGAGATATACATATCCCATTTTAAGAAGGCTGTTATTAAAGGATCTTACTATATCCTTTAGTCTCATTCATCTATTTATGCAAAACGAAGCGCCTTTTATGTATCATGTCCAGATGTTTGTTAAACAGTGAACAAAATAGGCAAAAATGTGTACTTTCATTGAAATTATATTGTAATTGGAGGAGACAAATTAATGCCTACATTATGTCATGGTCAGATAGTAGTAAATCCTCCTGAGGAAAATAAATCCCAGGAGGTTATGTCTAAGAGTGTACGTGTGTGCACATGCCTGTTCTTTAGGGGCGGCTATGCTTCTGAATAGTTATCGGAAAAGGCCTTACTGGGAAGGTAAAATGTGAAGACCTGAAGGGAATAGGGAAGTGAGGCTACGTTTAGGTCATTAATGCACCAATTTCTTCTTGAGGGAAAAACATTTCATTTTCAGTAATGTCTCACTTTAGTGCTTTTTAAGTAGTTGGTATAGTATTATCTCTCATCTTGCACTACCTTTGAATAATCTGGAGGTGAATCTAAATTTAGTGGTGTGATAAGCAGACAAACATTCCTCAGATCTGTCTGACTGTGGTTAAAGAAAGTTCCATTTTCAGTGTCTTTAATCTTGCCAAGTAGTCGGACATTCTAAATTCACTCTTGTTCTTACCAAAGTGTCTGGATAATAGGAAGTAGGATCTTTGTAGACTGACAGATGTAGAAATTGCATAGATAAGGAAGTTAATAATACCTTTTGATTGATTAAATGAGCCTTATATGGGAAGGTTTTGATAAAAGGAACTACTTTGTTAATTTTTTCATACCTTGAATAGTAACATCATAAAAAAACTATTTATTTATTTATTTAAAGATTTTGTTTATTTATTTGACAGAGAGAGAGAGACAGCCAGAGAGGGAGGGAACATAAGCAGGGGAGGGAGAGGAAGCAGCAGGCTCCCAGTGGAGGAGCCTGATGTGGGGCTCAATCCCAGAACGCCGGGATCATGCCCTGGGCGGAAGGCAGATGCTCAACGACTGAGACACCCAGGCGCCCCAATAAAAAACTCTTTAATGTGTACTTAACTATTTTAGGATTTATTGCATTTGCAACTGATGCAGGGTTAAAATTTACCCTTGTTTAAGCAAGGGATTTCTCCTCTGATAGTGCAAATCCATAGCACAAGGATTTGTTTGCAGGATAACAGTCAAGGTATTTAGGAAAAATATCTTTTAAGCCCTTTAGAAACCCATTTTACATGTAAGTGAAATGCTGATTATATATCGGGTTTATTACTCAATAAAGCTAAAACTCCAAGGACTTCTACTTGGTCAATACTTCTTTATTACCTTGGTTTGAGGTACCTTGTATACCTTGACTAAAGGTATACAAAATTTAATTTCATTGTAATCTAATAATTTAAATGGTAAGTTAGCCTGATATTCATTGTAATTTTTTTTATAATGTTGCTGTTCCAGCAGTTACTAGTCACTCACAGGCATGATTTCTAGGGATTCTCAGAGTAGTCTGTATATACCCTTCACTATTCTGATGGAATTTAAATTATTACATCAATTAGCTGAAGACAGTGCTTACCCCTGCCCCACCCCTACCACAGACCTGTGGCAACTAGTGCACAAACTTCATTTATTCTAAAAGTTGCTGATCTTGAATCACAATGGTCTGGCTCCCTACACTGCATAGCATTGGAACTGAATGTGAATCTTAAGTTATAGAGAACTTTCTATATTTCAAAAATTGTGGTCGGGGAGCATGTGGAACAAACAGAAACAGTAATACATAACTTTTAAGAATTTTCATCCTGAAAATAGAGACTACAGTGCCTGATTTTCTTGTTTGTTATCTGGCGAGCCCTTCTTAAAATACTGCACACAATCCCACTGTTTCAGTATTTCTAGGAATGTCAGGTGGCTCACACACCTACCAGCTGGTAGCCCTTTCAGCTCTTACATTAGACTTGGAGCCTCTGCCAGAAACAAGCCCAAGGAGCTGGGTGGCATGAAGGCTTTAAGCTAGAGAGAATGGATTTATTTCCCCCTCTAATGAGTTAGAGACAACTCAGATTGAATATATCTAAAACAGACTTTTCATGGTGTTAGGTTTCTGTGGTATTTAGAGATAGGAGAAGGCAATTGAAGTAGTGGTCTGTGTGCTATTTATTTTGTTAGGCTATTAGCTTCTTGAGGTTAGGGGTAATGCTTTTCTTCACCTGACAGTTCAAATGCTCTGAAAGATGCCATTGTTCAATATGACTGAGCAAAGTATAAAATATAAAGATACATGTGACTCATGGAGTCAAAGTTGTACAGTTTTTATATTTTAATATCTGTAAAATTGGGTGGGGGGCTTACAATTTAGCCTTTTTTTTAAAAAAAACAATTTAGCATCTTAGAATATATGAACTGTGTTATATAAAAATTACCTTAAAATTTCAGTATGTGGCTGAAGAACCGATACTAGTAAATTTTGAAGCAAGAAGACAAAAATACCAGGTCAAAGGAGCTGACAATCACATATATTATTTAAGTTTTTTTGGTTGAATGGTGACCTAATCATGGACTGGCTATGAGATGCCTAATAAAAACCTGGCGTAAATCATGTGTGTCATTTCTGTGAGAAGTCCCTTTTATTCGCAGCAATAAAATAATTAGAGACAATGTGCCTTCCAGAGTGTGGGAAGCTGTAAACTCAGATGTCGTTGCACAAGTTGACATAGTTGGAATTCCTCAGTTCTGGTTGCTAAACAAGTCTTAGCTGTTCACAGCAGGCAGTGGCTGACTGTACAGATCATTGACGTGTATACATGTTGGTAACTCAAACAGCATGGCATGCGTGTGAATGAGTTTTCTTTTGAAATAAAAGATTTAAGATTCATCTTTATGCTTTCTGATGAATGTAATCAATCACACCAAAATAGAACAATACTTTAAATATGACATGTATGTTCCTCAAAGCCACTTAGGCATTTTTTATAAATGACCATTCCATGTAAATACACAGTACACCAGCAGTTAAAATAGTTACATAATGGAGATATATGGTATGAGAATGAGGGATTTTTTAAAGTGAGAAAATAAAAAAGGAAAATTGTAAATGATCCTGTTTTAAAAAAAATTTTGTTTTACTGAGTTAAGCCTCTATGGTAGAATTGTAAATGTAAGAAGAATATTTATTTAAGGTGGTATAGAAAGAAGTTTGACCTGGATACAGCAGATTAAGATTCCAGCCCTAATTCTATTGCTTAGATAAGTCATTTAACCTCGGGCCTTAGTTTCCTGATCTGTAAAATGGAGATAATTACTCAGTCTGTTTTTCCAGTAGGGTTCTAGCGAGATAAGGAGGTGTAACTATGATTTGAAAAATCTCATTATATGTATTGAAGGTGGTGAATGGCTGTAGTAAATAAATTTATTAAGAGCAGATACTTGGAATTTAGAACAAAACAGTAATAAAGCAGTGTATCCCATCAAAATTGTCTCTTCTGATACCTTAAAAATGGCTTAAGTAGGGGATTGGCTATAAAGGTATATGATGGAATCTACAATGTTAAAATGTAGTTTTCTTGAAATAGTCTGAAAAAAATTGCTTTAGTGTTTCAGAATGGGGTAGGACAGCAGAAAAATGGTCTGTAAACATGTAGGATAACAAGTCTATTGAAAACAACTTACAAAAACATTGTGTGCATGGAGAATAATGATCTTTGTGCCTTTAATTCTGTGGCAGCCCAAACTCCACCCTGTTTTACAGAGTTGTTCTTTTCTGTTTCTTTTTGGACAACCAGGCATAATGCCAGCATGCTTCCACATCTTGTATAAGACAGAGGTTTATGTATTTGCCTTTCAAATACTGTTCATAATCAAATATTTCCAATCTTTAAGAGGATGTTATTCATGTAGCTATATGAAAAAATTATTTTCCCATAACCATATTGTTCATGTATAGCCATGATATTGTACACTTTTGTTTGGCCAGAGAAAATCAATAAAAATAGAGTAGTGAAAAACCCAAATATGCTGTCGCAAACATAGCCAGCCATTTAAGCTATGCACACATTCTAAACTTGTCATTCCATTTCAGTTTGTGCTTAGAAAATTTTTGGAGGTTCATATACTTTAGCTTATTTCTTCACTTGGTTAAACAGATTTCATTATTCAGTCCAGGAATATTTCTCTTAAGGAATGCTGGAATGTGCAGAAATCTATTAACCATCAGGACAATACTTTGAAGTTTTAATAATCTGTCATTGAGGGAATATGAATGTTTTTATAACTTTATTAATGTACATGGTGCTAAGGAGCTGGTGGGAAAATGCACTTAAGTAAATGGTAAATTTACATTTTGGGACAGAAACAATTTGACTATAATGATGTTTGTTATCACTTTAGTGTTTCCCTGGTCAGCAGGTACTTTAGCTACATTAAATTTGCTGCCAACATATAGTAGTGAGTTATCTTAAATCCTGAGAGGTGAGCTTAATGTAGGTTTAATAATCAAAAGCCAACTGTAACATATTATTCTAGCCAGTGGTTTCCTCCCGAAAAATTACCTATCATAATTATAAGTACTATTATCCAGCTCATACTGTGTATTATGCAGAGCCCTTTACATGCATGATTTCATTTGGTTATTATAACAATGAAGTGGGTATATTATTATTCTCATTTTACAAATAGGTAAATTGAAACTTGAAGAGTTTAGGTAACCACTCCACAAGGCAAAAGTGAGAGTTTAACTAGTAGGCTTCCCAACATCAAAATCCTTGTTTTTAATTTTTTAATGGGACTTCTTTATATTAGAAGATGATATTCCTATATCATAAAAATCTACACTAGCTTTCTCTCTAATGATTTAAGTTTGTGGAACTCTTAATTTTTTTTCCTCTTTGACTGAATATTCTCCTCATCAAGCTTGATTAGACTACCAGAATCATTTTTTAGAGTTGGATTTCTTCTAAGGCAATGGTGAAATTTTAGGTTAGCAACTAAAATATCTGGGCTGCTTTTGTTAGCTTCCACTGCTTTGCTTTTTGCTCAGCTTGCCAAAAGATCTTAAATGAAAGAAATTTCTAGCTATTCTCTGTGGCTCCTCAGATTTCATGTACTTGATTTGATGCCCTGATCATTAGGTAGGTTGTTTTGCTGGGACTCTGGTTTTTCTCCATTCCTCTTAGCACCTTTTATAGCTAGAGGCAAGTGTCTCTGACTAAATCATTTCTTATCTGGAATTGATTTTTGCCAGTCCTGGAAAAGCCTTAGTTTAGCTTTCCTAAATACTCTGAATTCCTGCATTCTACTGGTTTATTGTCAACTTCCTATTTTCAAGACCCTATGCTGGATGCAGTAAAGACTGGAGAGTTTCTCTGCTCTCCACAGGCTTACTATTTGGTGAGTGTTATGGGACTTAGACACAAATTTGTATAATAATAGAATGCAAAATTGTAGGGTATGTCAATAGACCTCCAAAAAGGAGGTCTATTACAGTAATGTAGTAATTCTCAAAATTTTCTGTTAGAGGAGGGGAAAGTGTACCCTCAGTCTGAGGACATGGCCCAAACTGGCTGCTGTGATGGAAGTAACAAGATATAAGTTAAGTCCTTTGATTCTTTCCTCACAGTATTTGCTTTTTAAAAAATGTGAAACAAGATAAAACTATTTAACTTCCATTTTCCCAGTTTTCTAATAAAAGTTACAGTACCAGGAAGATATAGTAAAATTACCTATGGCTTTGTGAACTCTTAACATAACTACAGTACAGTGTATGATAAGGTAGGTCAGTATTTGGTATACGTAAACCGACCGATATGTTGTTCTGGTTGGATTATTTAGGGTGGCTTTTAGACTAATCTAGAGAGGCAGGTTTTAAAGGTATTTCAATAGGACTGAAAGAAGCTACATGCTGCATTCTCAAGTATAGACAACTGCTCTTTGGAGATACGATGAAGCTTCACAGTGGAGCTGTGAGTACTTCTTTATTGAGGACGTTTGAAGGTCCTAACAGAAAGCAAAGGAATGTTTCTCCAACATGGGGAATCACTTCATACATGTTGAGAATGTTCAAGTTTAGAGTGGTTTGGCAGGCATATTGAAAATGTAAAGAAGTTCGAGAAAAAAGATGGGCCTGAAAAACCCAGAAGAAAGATGATATGCTTGAATTGCATAGTAGGTAACTATTTAGTGTGGTGCTTTAAGAAGGAAATTTTACCTAGTCCAATCGTGATTTAACCACAGATGTGTTTGGTATATGATACCAAGAAGGGGCTGATTGAGAAAGCAAGTTTTAAGAGTTAATAATAGGCTGCTATGTGACATGAAAGGTAAAGTAACACCAGATACTCTTTCCTAGTCATTATCTTGGATAGATAGATACTTCAGGTAGTCAAAAGAAAAGTGGGCTGGAGGTGGGGGTAGGACAGTAAAACACTGCGCATTGCTGAGTCTGTTGATAAGACTATAAGTTGTAGATGCCTGCAAGTAGTACAAAATGAGTGATTGGACTAGGGAGAGGTCATGGGTAAGAAAGTAGACCAGGAAGTCCATGAAAATGTGTCAGCCCATCCTGTGTTGCTGGGAAGCTTAGGAAAGCTGCATGGTTCTCCATGTTGGGTAATACCATGTTTTTTTACTTAAATCAAAAAAAGGCAAGCGGGATATTTTTTCAATTTTGCTTGGAAGTCCAGCATTCAGACTTAAAATCACCATGTAGGAGTTGCCTGCATGTAAATATACAGCACTTTTTAAAAGAAAACAAGTATTGAGGTAAAACAAGGTGACTAAAGACAAACTGTCTGAAGGAAAGAGTGTGAGGATGAGAAAACTCAAACGCAGCAAAGGAGTGCTTAATGAGGAAGGGAGAGAATCTTGAGAAACTGCAGTATGCCATTGTTTCCTTACCCCTCCTTTTTCAAGCTTTTTTCCCCAGGGTAGAAAGATGGGTGGTTTACTTCATCCTTTGAACTTTCTATTTTTTAACTTCACTTTTAACAGCAGTGAAGTCTTTGTGGGTTTTCATTTTTAATTTTTATGGAATTTGTAGCTTTATTGAAACTGTGGCTAAAATCTGCCCAACTGTTGGTTCCTGTTTGTTTTTAGGTCGGAATCTTCTGGAACTACTTGCCAGACACATATCATTTATGGGATTACAAACTGTTTGGTCTTAGAGGCCAGCACCACTATTTGTTTTCACTGAAGCTGTCCTGAAGATAGTAATTTAACTCACAAACTAAATATGTTGTGCTTACAATGAAAATATTTCATATTCTGCATTTGCCATCTTAATAAATAGTGGTTTAATAGTTAACATTTGTTGAGAACCAGTATTTCAAGTTTGTTCTGTTCTGTACCAGACACTGTGCTAAGCCAGTTTCACGTAATATTCATGACAGTCTTGCAAGGGTTTACTATCTTTTTTTTTGTGCATGTGGAACCTGAGATTCAGAGAGGCTAACTGCTTGCTCTAAGACCTATTGCAGTAGGTGGAGGTCCCTGGATTGGCGACCATGTCTGTTAGACTCTTGTATGCATTTAATTCATGACATGAAAGAATGATTGATTCTAGTGAAGGACTTCTTCCCAGATCTAAGTACGTTCATCACATAAGACTTTAGTTTATCACTGAAAACAGATGCTTTGACTTATGCTGCCTGCTACAAGGGTGCATGTATCCAAAACAGAATGCAAGAGTAATACCCTGAATACACATCTGGTATAGAAATGAATGAGGCCATCTAAAGTTAGGCCAACTTTACAATGCCAAAACAATGTTGTTCCGTCCTCAAACACAGCAAGTTAATTTAGTGGCCTAGAGTAAGTAGTCTGTTCTTTTTGCATTTCCAGAGGGATGAAGAATAGCATCAGTGCCCCATTGCCCTTTGGTGGTTTTTGTCTCCAGTGACCTCCTGTCAATGGCTATTGCTACATGGCAGCATTTCTCAAGGCCCACAAGGAAAGATCCTTGATCCCATCACTGCAAGTCACTCAATTTCACTTTAGCTCAACATACATGTATTGAGTGGTTATTATTACTAAGCTTTGTCCTGGGCCTTCTTTATGAAGACTTTTCTTTTATATTGTACAACCAGTATTTTCTACCCATTTATGTAAACTGGAAAATAACAAAGTAGGCACTCTGAAACTTTTTCAAATAAGAGCCATAAGAGTGATTTTTATTGGCAAGGTCTCATTGTGTGTTTATAATACTTGTCCATACCTAGTGTTCTTTTCCTTTGACTTTTCTCCACCTAGCAGTCTGACATTTGTAGTTCTCTGAGAAACACTAAAAACATAACTGCAAATGTTAAAAACCCAGGCTTATTTGATAATTCTTTGAACACATTCTGCTGTGTAATGTTCAGTATGACTTTTAGTAAATTAAGGCTTCCAGTTATACTCATGTGTATTCCCAGTACCATAAGCTTTTTGGTAATTGATCTATAGTGGATTCTCTCTCTTTTTTTTTAAGAGAGTGGGGAGGTGGGTGGGACAGAGGGAGAGGGAGAAGGAGAGAGAATCTTAAGCAAGCTCCATGCCCAGTGTGGAGCCCAACGCGGGGCTTAATCTCACAACCTGAGATCATGACCTGAGCTGAAATCAAGAGTCTGATGCTTAACCAACTGAGACACCCAGGCACCCCTACAATGGATTCTTATATTAATGCATTGGTGTACACTCTGTCTTTCTGGTCCCTCTGGTCTCTTTTGTGTCTGCTTTCTATTGGGCACTAAGGGCAAAATGAGATGAATAATATACACCTACCTTCAAGAAACTTAACACCTAAAATATTACTCAGTTATCTTGTAGCATTAGAAAGTATAAGAGTGATGTGAATTTCCTTTAGCTTCTAGCATGGTGTTTCATAATGACCATCTAATATATGTTTGCTGCTAGCTTAGTCCATGCTAATAAACATAGCTAGCTCTAATATATAGTTCAATATATGGAGTCTTACCATCTTAGAATTGATATAGCAGGTAAGGGATTAGTGAGATGTTGTTAAAGGGTACACCCTCCCTGATTTTAATGCTTGTTAGTCATTGGGAATTAGCTATGGGATACAATAGAAAGAACCTCACATTTGGGGAGCAGAAGACCTGTCCAGATTGGTGTCCAGCTATTAGACTTTGGGCAAATTCAGTTAGTACTTAAATTTTCAGAGCATCAGCCCTCATAGCTTTGTGTGAGAATTAGGAAAAAATATGTAAGAACTTTGAAATAGTAAAACATCAACACTATTGCTGTCATTATTGTGAAAGTATATGAAAGCTTTTTGTAAATAGTAAAACATTTTATTATTTATTACTATTTTTAGAAAATTGACACCCCATGTTTTACCAGTGCTTGAAAAATCCACTTTAGGGGATTGCAAGAGTAGGAAGGAGGGAAGATGAAAGGCATCTGGAAAGTTGGAGTATTTACTCGCCTCACAGAAATTTATGCTTTCAAAACTTGAGCTCTCGTATATAAGAAATGATGCTGGATACTTGGATGGTATTCACAGATGGTAAAACTTCCTATCTTTATTACAGTTTTGAAAATAGAGTGGATAGACTGGGTTTGTGGATAACAGGGTAAAAGGTAAAATAGAAAGAAAGTACAGCAAGTAAGTAATAACATATAGTGGAATGTGTAGAAGAGGAGATAATGCCAAATGGGAAAGAATCAGGAAGAGCTTTTTGGAGGAAATGGGGGCTTGAGAGAGATATTGAAAGAGACCATGGAGGAGAGTATATCTGTAGAAGGTGGAATGACAATATAAGCATAGGTACAAGAGACTAGATGTTTGTTTCTAGTAATAACCAGTATCCCAACTTGGTGTGAATCTTGATAGGTGAGGTTGGAGGTAGAAGATGCCTTTTGGAAGATTTTGTTAACTTGGCCATGCTTGGTGTGTTGTCACCAACACAGCGTGTCTTTTAAGTCTGTGTTTTCATTGGTTATTATGAGAAGCCTTCCCCCATGCACTCAAGCCTTGATGTGCAGAGTAGTGTGGCAGTGTGGTTGAGTGGGTGTTCTGGAGCCAGGCTCCCTGGGTTGAAAATTTGGCTCTGTTATTTACTAGCTTGTACAAACTTGGGGAAGCCACTTAACCTGCCTGTGTCTTGGTTTCTTCATCTGTAAAATGAGAGTGATGATATCTGCTTTTTGTGATGGTTGTGAGAATTAATGGTTTAGTTTACATTAAGTGCTTAGAAAAGTATCAGGCACATAGTAAGTACTACCTGTAGTGATGGTGTATTAACCTCTGTAAGAGACTTTTATCAATTGACTTATGATAGGATTTATTTACATGTCTGATGCTCCCACTGGACTGTGTCCTTTCGGAGGAAAAGATATATCTTGTTTTTACATTTGTATTCCCATTGCTTTGTACTATCTGCCTTCTGCATGGTAGTGTAAAGATAATTCTACAACACATACGTCTGGGATATACTGCTCCTGTGAGTCTCAAATCTAATTTCAGAGCAACTGGGTTTCAGGAAGAACTGCCTTGTACCAGTGGACTGGCTGGTTGTACTTGCTCTGACATAAATATAGCTCACTCCAGTAGCTAACATTATAAAAATAATTCCATTCACACTTCTAAAGTAAAAGGTATCTCTTAATGTACAACAAGAGTTATAATTATTTACTAAGTGTGTTTTATTTTTCTAATCAAGTTTTAGTGTTTCATTAGCATCATCTAATCATGGGCGCTACAGGTTAACTCTTTGATATAAAAACATTGCTGACTAATTAAAGCCCAGTGTAATTTCTTTCAACTTAATGTGAATACATGTGAAGACAATCTTGTTTAACTTGTAGGTTAGGCAAATGGAGAAGATGTGGTATGGGTGGTACTTGTGCCATCTTTACTGTGTATAACCTTGCTTGCTAGTAAATGTTATTCTTCTGCCTTCACCTTAGAATGTGGCCAGGTGGCTATGACTGGGATCTTTTTCTTTTTTGTTCTCAAGTTCTAACTGTTGGGTAGAAATAGGGAGAAAGAGACACCATTGCCTAAACTAGAATTCTGTGCTTGTCATATTTATATGCTTGATCTTTCTTTTTGTACTTACAAGAAAATGTAGATTCTTATCATTACACATTTTGATGCTTTAAAATTCAATAATAGAATTTTTAAAATTAGGTTTTAAATTCTATATAGTCAGATGTGAATCAATTTCATGTAAAAGGTTTTAGAACCGGTACTTCTATACCATGCGTCTGGCCATTGTTCAGAAACTTTAGACAATTAGGGAATAGTGTGTTTCACGTGGTTTCAAGTCAGTTAAAGGTATTGTGCTTTCTAGTTCAGAGGTGGATGGAAGCCACGATAAAGAGAGTGAGCTGAATTCCTCATTTTGAAGATTGATTAATATTATTGGCAGAAAATATCATAAGTTCTTTACCTTGATAATATTTTTGACCTGATTATTACTTTGGGTTTTAGAAAATGAGAACAAATAAAAGTCAAGAACCCAGACATTTAATGTTGAAAATAAGTCACATTTAACTTCTCATTATTTTTGGAATTATCATCTGAATTACTTGAGAGCCAAGTTTTTAAAATGTAATCTTGTCTCGTTATGCTTCCAAAAGGACTAGGGAGAGATTGTACATTCTTCATTCCAGGGTTGAAATAGACACCTGTCTCTTACACAGAAATACTGAATAATCAGGTTGTCTTTGTCATGGCCTGATTGCAGTGCACCAAGAGAGAATTTGAAACTGTTATCAACGGATGATTTTCATGGGCATTTTCCAGGGTTATCTAAGGTCTAACAGCTGCCACCTTTATTCCTGAATTATTTTTTTCTTTTCTAAGATGTTTAACGTGGAAATAGCCAACACCTTTTAAGTGGTTAACTCTATGCCAGACACTGTTCTAAGTTCTTCATCTATATTTAACTCATTTTCTTCTCCAAGTAACCCTGAGAGACAGGTTCTGTTCCACTTAACAATGAGGATACTGAAGTACAGAGAAGTTAAGGAACTTGCCCACAGTTATGTCACTGGTTGGTAGAGGCAGGAAGTTAGCCCAGGTACTCTGCCACTAGAACTGACGCTCTCAATCACTTGGGTATATTGACAAGAATAGCTTATAAAGTGGGCTTCTATGTTATTGTTTGGGAACAGGAATTATTGTAGTGATATCTGTGAAAGGACAAAGCAGTTTCCCTTTCTTAGTCAAGGAGCAAGGCCTTGGGAAGCAAAGAGTATTTTAGGAAGAAATGGTCGATTAGGGGGTATTGTGTTAAAAGTTCCCTAGGACAAAGCTTCCAGATAGCTCATTGTGTTTGTTTGAGGGGAAGCTCTGAGAAACTAGTGGTGAGGAGGGGAGAGAAGGAAGAATATCTCTTACAAAATTCTTAAGCATCCTTATTCATCCATATACAGTATTCCCCATGTCAGCTGTGCTGTAGGAATTGCATCTGTGACTTCAAATCCATTTTACCACAAGCATTTATATTGTACATAGAAAAATAAAAGGACATTAAATGGAATGAGATTCCTGTCTCAGGGAGAGTACCCACATACAGCTTGACTTAAAATTATCCCAGGAGTCTACTTTCTTTCTTTGTCTTCTCATAACATTTGATATAGGTGTTATGATTTCTTTAGCCAGATTTCTCTACCTGTGCACTGTGAGATGAAATCTATAGCCAGATTTCTCTACCTGTGCACTGTGAGATGAATGCATACTTTCCCATAGTACCCTTCTGTCTGGAAGGCCAGTCAACTTTCCCACCTTTGTAAGTTGGACTTGAATGAGAATCATTGACGCCATGTATTGAGTTGTCTAGTATGTACCAGGTACATACTTGTTTAGTCTTTTGAACAACCCTGTGAGATCAGTATTAATTCTCTGTTATATAGATAAGAAAGTTTTTGGCAAGAATAAATGATTGTCTAAGGGCTCAAAGGTAATTGGTGAAGTCTAGCTCTAATGAAGCCTTTGTTTTCTCATTGACTAATAATTCATTAAGAAGGCTCTCTTTATCTTTCTTCCTATTCTTAAGCCATTCTTAAGGTGATAGAACTTTCTAACACTCTTAAATTGAAAGTACTTCTCAAGCAGAATATGCAGCTGGCCCAAAGTTTTAGCCCTCTTGTGGGAAGACGTGTAATCTATGAGTAGCATCATCTTTCCAGAGAATAATTTGTTTTTTCAAAAAAAAAAAATCTCTACTGTCTGTATATTTTGATTTTTTTTTTTTAAAGCCTCTCTGAAGCTTGAGGCCTGTCTTCTTCAGAATTGTCTTTGTTCAGGGTATTGGTGAGTTCTTTGGGTCACAGTGGCACAGAAAATTGACCTTAATGTTTGAAGACCTATTCATTCATGAGTACTTACTTTGATAGGTGCTGGGGGTTTCATGAATGGTGGGTTACCACAATAAGTCCTGGGGTCATGTCTAGGCATGGGGCCAAACTGTTTTCTTAAAGAAAAAACTATTCTGACACCAGTTAAAATGTTAAGGAGGACTTTATTCAAGATTGCTAAAGGTGTCAAGATTATCACAATAGGGGAGAGAGATCATACTCAACCCTGAATGCAACAAGAAGAAGTAGGGATTTATAGCCAAGGAGCAGGTTTGGGGCTAGGTTAGGGGAATGTTGGATTGGAATGGAAAATTACTAGTAGGAGATATCAAAAGAAGGAGGATTCTTGGTGAAGGTAGGCCAAGAACAAAGGTAGGGGAGGAAGATTTCGATCCCATATCCAAAATGGGGAACTCTCTCTAAAATGATTTGGCAAGATTCTTGCTAAAACTGGACTATGTTGGACCAGTGAGGACTCAGAGCCAAGGTAGAGTCCTAGTCAAGGTAAGGGCTCAGAGGAGTCTGGCTAACCATTGTTAAGGAGAGAGTCTTCTGTTGGGTTCTATTGCTTGAATTAAGAGTTCAGGTATTGAACTTGATCCCATGGGAGATACCACTAAATGAAGTTATAGAGTGAGTATGTTTTGCTATTGGCACAGACTTCTGTGGAAAGGTTGGTATGGATGATGAGAGTAGTTATGACAGGTGTGATTTTTAAAGCTTCTGTTATGCTGCACCGTCAGATTGATTTATAATTTTACTTAAAAAACTTACACAGTGTTTATTAAGTACCAGGCTTGGTTCTAAACCCTTGGCAAATATTAATTTGCTCAATCCTTAAAACAACTGTGGGAGGTGGTTATGCAATTGTTATTCACTCTTTACAGATGAGGAAACAAAGGCCCAGAGGAGTTAAATAATTTGCCTAAGGTCACATAGCAAGTACTTGGTGGGACTTGGTTTTCCACCCAGGCAGCCTGGCTCCAGAGTGCATTCTTAATCACTCTGTTAGGCTGCATCCCAGGATTTACTTCTCATTATTCTGGGTTTTTCTTATTCTCTCCAGGAATAAAGAATTCTTCTGGATTTAGTCACACCCTGGACTTTGTTCAGACTGAAGCCAGGATTGAATAATATATTTAGCTTGAGGTCCCCTATAAATCACAAGGTTATTCATAAACAGCCTTTTAGGTGGCCTTAGGAGATCAAAACACATTCCTTCCCTGCTCTGTGGTCTGTACATTGGGGACCGTTTTCTAATCAAAGATTGGCTGCTTTCCCCTCCCTTTCTCCCCACTCCACCAGCAACCTAAGTGGCATTCTTTTTTTTTTTTTTTTTTAAATAAATGCTCCATTTATGGAGAGTGAATGATAGTTCTTCAATAAAGGCTTTGGGAATTGGGTTCCAGAAAATACACAACTGGCACCAAAACTCTTAAAGGGGCAAATCCCCTGTGAGCAGAGCAGACTAGTTCCTAAAATATTTCTTTAGTAGTCTCTTTAAAATCTGCTTAGATTTGTCAAGCTGGTATTTTAAAAGCTTCTGGTAAATATAGTATTAAAATTGAAGTTATAGTAACACATGGAAAATCTCATATTCCGTGGTATCTTCAACTTTTGATTTTTTTTTAACTTTGTAATTACAGATCTGTCTATGGCAGTACAGAAGTTTTCCCAGTCACTGCAAGATTTCCAGTTTGAATGTATTGGTGATGCTGAAACAGATGATGAAATTAGTATTGGTGAGTACTACTGTTCTTTAATAGTCTACATAATTTTAAAAGTCCTACTTCAGATACTGATTTCATTGAAATCAAACAGATTCACACACCCAAATAATAAACATGTAAAATATTCTGATTTAATAAAAGTGTAAGGGCAACTTTTGGTTATCGTAGAGAAGAGTATTAAGTAAATGTCTAAAAATTGAACTCTGTTTTTTTTTCCATGAGGAAATTACTTATTAATCATTCTATAATTTAGCTCAGCCCTTTAAGAAGAGGTAGATAAAATGTCTCTGCCTCAAAGTGAATCATTCATTCAAATACATATTGGACATCTACTATTAAATATACAAAGTACTGGTTTTAAGAATTATTTTACTTTTTAAAAATTTAATACTGATTTCTTTTTTAACATGAGTATTTGTTTTTACAGGAAAAATTCAGTCATGATGTATTAAGCCATATTATTATAGGATATAAAGCATTACTGAGGATCAGGAGACTTGAGCCCTAATCCAACTTTGCCTTAATAATTCAGCAATCTGACCCTGGGGGGGGGCATGTCTCTTCCTGATTCACATGGTTTTATTTCCCATAAAGTGAAGAGGTTGGGTTATGTGATCTCTGAAGTATTGTCTGTATTTGAATACTTACTGTTTGAAGATCAGATTCATGTAGCATTCCTGTCCCCCACATTTTAACAATTACTACTTCACAATTTGTAGACAGTGGGTCCATTTGTAGGCTGAGTTAGAGACATGTCACATAATCAGAAGACTGTATAGAATATGTACATTTGAGAGGATAATACAAAATAGAATATTACAAGTGTTTAGAACAGTGACTCTCAAGGTTTAATGTGTATATGAAACAGCTGGGGATCTTATGAAATGCAGATACTGATACAGAAGTTCTCAGGTGGAATGTGCAATTCTGCATTTCTGAAAGACTTGAAGGTGATGTTGACACTGCTAGTCCATGGACTGCACTTTGAGTAGAGAGTATTTATAATCCCTGACATGCCCCTCCACAATCACATTTCTCTTCTTTCTCTACCATTTTTTTCTCTTATAGTTTTGTCACTTATATATGTATTCCTAAACAGTATATTTTTATTTTGAAAACCTAAGTAGCAAGCCCAAACCTAGGAAAGTGCACTGTTATCCCTACCAAAGAAAGGCTCCAGGAGAAGATAAGCTGCCGGAGTTTGATTCATTGTGTGGCTTTAGCTGGCTTACATTCACAAAAGTTCCTTCTGGATAAATCACTGGCAGAATTCAGAGTTCTTAGGCAATCTCTCCCTCCATATGGGATTTGCATTGTGCATATATCAGTAGGGTCAAGGTGGCAATCTTTCAGAGGTGCTGTGCTAGGTGGTCACTTTATTTGGCTGCTCCTTTAGGAGTGTTAGTTACTCAGGGGAATGTAGAGGTAGCTGGTCTCTTGAAGTCATAAATGGCTCCTCCTCCCTCAGTGCTCTGAGGAAAAGTAGCTGAGCCATGAAGGAAGAAGAATGAGGACTGCCGCATGGTCCTCATCAGCATGACTTCTTTCTCTTTACAGGATGAATGAGAAAGGACACCTTCAGTGATCATACACCACTGGCACTTGAAACAATAGTTGTCGTTTTTGTGTGCCACTTCTTGACATTTGTGTCATAAATGTCTAGCCCCCAACATAGGCTTTGTAACACACACCTGACCAAAAAGCCTAGATAATATTACTAAAATACTAACATATTAGCATTATTATTTAGAAACAAACAAACAAACACATATAAGAGTATTTCTTCTCACTTAGTAAGGTAATTGCAATTATTATTTAGAAACAAACAAACAAACACATATAAGAGTATTTCTTCTCACTTAGTAAGGTAATTGCAATTCCAAGAAGGCAGAGGCCAGATCTGTCTTTTTTTTTTTTTTTTTTTTTTTTTTTTGGACAGCGTGCAGGAGTGAGGGCTGGGAGAAGGCAGAGGGAGAAGAGAATCTTAAGCAGGCTCCACAGCCCAGCACAGAGCCCAGCTTGGGGCTTGATCTCATGACCGTGTGAACATGACCTGAGCCAAAATTAAGTTGATCACTTAATCGACTGAGCTACCCAACCTCCCCTGTCTTTTCTTTTTTAAAACCACTTTGGCTTTATCACCTGACCTAGGGCCTGACTCATGGTAGACCCTCAGTTAAATTGTTGAATAAATGACATAATTTTCCTTATAAATTTTAATTTTTTCACTTATGTGTATATTTTTCTAATAGAATTATATATATGTAATTTGTATTATATACATTTGTATGTGTATTTAATAATATATATATATAACTTGTTTTCTTTTTGGCAGATATTCTGGGTTTTCATAGATATTATGATTTTTGATAATTTCATGACAAAATATTTCATCAGGTTCAGATTCATAAACTTAAGAAATGAACTGTATAGAAAATTCAGGTTGATTCTAGTTGGTCTTGTTAAAAAGTACAATAAATATATTTCAAATATTTCTCTTAATTTCCTTTAAACTTTTTACTTAAAATACCTTCTTAAAGTCACATGTAACTGCAGGGGTAGGATTTTTAAATATATGCTCTGTAGCCTTTCAGGTGGATGTTAGGTCTTTTCCCCAGGTTGTGGTGAATTTGATCGTAAACATTGGTCTGCTTGTCTTTTTCTACTTTGGCTAAATGGATGTTGGGTCTCTTGCAGATTAGATATGAAAGTTGTGAATTGATCAGTAGGTGAACGTTAATTGTAGCCAACAAATACTAGATTAAATTCTAGTGTTTTGAGGGCTTTGAGGAGTTAGATCGAAGGAGCGGAAGGTGAATGCTCTGTAAGGATAGATGTAATACTCCTTGATGCTTTTTAATCAAGAGATTTATGTAGCTCCTATTCATGGGAATCTGATTCAAACATTAAAACTTTATTAGGAAAACCTAATTTAGAGCAAAAAGTAGTGCAAAAAATTATTTCTGAAAAAAAAAGATGCAAAAATATAGGTATGTTCCTATATCCTCACTATCCAACCATTTCTAATCCTTATACTGAGCACTCAAATGCCTTCTAAACATTTAAAAATAACTGTGTAAGAAAGAAGAGAAGACTTAAATAACCATTTCTAACATGGAAGAATTATGAGGATATGGCAGGCTGTTGTTTCAAGGACAGTGACCTAGGAATGTGTCCCTGAGACTGTTGGGTGAGGCTGGAGTGGATGCGGTGCAAGGAATTATCCTTCCCCACCTCCGTCAAGTTTGCTGTGTTTATTTTTGTCATCAGTTGTTTTTTTTTTTAATTTTAATTAATTAATTTTATTTATTTTTTATTTTATTATATTATGTTAATCATCATACAGTACATCCCCAGATTCCGATGTAAAGTTTGATGCTTCATTAGTTGCGTACAACACCCAGTGCACCATGCAATACGTGCCCTCCTTACTACCCATCACCAGTCTATCCCATTCCCCCACCCCCTCCCCTCTGAAGTCTTCAGTTTGTTTCTCATAGTCCATAGTCTCTCATGTTTCATTCCCCCTTCTGATTACCCCCCTTTTCTTTATCCCTTTCTTCCCCTACCGATCCTCCTAGTTCTTATGTTCCATAGATGAGAGAAATCATATGATAATTGTCTTTCTCTGCTTGACTTATTTCACTTAGCATTATCTCCTCCAGTGCCGTCCATGTTGCAGCAAATGTTGAGAATTCGTTCTTTCTGATAGCTGAGTAATATTCCATTGTATATATGGACCACAGCTTCTTAATCCAGTCATCTGTTGAAGGGCATCTCGGCTCCTTCCATGATTTGGCTATTGTGGACAATGCAGCTATGAACATTGGGGTGCATATGGCCCTTCTCTTTACTACGTCTGTATCTTTGGGGTAAACACCCAGTAGTGCAATGGCTGGGTCATAGGGTAGTTCAATTTTTAACTTTTTAAGGGACCTCCACACTGTTTTCCAGAGTGGCTGTACCAACTTGCATTCCCACCAACAATGTAGGAGGGATCCCCTTTCTCCACATCCTCTCCAACAATTGTTGTTTCTTGCCTTGTCTATCTTTGCCATTCTAACTGGCGTAAGGTGGTATCTCAGTGTGGTTTTGATTTGAATTTCCCTGATGGCTAATGATTTTGAACATTTTTTCATGTGTCTGTTAGCCATTTGTATGTCTTCATTGGAAAAGTGTCTGTTCATATCTTCTGCCCATTTTATGATTTGTTTATTTGTTTCTCGTGTATTGAGTTTGAGAAGTTCTTTGTAGATCTTGGATACCAGTCCTTTATCTGTGGTGTCCTTTGCAAATATATTCTCCCATTCCGTGGGCTGTCTCTTAGTTTTTTTGACTGTTTCCTTGGCTGTGCAGAAGCTCTTTATCCTGATAAAGTCCCATAAGTTCATTTTATCTTTTATTTCTCTTGCCTTTGGAGATGTGTCGTGAAAAAGGTTGCTCTGGCCGATGTCATAGAAGTTGTTGCCTATGTTCTCCTCTAGAATTTTGATGGATTCCTGTCTCACATTGAGGTCTTTCATCCATTTGGAGTTTATTTTTGTGTATGGTGTGAGAGAGTGGTCAAGTTTCATTCTTTTGCATGTAGCTGTCCAATTTTCCCAGCACCATTTATTGAAGAGACTGTCTTTTTTCCACCGGATGTTTTTTCCTGCTTTATCAAAGATTAGTTGCCCAAAGAGCCGAGGGTCCATTTCTGGGTTCTCTATTCTGTTCCATTGGTCGATGTGTCTGTTTTTGTGCCAGTACCATGCTGTCTTTGTGATCACAGCTTTGTAGTACAGCTCGAAATCCGGCATTGTGATGCCCCCAGCTTTGTTTTTCCTTTTCAACAGTTCCTTGGAGATTCGGGGCCTTTTCTGGTTCCATACAAATTTAAGGACTATTTGTTCCAGTTCTTTGAAAAATGTCCTCGGTATTTTGATCGGGATAGCATTGAAAGTGTAGATTGCTCTGGGTAGTATGGACATTTTAACTATGTTAATTCTTCCAATCCATGAGCATGGAATATTTTTCCATCTTTTTATGTCTTCCTCAATATCTTTCAAAAGTGATCTATAGTTTCTAGCATATAGGTCCTTTACGTCTCTGGTTAAGTTAATTCCAAGGTAACGCATGGTTTTTGGTGTTATTGTAAATGGGATGGATTCCCTAATTTCTCTTTCTTCAGTCTCGTTATTCGTGTATAGAAATGCAACTGATTTCTGGGCATTGATTTTGTATCCTGCCACCTTACTGAATTGTTCTATAACTTCTAATAGTTTGGGAGTGGATTCCTTTGGGTTTTCCATATAGAGTATCATGTCATCTGCAAAGAGAGACAGTTTGACTTCTTCTTTGCCGATTTGGATACCTTTGATCCCTTTTTGTCTTCTGATTGCTGTTGCAAGGACTTCTAGTACTATGTTGAATAATAGTGGCGAGAGTGGGCATCCTTGTCGTGTTCCTGATCTTAAGGGAAAGGCTTCCAGCTTTTCCCCATTGAGAATAATGCTTGCAGTAGGCTTTTCATAGATGGCTTTTATGAGATTGAGAAATGTACCCTCTATTCCTACACTCTGAAGGGTTTTAATCAGGAAAGGATGCTGTATTTTGTCAAATGCTTTTTCTGCATCAATTGAGAGGATCATATGGTTCTTGAGTCTTTTCTTGTTGATATGATGTATCACATTGATTGATTTGCGAGTGTTGAACCATGCTTGCATCCCAGGTATGAATCCCACTTGGTCATGATGGATAATCCTTTTAATGTACTGTTGGATTCTATTAGCAAGGATCTTGTTGAGGATTTTGGCATCCATATTCATTAGAGAAATCGGTCTGTAATTCTCCTTTTTGAGGGGGTCTTTGCCTGGTTTGGGGATCAAGGTAATATTAGCCTCATAGAATGAGTTTGGTAGCTTTCCTTCTGTTTCTATTTTTTGAAATAGCTTTAGGAGAATAGGTATTATTTCTTCTTTGAATGTTTGGTAGAATTCCCCAGGAAAACCGTCTGGGCCTGGAGTTTTATTATTTGGAAGGTTGTTTATCACTGACTCAATTTCTTCATAGTTAATTGGCCTATTTAAGAAATCTATTTCTTCCTGTTTCAGTCTTGGTAGTTTATAGGTTTCCAGGAAGGCCTCCATCTCTTCCAGATTGTTTAGTTTTTTGGCATATAGCTGTTGATAAAAGTTTCTAATAATCCTTGCAATTTCAATGGTGCTGGTCGTGACCTCTCCCTTTTCAGTCATAATTTTAATAATCTCAGTCCTTTCTCTTTGTTTTTGGACAAGTTTTGCCAGTGGTCTATCAATTTTATGGATTCTCTCAAAGAACCAGCTTCTAGTCCTGTTGATCTGCTCTACTGTGGTTCTGGTCTCTAATTCATTGATTTCTGCTCTAATCTTGGTCAACTCCTTCCTTGTCAGTGGGTTAGGCCTGTCCCTCTGTTGCTGTTCCAGTTTCTTGAGGTGAGAATATAGAAACTGCATTTTAGATTTTTCTATTCTTTTGAGTGAGGCTTGGATGGCTATGTATTTCCCCCTTAGGACTGCCTTTGCAGTATCCCATAGGTTTTGGACCGTTGTGTATTCATTCTCGTTGGTCTCCATAAATTGTTTAATTTGTTTTTTGATTTCCTGGTTTATCGAGTCATTCTTGAGCAGGATGGTTCTTAGCCTCCAAGTGTTTGAGTTTCTTCCAGGTTTTTCCTTGTGGTTGAGTTCCAATTTCAGAGCGTTGTGGTCTGAGAATATGCAGGGGATAATTTCAATCTTTTGGTATTGGCTGAGACCTGTTTTGTGTCCCAGAGCATGATCTATTCTTGAGAATGTTCCATGGGCATTTGAATAGAATGAGTATTCTTTGGTTCTGGGGTGTAGTGTTCTATATATATCTATGAGGTCCAACTCGTCGAGTATGGCATTCAAAGCCTTTGATTCTTTGCTTAGTTTTTGCCAGGGTGTTCTGTCTATTTCTGATAGTGGGGTGTTGAGGTCCCCTACTATTACTGTGTTCTTATCTATATGTCTCTTTATTTTGGTTAAGAGTTGGCTTGTGTATCTTGCTGCTCCCCTGTTGGGGGCATATATATTAATAATTGTCATATCCACTTGTTGAATACTTCCTTTAAGAATAATATAGTGCCCTTCTGTATCTCTCTCTATGGCCTCTAGTTTAAAATCCAGTCTATCTGATATGAGAATTGCTACTCCAGCTTTCTTTTGAGGTCCATTTGCGTGGAAGATGGTACTCCATCCCCTTACTCTAAGTCTGAATGCATCTTTGGGTTCAAAATGAGTCTCTTGTAGACAGCAAATGGATGGGTCATGTCTTTTTATCCAATCTGCAACCCTGTGGCGTTTTATGGGAGAGTTTAAGCCATTTAGATTGATAGAGATTATTGACAGATATGATTTTAATGATGCCATTTCTCTTTAAAGTCTTTGTATCGGTTGTGACTTGCTGCTCTGTATCACTCTTGGGGCCTTTTTACCTTTATAGAGCCCCCCTTAATATCTCCTGTAGGGCTGGTTTCGTGGTTACGAAATTGGTTAATGATTGGCGATTTTGGAACGTCTTTATTTCTCCATCAATTCTGAATGACAGCTTTGCTGGATAAAGGATCCTTGGCTGCATGTTTTTCTCTGAAAGAGCTTTAAAAATGCCCCCCCAAGCCTTTCTCTCATTCCAGGTCTCTGTAGACAGGTCTGACGTAATCCTGATACCTTTGCCTTGGTACGTGAGAAATTTCTTTGCCCTGGCCGCTTTCAATACTGTATCCTTGGATCTAATATTTGCGAATTGCACTATGACATGCCGTGGCGTAGGTTTGTCCTGGTTGAGCTTGGATGGGGTCCTCTCTGCCTCTTGGACACGAATGCTTGTTTCCCTTGCTAGATTAGGGAAGTTTTCAGCTACAATTTGTTCAAATATCTCTTCTAGACCTCTGTTTTTCTCCACCCCTTCAGGGATGCCGATGATTCTGACATTGGATCGTTTCATAGAGTCAGTAATCTCCCGTAATCTACATTCGTGGGCGTGGATTTTTTTAAGACCAGCTTCTATTTTCGTTTTTTCTTCTACTAACCCATCCTCCAATTCGCTAACGCGTTCCTCTGCCTCGGTGACCCTGGCCGTCAGAGCCTCTAGTTTTGACTGTATTTGGCCCATAGAATTTTTAATTTCTGTCAGATTCGCTCTCATTTCTGCCCTTAGGGATTCTATATTCTCAGCAACGCTTTCTCTGATGCTTTTTTCAAGTTTACTCATCATCTTGACCATTGTTGCTCTGAATTCCATTTCTGATAATTGGGATACATCCATATGTATTAATTCTGTGGCCGAGGCCAATTCTGTGGCAGAGGCCACAGACTCATTATCTTTTCTTTGCTGGGGGGGACTTCTCCTTCTCGTCATTCTGATGAAGAGAGATTGCAGGGTTGTCCAGAGCCCAAGTGTTGACTGGGACCCAGGCCGTGCGCCCTTGTTTTATAGAGATCTTAGGGATGTGGGCTTCTTCCTTAAAGAGTTTATTTATTTATTTGAGAGAGAGAGAGACAGTCAGCAAGAAAGGGAACCCAAGCAGAGGAGTGGGAGAGGAAGAAGCAGGTTCCCGGTGGAGAAGCCCGATGAAGGACTCCTTACGGAGCGTTGTGATCACACCCTAATCCGAAGACAGGTGCTTGGTGACTGCGCCACTCAGGCGCTCCGGGTTGTGGGCTTCTTGATTTTTCAGCCTGCCTTCTGGGGGAGGGGCCTGCCTGCAGGTACTCAGAAAACCCTGTTTGGGTAGAGTCTCTGTGTCCCTTGCGAGGGGGGATGGGGATGGGCACCCTGTGAGCCGGTATTTCCGGGCTTTTGTTCTCTGGCGGCTTTCCCTGGCGGTTTGCTATGCCTCTTCTGAGAGAGCAGCAGCGGCTGAAATTCAGCCTCTGTCTCAGAACAGAGGGATCGCGGATCGTTCTCCACTGATGTTCTGGCCACTTTAACTCTGTTTCTGTTGGTGCTGCTCAACCCTGCAGCATCCCGGGCTGTGCGCCCCACACCCGGCGTCCCAGCCCTCACTTCCAGGGCCGGCACGTCTCTGTCCTTTGTGTTTCCAACCCCGCCCGCCGCCAGCCGCCCCGCGCGGGCTCCCGGAGCTCCCCGTCTCAGTCTGGTGTCTCACGGGTGCTGACCGCGAGTCCGCCTGCTCCCCCGTGCAGGTGGCCCTCCGGCCGCCAGCCGCCCCGCGGACGCTCCCGGAGCTCCCGGTCTCAGCCTCGATCCAGTGAGCACACCGGAGCTCCGGAGCTCCGTGAGATGCTTGGTGGTGCACGCTCCCGGCTCACGGACTCAGTCTGCTGTTTCCAGAGTGCGGGTCCGCGGTCCGCCCGCTCCCCGGTGCAGGTGGCCCGCCAACCGCCAGCCGCCCCGCGCACGCTGGCTCGCGTTCTAAGTCTGTTGTCTCGCGGGTGCCGTCCGCGAGTCCGCCTGCTCCCCCGTGCAGGTGGCCCGCCAACCGCCAGCCGTCCCGCGTGCGCTCCCGGAGCTCCCTTCTCAGCCTGCTGTCTCAAGCGTGCGGGTCCGCGGTCTGTCCGCTCCCCCTTGCAGGTGGCTACCGCTTCCCGGCGCCCTGACACGGCGGCTCCCTCCCCCTTCTGTTTAGCTTCCGATATCTGTGCGCGGTTTCACGGCTCCCCGCTTCGTACCTCGATACTCAGCTTTGGAGATGTTCATTTGTAGAGATCCAGATGTATCTTCCTGCGTCTCAGGCTGATTCCGTGGATGTTCCTGCTGTCCTGGTACCTATCCAGCTCAACTCAGGGGGCCGGCTGAAAAAGGGGTCCCCTACTCCTCCGCCATCTTAACCTCCCCCCCCGTCATCAGTTTTAATTCTGCATGGGAAGGTACATAGTTTCAACTTTGTTTAAAATAGCTTTTTGAAGCCCCAGTTTCGGCCTCTTCATTCCTCTGATTTAACCAAAGAGGAATGAAGTAGGGAAAGCTGTGAAAAGAAGGTTCTGTTTTTGTATTAATATAATTTGTGGAAGCTGTTCCGGGAGTTTTATAGGTAGGTAGGCCTGTGTCTGGCTCTTAGGCCCACTCTTCATCTGTCCCCTTCTGCTCCCACCCTTTTGGCCTTGTGCACGAGGGGGGTTTTTTGTTTGTTTTTTATTGCTAGAGAAACGTTACTGGCTTGGACGGAAGCAAAATGTAATTAGTTGTCTGTGACCCAGTGTGGAATTTCTTGGGCTCAGACAACAGGTCATATGTTTCCAGAATGGGAGTCCCAAGCAGGACAGCATCCTTGTGCTCTCCCTTTAGCACCCTCCTTTCCATTCAAGATCAGGAAGAGGTCATTACTCCTCCCTTTTCCAAGGATGAATGAACTGCAGGTAAGCTTTTGATGGTTCCCTTTTATCTGCCAATTGCAGTACTAGTCTAGTGGGAAGCAGCCTATTGAATCCATCCAACTTCTCACAGCTGCTCTAATTGCCCACTTTTTATGCTATAGTTTTTGAACTGAGTAAAGGCTTGAGTTAGGAATAAATCAGGAGTTCAGTAGCTGGATTTTGGGGCCTAGAAATTGGTGAGGGGAGGGTACAGACTGATTACAAAATGGTATAAGATTCAGTCCTCCTTAGATAATTATATGGGTAGACCAGATACAAAATGTACCATCATTTAACTATATTTACACAGTAAGTAATACATATGTAAATGCGAAAAAACAATGCCCACTGCATCAGTTCTGGTGCATGTACATGGATGGAAATTGATAACTTCCAAAGTCATGTGCCTAGCCTTAAAACCTTGCTAGTAGGAAATAAAAGGCTATCTCTACAGAAAATTAAATAGTGTCTTTTTCAAAATACTGTTTACACAGGCTCATTCAAACAATAGAAGCTCACGGTTACTACTGTGAATCTACCTATGAGACAGGTTGTTTTGCTATGTTAATTTAGCACATGAGAATATAGGATAATAAAAGGCTATAAGTCTTAGTGTATCACTTCAGGATTTATGTCCATAGCCAAGGTTGGGGCATGCAATTTTGTTTTGTTCCTGTATTTGGTGCTTATAATTTGAAGTCATTTTTAACCAAAGCCTTAAAAGTCTAGATTAAAAATCAGATGTTATTAGGCTGAGGTAGTGCCAATAAAAATGTTAGTCATTAATATGAGGCAAATCTTGTTCATTCTATGTAATCTTGAAAACCATTGGAAAGTCCAGTTGCAATTGTGCATAAACAGCTTGGTTAGCAGTGTTGGATGATAGCCTGTGATATCTCTCTGGAAAGTTTTGGACAACATGAACCTTGAGATTAAACATTTACCAAGAAGGAGAGTCAGTTTGCTAGTAAATATTTTAGGTGGGGACTTCATTCCTTTAGACACACCTAAACAGAAAATTCCTGTGGTGGAGACAGACAACACACAACCACTTGTCAACTAAGGTTATGTTTCCTAACTATGAATGCAGAAATGAGGTCATCAATTAGGTAATTCAGATCAAAATATATTCATAATAATTGCTCAGATATTTCTGACACAGCTAATATATTCCTGTTCATGTATTTACTGTTCTCAATGCAGATATGCAGACATAGATATAACAGTGGTTAGTGTTTGATAGTTCTTAGAATAAAGACATGTTACATCTTTTAAAAAAACCTTTTATATGGAAATCTATGTACAGATAATATGTGTACAGATTAACGGATGGTAAGTCAAACTGAACCAAGTTTTGTATACTCTGTTGTCTGTAGTGTACTCTACATTTTGGATTCTTTCCTCTTCCTTCTTTAGGAGAACATGTCAAAATGTGACTATAGGACAGAAATTTAAAATAATGACTTTTCAAGTCACAGGGGCTTTATTGTGTCTTCCTGAGCTGGCAGTGCTTTGCCCAGGTGCAAATATTTGTTGTTCGATTACCTCTCAGAAGTATGACATGGTGGTAAAATGACTTAACTCTGAGCCTGAGTCACCTTGGATACAGACAGGAGTGTGAGAGTGATCACTGATGCCTATTCAGAGGGTGTGAAGTAGAAATTTTTCAAGGGAGTGGCTGGAAAATTTTTTTCATTTTCCTTGTTAGAGAAAGTGCTATGAGGAAAATGCATAAATCATTTGCCAGATAAATCCATCCACTTTGAGAATGCATCTGTTAGGTCCAGTGGAAAGGTACTGTGTGATCCTGTTTTGCAAGTGATAAATAAGAATACAGTCTAGAGTGGGAGGCATGGCAAATGGTTTGCTTTGTGTGTTTTGAAGGGGCTCCTATATAGTATGAAAACACTTTGAGGTAGTAACCTGTGTTTCAGGTTAAAAATAATAACTGGCATATTTCTAAACCCAGGAAATGCACTTCAAAGATCATAAATGATTTTAGCTTAAAAAAGAACCTATTTTCTTCAACTTAAACTAATAAAATTCAACACTTAAAGTAATTAATTATGAAATGCTTCTGGAAAGATTTTCTTCAGAACTTGATGATGCACTTTAAATATTCATCCATACAGATTATTACTAATATTTGAAGGTGGACTGTGGCCATGAAACTCTTGAGCACTGCTTAGGAAAAAATTTCCAAACCAGAGACAATATCATTACCAACCACAACTGACTCTTCAGAGACCTGTGATTTTTACTAAATTCTAGGAAACAATTACCTTCTCATTTGCTGAATCAAAAGAGAACCTATCACTTATTATAAACCCTCATTATAACCCACTTAAATCTGGTTATATAAATCAGGAAGTCCTCTATTAAAGTGGAACATTTCCAAATGCCTAAATTGTTTATACAAATAACAGTTTCTTTTGAACTCTGTAGAGGAAGCATATTTTACTTTTTAATGGCTCTCAGTTGGACAATTGAATTATTGTTTTCCGTTTTTTTTAACCACCCTATTTTTGCACCCACACAGAAACCACCCACAATTAAGGATTGAAACAGCTGGGAAAGTTGCATATTTCAGGTGGAGTTCCTGTCTTTAAAAAAACATGCCACTCCAGAGAGAGGTTTTTATCATATTAGCTTTATATTTTAAAGTATGTAATTTGATTTAAGTTGACATTGAAAGGCTTAGATTTTTAAATTTCAGGCTCTGAAAAACAACCTGAAACTTATGTCACAAGTCACATGTCTCAAAGAAAAAAAAACTTGTCTTAACTTACTGATCTACATTAATCCCCCGAAACTCCTTTTTTTTCTTTAGTGATCTGCTTAACAAAAAGTAGTTTATTTAGTATGTTTCATAGAGAACTTTCTTACCAACTCCAGCAAATTGTATGCTCTTGGAGGTTACGAAGTTTTACTTACATTTCTATTCCTGCATAGTATTAGTAATTAAGTGCTTTGTTTGTAGCAGAGACTTAGTAAATATTTGTCACATGAATAGTCCCCCTGCAAGACCTAGTTATAGAAATGAATCATTGTAAGGTACATAGATAGAATTTTAGAGTCCTATATTAAATAAAATATATATGTATTTGGATATGTCTAGGATGATTCTTTTCAATATAATAATAAACTAAATTTTATACAAACACATACACACACCTAACTTTTGCATGTACTTGAGAGTCATTTAGAACAAATTTCTTCGTATTTCTAAATATTTCAAACCAGAGCTAAAGATTTTTGTATTCTTTAATTTAATTATTTATTTACTATTAGGTTACACTGTGCCAATCCCTGGGGACCTGGTGGTGAGGCTAGGACAACAAGTGAGTGGTTAGAGAGGGAAAAAACTTTTATCTATGGTTAGTGACTTAGGATAACTTAAATCTCAATAAAATGACTAAACAGTGAAATAAATGCCCCATACAAATTGGAATGCAGGAATATGTAGTTTAACATCATTATTCACAAATTCTGTATTTGTGAATATGCCTACTTTACAATATTTGGTATCTCTGAAGTCAGTACTCCTGGTGCTTTTGTGTTTATGCACAGAGGTGGAAAAGTTGAGATGCCTAACTGGAGCATCTACTGTATAAAGAGAGGTGCAGTGGGGCAGCCATGACTAGTTGACAATTGCTGGGGTTGTTTTTTGCTCTTCTATAAAAGTGATAGTCCAAATTGTGTTGAATAAAATTTCCTGAGTAAATTTTAAAGATCTTATTGGCTTTATTCAGCAGTTCATGAATCAAGCAGCACCCAATCTAGCAGATAGAAAGGAGCTCTGAAGAGCTGTAGGAGGCAAGAGATTTTTAGACCAAAGTGAACAAGAACAAGGAAATTATACTGGGAGTTTGCTGATTGGCTAAAGCAGGATTACTTTCCTTATATGGAGCTAAGGGAAGTTTTGGAATTGGGTTAGGTAACTTCTGCTGAGCAAGCTAGCAGTGTTTGGTTGACTTAGGCCTCCTTTTCCTGGGAGAGCAAGTATAGAAACTTAAGTTTTGTTTTGCTGACATGGGGTTTAGCACGAGTGACTCCATTGAGACTAACCTGGTTACTTTAACAAGTAAAAGGACCAGAGATTAGAGTTGCTTTTGTATCTTTTTCCCACTCTCTTTAACCTGCATATGCCTGTATTTCCTGCCAGTAAAACTCATTTATTCTGTATGTACCCAAGTGCCAACTAGGTCTAAGGAACCATCAGTGGCTTAAGTAATTTATATTTTCATTTAGTGACCAACATTAAACAGCCAACCACAGTTAAGCTATAATTGTGTTGAGTGCTATAAAAGTAAAGTATTTTAGGCTAAGAGATCATACATACTCAAGATAGAGCAGTTCTAACTGGGTGGGTGGGGAGATGAGGGAAGGCCACTCTGAGGAAGTGATGCTTAAATTAGTCACAGAGAAATGGTAGGAGAAGGGGGAGTAGGGAGCAGATTCCACATCTAAGGAAGGGGTGAATAAAGGCCTTGAGAGCAAAGAAGATACCCAAGGGGAAAATGGCATGTGTGAAGGTTGTGGGCAGGTAAACAAGACCTAATAAGCCCTGTTTGGGATGTGGAATTTTAACCTAAAGATAATGAGAAGCATTGCAGGGTGTTAATCAGAGAAATTATGTTATATTTGCATTTTAAAAAGGTTAATTTGACTGCTTTATGGAAGATTTAAGAAGGCTGCCCCAGATGAGCTTTTTAAAAAATGTTTTACTTGGCCATAACTCTGGGCTTGTGCCCAGGAGAAAATGGGGCATGCGTAGCCTGACATAATAATGTTAACTTATGGATATGATACCAATGTTTTTGTTAATACACTTGTATTGACCCAGAGAACCACACTTAGAGTTCATCTCTTTTATTTTCTATATGAATAGAATGGTCTTAGTAAAATTGGAATCATATGATTGGCTTGTAATTGCAAGCCTGAATTATGACATACCCATGATGACTTTTTTTTCATAATCTTTTGCATAACAGAAATATGTTTTATTGCCTATTGGTAAACATCAGGTACCATAAAGGTAAGTGGTGTCTGGTGTGGGCATTAGGTGCATAGTTTACAGTTTGTTAGTAATTTCCTAGTTTACTTACTGGAGTTTATCTGCTTATGTTGAATATAGTCTACTTTGAAAACAGCTTTTCAAGGAAGGAGACCTTGGAGAACATGGGAGCTAACTCTTACCATTTTGCTTTAGACACAGGTGAAATGATTTGCTAAAGTCACACCAGTATTAACCTTGATTTCATGTGCAGTGCCTCTCCTAGGTCAGGAACTTTGACTCTTGAGTTTACTTGCTCGTTCATTGATTGATTAATTGATTGATTGATTGATTCATTCATTCATTCAATAAAGCCTTATCAAGCACCTGTGATTTGTCAGACATTGAGTGCTAAAGACACATCATTGTGCAAAACAAAAATAATCCCCACCGTCAAGGGGATTTGTCAGAGGAGTTAGGTGATAAGATATATAAGTTCATTGAGTATGAAGCTAGACTGATAAGTGCCATAGAGATAAAAAAAAAAAGGAGATCATATAAAAATTTTCTTAATTTTAATGCAGAGAGAGAGCTAATTTTAAGATAGTGATATCAGTGCAAACTGCTTATAAAATGAACCTGGTTTATCTTCCTTTCCCTGTGTAATCAATCAAATTTACATGACCACGGAAACACTGACCCATTTCTAGATTTGAAACCTTGTTGCAAAAGTCATAAAGGTAGCAAATACTTCTAAGCCTTGCTAGCTGTAAGCACTTGATTTTTTTTCTGAAGCATTTAGAATGTGAAAGCATTTCTTCAGTACATCCTTTCGCTCTAGACCATTGGACTTCTTCCCTTACTTGGGCATATTTAGTCTGTGTACTTGTATATTCATTGTCTTGTTATTTGCAGTCTTGAAGAAAATGAAGGTGTAACATCGTTTTCGCTGGAGTACAAGGACTGAGAGCCAGAGAATATCTTAGAGGGCTTTGCCATATAGTCTATAAAGTTTCATTTGCATGTTCTCAAGAGACACATAAGGCCTTTGATTGAAGTTGCCCTTCAGGAGGTTTATTCTGGCATCTGTATATGTGATGAATTATAGCATGGAAGTATTTGCCAGAGTGAGTCAAAGATTGCTTTCCTCAGCAAATCTTTTATGGACCAAGAGAGAACATTTCTAAATGTGAATGAAAAAATAAAAGTACAGTTTTAGTTTTGACATAAAATATTTGGACCAGAAAGGCAATAGTTCTAAAACTGTGTTTGAAATAAGTGAGTTAGGCGGCAGGACATGGACACTCAGAGATTACTGGAAAGCTCATTGGCAAATGACAAGGACAAACATGAACACTGAAGAGAGGCTTGGTGGTTGTGGGGCAGAAACAGAGTATAGAGGGAGAGTTAGAAAGCAAGAAAAGAGTTGGATAATAGACCTAAAAAAAAAAATTTGCCTTATGTACTAATCTAGGAATATGTGGCTGGACAAAAAGGCTAATTCTGAGTGATTTCTCTGACATAGAATTCAGAATTGTTGCTGTGTCATGATTCAAAGTGCTGTGGAGAGAAGAGCTTTCAGGTCATGCTTTATTTTTGGGACGCAACAGTAATGTCTTATTTCCTCCATAACCACGAGGGCGAAGAGTACTACTGCCATTTAAAGTACCGATAAGCTTCAAGGAGGAAATAGAGATAATTCTTACAAATCTTATTAAAATGTATACTGTTTTCTATTTAAATATAGTTGTAACTCTTAATTCCTCATACAAAGCATGCATTCTTCCTCTGCCTGCCTTCCACTAAAGCCAGTAGTTGACAGACTGCCTGTTATCAGAATCAGCTATGGGGAGCCTTAAAAATTTGATTCCTCCCTCCCCCAGGCCTGAATGCAGCTGGAATCTCCTGGGATGCAACTTTAGGAGTCTTTAATTTTAAGGAGGTTCTTGGTGTCTGATACTAGCCTGTGGAAAACCACTGCCCTCAATAATAGACTGGTATTTATACTGAGGGGGGCTCAACTGGAGAAGGTACTACAACAGGGGAAAAAAAGCTGTTTCAGAGTTTGTGCTTTTTGGATCACCAGGTCTCTGATGCCCAGCATTTTCCCAGTGGAACCATTAAAGCTGTAGAAGACACATGTTTATAGGAAAACCTGGTCATTTATTGCCACATTATCCTTGACAGCCTGAAAAAAAGGTTTTAGTTTATGCAAAACAAACAGTTGTAGAACCTTAGAATGAGAGATGGCATCCATGGGCCAGTGTAGGTGGCTCTGCAAATTTCTCAGAGATTGAAAAAAAAAATCAGCTTTTCAAATTAAAATCATAAAGTGAGACTTAGTTCATGCTGGTAGACGTTGGATTCTCTAAAATTTCCTATCAGTAATGACTATCTCTGTGCAAAGAAGCTTATATGCAATTTAATACATGCGAACATGAATAAAGCTTCTTGTATCCTTATAAAGTAGAAGAAGGTAAGAGTAAAAATAGTTTTATGATATAATCACTATAATACTAAGGAGAATGTGCTGAGTGCTTTAAGTATAGTAAAAACAAAACTGCTATCGGAGCACCAAAGCTGGAGAAGGGACTTCTGACTGGGGACACCAGAAGATGCTTGAATAGGGAGGGTCCTAGTGGGTTAGGTAAGATACAGCTTAGCAAATGCAGGTAAAGGAAAGGCCTGAAAATGGGAAACTATAAGAATGTCTAATAGTTTCAAAGTACTAAGTTAGAGATTAGAAATAGTAGCATTTCAGTCTATGATACTTGGAAAAACGCCTATGGTCACTGGAGGTACCACATTGCTTGCAATATGGAGTTTGAACTTTATCTAATCAATAACCTTGAATGGCTAAATAGTGACATAATCAAAGGTGCCCTTTAGGAATTTTATTCTGACTCATAGTACATATGATGATTTAGAGTCGTAGAAGTGTGGAAACCAATAATTAAGCTGTAATATCACAGCAGAGATGAAGTGATATCTTTCTGTGGGTATGGAAGAAGACGGGTAGAGGAGAGAGATCATCAGTATTTGGTGACTGGATGTATGGAAGAGAGGATTGAGGTTAATCCATCACTTGAGTTATTAGCAGAAGGGTGTTATGAGCCCATTTATGTGTTTATATGTGGCAGAGTACCTGAGTGTAGAGTGGAATTATGAGTCAAGTTTTGACACATGTTAAGTTTTGAGATGCAGACACACACTCTAGTAGAAATTCCTGGGAGGTAACTGGATTTGCTCAATTTCATGAGCTAGGGGTGTAGAACCATGCCTAGAGCAGATACATTTCATGTGATTCATGTGGGTTCAAAGTTTCACTCTGCAAGTTGTTAGCTCTATAATCTTGGATATTATTTAACCTCTATATTTCAGTTTCATTATTTGAAGAATAGAACGGTGAGAGAAGATTTGGGTGTTGTACTTGTGACCACCTTGTGGGGTATTGAGGATTAAAGATTATGTGCAGTGCCGGTGCAAGTGCTAAATAAATCTTCTCCTCCCCCAACCCTCATATCTCCCTGCTCTTCTTCCTTCACAAGGATAGGAGAACATGGGAGTAACTTACACTTGGGAGGAGGAGAAATAGCCGTGTGGAGAGAAGAGTGATGATGGAAATGACAGAAATGTAGCTAGAGTTGGGGAAGGGGAAGGTTAGAAGCTTCATGGGGAGTTGTTAGCTTTTAAGAAAAAGAGGACCCCTTTTCTGAGACAGGCAAGTTGAAGAGAATGAATAAATACAATGTTAATCAGAGGGTCTTGAACTGGTCTCAGAGAAGCAAGAAGCTAGGCCATCTGGTACCAGTGAGTGAGGGGAAATTGGGGCTGGGTTCTTGAGAAAGAAAATTCTTTTTAGATAGCCACTGTGGGAAATAGGATCAGGAATAAACTAGAGTTGCATAAAGGGATTGCCAAAAAGCTAAGGGGTTAGATAGCTTGAACTCTTAGTGTCTTTGTGGGTGTGTGAATTTACAGCAGAGAGAAGGTCACTGGAGGTTAAGAGGTTGTGGAAAAGAGAAGCTGGATGTTGGACAAGGAAGCAGATGTTGAAGCCTCAGTAGGGTGGTGGCAGTAGGATTGGGTGCAGATGAATCCCATGAATGGAATACCTCCGTCTTTGTGGAATGTGAAGGAGTGCTGGGAGGTGGTAAAGATTGGCGGGTATGGTGTAAGTGGCTGTCAGCAACAAATTACTGATTGTTCCCTTTAAAACAGGATATTTGGGGCTTGATTATCACTTGAGCACAAACAGCTCTGGGACTGTTTGCTTTTAAAGATGATAAGCCTGTTCTATGTAGCAGGGTAGTAAGCTGGCATTACCTTCCCTGCCTCCCTCCTTCCTGCTCCCTTCCTCCTTTGGCAATAATGGTTTGCTGGAATAGAATAGACTTTGGAATGAAACAATCAAAATTAAATACCTGCTACTCCACTTAACCAGCTTTGAGATCATAGGGCAAGTTACTCCAGGTGATTGATATTCTTTTTCTCATCTGGAAAATGAAGATAAAACCTACTCAGTACCTCATTATCATTATGTGAATTAAATGAAATAGTATGTGTGACATCTTTGCATCTTGGTAGAGGTGCTCCAAAGTGTGAGTGGTCTACATACTGGGGGAAAATGGTTTCTGGATTGGGGGTTGTTTTGGCTTTGGGAAACAGGTCAAATGACACTAAAATAAAACTAAACTAAACGAAGGCAACATTAGATCTTTAAGAAAAAGTGGGGGGACGCCTGGGTGGCTCAGTCAGTTAAGTGTCCAACTCTTGATTTCAGCTTAGGTCATGATCTCAGGGTCATGAGATCAAGCCCCTCATCCAGCTCAGTACTCAGCAGGAAGTCTGCTGGACACTCTCTCTCTACCTTTCCATCTTCCCCTCCCCCAGCTCATGTATGTGCTCTCTCTCAAATAAATAAATCTAAAAAAACAAACAAAACAAGGCAACATCAGAATAGCACAGGTTTTCTAAAATGTATGCTTTGAAAGAAAACAAAAATATGTGACTTGGGGACTGTGTTGTATACAACAATACTTATTACATTAACGTAAAATCTCAGAGTGAAAGATCTTTGGGATTCAGATGAAATTCATATGAAGTAATGAGACAGTGTGAAGTCTTCAGGGAAACCAGCTAGAATGAAGTTTTGAAATTGTGTGAAATTGAAAGGCTGTCTTTCTATATCTGTATGAATTCATTTTCCAAATTTGACCTTAATATTATATAACATATATTCCCTGAATGTGTGTGTATGAGTATACTAGAACTCTCAAACTATTTTGTAGTTTGGCAGTTTCAGAGCAGATATTGCTACAAGGTCCTATCTCCATTCAGGAAGAATCCGGGAAGAAAAAACCATTAGATAGTGTAGAATTACTTCTGTGCCTCCATTGTGACTTTTCATCTTGGAGTCCTAGTTCTCCTCAGTTGTAATAGGTAATCCTAACAATCTGCAGTTTTTTGTAGCTCTTTGACAGGTGAAGCCCCTGGAAAGAAGGTGTGTATACTCTTCTTTGAGTCCCATTATGCCAGCGAGGATAAGAGAAACTAGACTGAAAATCACCTAAGACCAGAAAAGACTGACAATCTTGCCACAAGTTCTGAATCTCAGCCCAAATGTGCAGTGGCGGGCAATGTTGGAACCCATGTTCATGGACTGAAGTATAGCACAGGTCAGTGCCCAAGGCCATATGGAATGTCAGAACCGGTAGGGAGGGAGGCATGAAGAACTGGAATTGGGAATTTAAAAGGAGACTAGATTCCTGGCCATAACCCTTACAAAGAGTCTGGGTAGTATAATTAGAGGATTAACAGGAGCAAGTGAAACTAGAAAGAAATGGTTGGATATTGTAGATTCCAAAGTGAGGATTCTGTCCCTTTGTCTTCTGTAGTCTGGATTGGCATCTGTGTACTGGGTGGAACAAACACGGCACAGTTGATGGTAATGGACAGATAAGGAAGCAGAGATGTGGCAGTTTTTGACTCTATGCAGAATACACAGTCAACTTAATGAAAGTTTAATTTTATGATGTTTCATTTGTAAGCTGTGCATTTCTTATTATTGTTTAATGCTTAATTAGCAAACTATGCTATAATATCAAATACATTTTTATTACTAAAATAATATCTAATATGTTCTACCTTGGTACACCTTGTATTTGCTGAAACAAATACACCTGCACACAATGCTATACAGGGATGCACTGGCAGAATATGAAAGAAGAATTTTTTTTTCTTTTTCTTTTCTTTTGTTTTATTTAAATTCAGTTAATTAACATACAGTATATTATTAGTTTCAGAGGTAGAGTTCAGTGATTCATCAGACTTATATAATACCCAGTGCTCATTACATCACGTGCGCTCCTTAATGCTGTCACCCAGTTACCCCATCCCCCCCCCCCAGCAACCCTCAGTTTGTTTCCTATGATTAAGAGTCTCTTACGGTTTGTCTCCCTCTCTGATTCCATCTTGTTTTATTTTTCCCTCTCTTCCACTATGCTCCTTTGTTTTGTTTCTTAAATTCTATGTATGAGTGAAATCATATGATATTTGTCTTTCTCTGACTTATTTTCCTTAGCATAATACCCTCTAGCTCCATCCACGCCATTGCAAATGGCAAGAATTCATTTTTTTGGAATGGCTGAAATTAACAAGTCAGGAAAGAAGAATTTAAATACAAGTTTATAAGGATTTTTTTTCAATATTAATCTTTTTGATTTATGTTTGGAAATTAAAAACAAAAAGAAAAACAAAACTAACCACCAGGAGGATGTTAAGGAGAACGTGGCTTAGTTACCTTAAAGATAACTAGAATTTCTGTGTTTTCCTGAGACCTTGAATTCTAAGGGGTCGTGAAGTGTTAGAAGAAAGATGATGTCTCTGAGTACGTGGGTACAGTGACCCATCAGCATTCAGCAGTAGGCCTGTGATTTTTTTTTTTTTCCAGTTGGTTTAGGAAGCAATTTATTGGCTTGGCAATTAGGCGTCCATGGAACTTGAAGCCACAAATAGAGTGGAACAATCTTATTTGATGTTGTGGCTCCTAAAAAATAACATGAGTGTGGTTGCGAATAATGTTCAGTATTACAGTAGACAGCCCATCAAGTGGGGCTGTTAATTGTTACACAGACACACAATATCTAGTTGATAATTGTGTGGAGAATTGGTGTAACTTTTTATATTTTGCTGTCTGTTTTGTAGACATAGTATTTCTTTTTCTGGCTTACCACAATGATTCTTCTTGCTTTGTTTATGGGTTAAATTGTTCCTGAACCAAAGCTTGCTCTTCAGTTACTATGCTATCTTTGATCTTCTGAATGTTCAAAGAATTAAAACTTCCTCAGTGGGAGTTCCAGGCATGAACTGCTGATGTGATACCCTGTTACATCATTGCATGCTTCATAGTGTACTGCTGAGTATCGCTTGGCTGTGTATATTGATTCCACTTTTATTTTTTTCAGTGCGGCCAGATCTAGAAGCATATGATGAATTCACTTGCACTGGCTCATATCCTCAGTGAAGTGTTGGTATTATTACTGCTTTTCTCCTACTCCCTGTGGGGAAAAAAGTCATTGCCAGAAGGATACTAAGAAAGACCATGATAACCTACATCATTCACCCCGATAAAATAGTAAAGTGACTGTTGGAACATTATCTGGACTTCTTAAATGATTGCATTGGTTCAATCTGGCTTTTATAAACTTTAAAAGGTTTTTATGTTTTCCTTGAAATTTAACCAAGTCTAAATCCTACTGCTAACTCAGTTCTCCCCTATTCATCACCATTTCTGAATGTCATAGGTGATTTCTTCACTTAATAAGTAAAAAATGTGTTGCTGACATAATTGTATATGTGACTGAATTTGTGATCTATACTTCTGTCTGGGTATGTATTTATGCCACATAGGTTTGAGGAAAAAGACTCCTGGGAGAAATATTTAACATATCATTATCTGATTATGATATAAATGTTGGTTGGATATGAGAGAGACATGCTTTCTCAATTCTCCTACTTGTGAAATCTTTAAAGCTCAAGCAGATCAATTATTGAAACATTTAATAGTATAACGCTTAGTACTCACTACTAATGGAGTCATGTCAACAATGAACAGGGAGTGATTTTCTTTATTCTTTCTCATTTTTACTTCTAAGCATGAAGCAGGTTTTCCATAGTCAAAAATAGTCAGGTGAACTCAAATCTGCTGAAAAGATTGAGTTAGGAAATAGATATTTTAGACAGTTCAGAAATGTTTTAGAATTTATGATATTAGTAAATACAGAAGCCATTATTCTACTTCCTCACCGTGTAGATATATTTCAACTCTTGTCTTTGCGAATGCATTTACTCTTGGAACCTGTCATAAATACACGTGAATAATAAATTTCTGTTTTTCTAAAAGTGTTTTTCCAATATCACATTGGAGAGATGAAAAGGGAACCTTTAGCAATATTCTTAACCTCAATAATTTGTTGGCAATTTAACATCTATATATGAAAGTATATTTTGATTGCTCTCCAGTAATCTCATGGTCCAGATGGTCAGGATGGAGAAAGATTATTACTGGTGATTACAGCCAGGAAAGTTTCATGAAGGTGGCAAGAGTATGGATAGCTAACATAATTTTCCAAAGCATCTGGCTTAGCCTTTTCAAAATATTTTATGAAGCCTAGAATATAAGTTTGTATGTTTCTCCATATATAGCAAATAGATTGTGGAAATCTATTAAGCTCATTCATTCATTTAATGATCATCTATTGAAAGCCCACTGTACGTAAAATATTGTTTTTGGGATATTGCTGTCACTTAATCAAGCTCCTGTCATACCAACTAGGTATGGGCAGAATCTGTAATTACAAGACCAGCTGTTAAATTTGATGTTAGTCTGGCCCCCCCAAAATCAGATAATGAAATGGTTATTTATGTAAATATTAACATGGATAAGCAAAGTATGGAACATCACATATCGTTGCTAATAAAAGAAAGTATTTGGGTATTAGAATTTGCATGTAATAAAAAATATTTTTAGATTTTACTTAAGTAAAGTCTTAGAAGAAATTTCTCAAGGAGTCAACATCACTGTGCAGGATGAGTCATTTTCTATGTTTTGTGCCCAAGGTCTGGTGGGGAATAGATTCTCTATGAGTTTTCATGGTCTCTATTTTCTCACCTTCAGTTTTCATGGTCTCTTTTCATGGCATTTGTTGGTCCTGGGCACCAGAAATTCTAGTACTGGCTTCTCATCTCTGAGGAGTTGCTGGGGTACACTAGGCAGCTTGGATCTATCTGACTTGTATCAGAGGCTCCTTCAGATTTTGAGCAGGCCAGGCTAGGTAGTCACTGGCTGTCTATCAGCCCTTTGCCCAAAAACCCAGCTTATACAATACTTTGAATTATTTTATACCTGCTTTATAGGATTGTTAATTCTTATTTCCTTTCTGTGTTATGTTGTGCTTTGAAAACTATCAATGCAATACTTTGACATTATAAATAAAAAGACTTAGGGGAAAGCATTAGATATGGGTTGAAAAAGTAGGTTGCTGTTACTAATTGATGAAATGATGTTCTTGGCTGTTCATTTCCATGTAGGACAAATGGCAAACATGAATATCTTCATTTGGACTAAGAAACGTACTTGTATGGAACTGAGAGTATACTATATAAAGAAAAAAGTTTCATTTCAATTGTCAGATTGGGGCAGACCCAGAAAACTGCTGGAGGGAGAGTAGTTTTTGTTGTGAGGAACCAGACATGCAATTGCTTTTGCATGTTCAAATTTTTCTTCTCAGACATTCTCATTATAATAAGCTATTACTGTACTGAGTCTATAAATAGTATTTATATGAGAAACAGACCAGAAAACCATTCAAGTTAAGCAGGAAACTGCATCATTAATTTTTAGACAAAGAGGTACAACAACATCAAAATGAGAATTTGAGTTTCTTTACTTAAAACCAAAATCTGACTTAAGGCATCTGCACAATTTACTCTTGAAGTAGTAGTTACTTGGGGAAGCCTGTGGACTTCCAAGTTGTTATAGGATGATGCTCCTCAGACTACTAGGACACTACTCCATGAGATAGTACGTGACCTCCTGGGTTGACCAAGTGGAAAGTTCTAGTCTATCCCTGACACTCTAAATCAAGCTACGTCTTCATTTATTCCAAAAATAACCTGTTGTCAAAAAAACAAAAACAAAACAAAAACAAAATAAAAACCTTTGTTATCAGGCTTCTATGTGCTAGATATTTACTTAACTCTTTGGGTAAATTAGTACGTGAGTTTAGCCTTCTAAAATTAAGTCTAGTAGGAAAATAAAGCATTTATAGCATGCTTTATTTTTCATTATTTAAAAAAGGTAAAGATTTTTAATAGGCTCAATAAAAACTGGCAACCTCTCATCTTACAAGTCCTTACCACTTAACTACTCACTTTGAACTTTTAGCCATTTCTTCTGTTTCTTTCAAGACCGTAATTATTTTGCTAACACTTGACTTCTTCTTCCCCAGTCTTAGATACCCTCTTTTCATTCTATACTGTTATGTTTATATCATGGTGATTTTGTATGTATTACAACTGAGTTATTTCATTTATTTTGATGATGTTACTTCCATAACTGTTTTCCCAAGAGTTAATAATTGCCTTTGAATTTTCTTTTAAAAGAGTATACATTTCCTTTCATTACATTCAGATACATCAGGATATTGACAGTTCTATTTTTATTCTCTGGAAACATTTCCTGGAGTCTGTAACCTATTGCTCCAGTCCAGATAAGATCCTCTCTGAAGCTTTTGCACAGCAGTTGACCTGGAATATCTCTCTGTTGACATAAGAATTTCATTTGCTTCTGTGCTATCTTGGATCTCCTACTTCTAGGTCCCATGTCCTCTTTTCTTAGTGTATTCCATTGTTTTGTTAGAGCGCTTTATCCAGTAGCTTTCCATAAAAGAAGCATATGAGGGTAGTTGGTTTTTTGTTTGTTTTGTTTTGTTTTTAATTTAAAAAATTGAGTTTGAAATCTGGGGTTAAAGTTCTTCTTATACAGACTTTAAACTTACTATCAACTTTCTTTCACCTCTTATTTTCTCACCTTCAGGAGTACCTGCTGCCTCCAATTCCTGTAGTCCAAACCAATTCACTCTTGATCTCTTTCGCTGTAGGCATGTCAACATAATGCCTTCCATTATCCAAAATTTTATTGACTTTTTTTCTTCAGGCTTACCAGTAGAGTTCTTTAGTGGCAATAGGTAGTTGCCAGGATGATGGAATGTTTTCTTTACCCAAAGTATAAAAATATAATATTCTATTATATAATCCAGTTAAGACTTTTTGTATATTTGTAAAATGTTTTTCTGTTCAACTTACTGTTGTCACAACTGTATTGTATTGTAGCTTTGATACTGTTATTTTTGTAGAAATTAAAATCTCATTTTTCTAAATTAAAAAACAAAAGTTATATTTCCTCTAAGGTCATTAATGTGGTTATGAGATTAATCTGAGTCTCCCAGGTAATCCTTTGATTTCTCTTTTGGCAATTGTGAATAAAATCCAATGTGAAGTAATCATAGGGATAGCATTTCAAACCAGGTTAGTTAATGTAAGCTTAGTTTTAAAAAGAGTGGAGGGAAAAACCCTAGATTGTAATTTTAAATTCTTGAATGGAAAACATTATTTTTCTTAAGGTTCTGTTATGAAACTCTTGATTTATTTTCCTCACTTATCTGCCTTTATTGTAGGCTTTATGCCAGACTTACTAGACTTCTTCTTACAGAATGTTTTTAATATTAATTAGTATGGGTAGGAAGGAAATGATAGGGAGTCTGAAGAATGAAGACATAGAAGGAAAGGTTCAAAGCTTACATAGAAATAATTTTTGCATTTACCTTATTTGTTTTGTTAGTTTTGTAATCAAAACATTCCAACTTTAGTTATATTAAGTGTGAGATAGAGAAAATGATGTGAATAAATTAGTGTTTTACAATTGCCATTTGGGACTATGCATTTTTAAGGAATACGCTATTGTAACTCCCAATTTATTTTTTGGTTTATTCTCCCAGTGTTTCTGAGTATTTGATACTTGACCCAAGCTAGAGCAATAGTTGTTCAGATAGTTCTCTAAAGCAGTGCTTCTCCGTAGGTAGGTGGGAGAAGCACTGCTTCAGAGAGCTGTCTGAACTTGTCATGAGCACCAGGGTTGTGTGTAAGTGTTAAATCAATAAATTGGGCACCTGAAACTAATATTACACTGTATGTTAACTGTAAATAAAAACTTAAAAAAAGAAAAAAGAAAAAAGTAAAGCAGTGCTTCTCAGCTTCCGTATGCAAATGGATCACCTGAGGATCTTAAAATGCAGATTCTGTGGTGAGGCCTGAATCCGCATTTTTTTTTAAAGATTTTATTTATTTATTTGACAGAGATAGAGACAGCCAGCGAGAGAGGGAACACAAGCAGGGGGAGTGGGAAAGGAAGAAGCAGGCTCATAGTGGAGGAGACTGACGTGGGGCTCGATCCCATAACGCTGGGATCACGCCCTGAGCGGAAGGCAGACGCTTAACCGCTGTGCCACCCAGGCGCCCCCTGAATCTGTATTTCTAACAAACTCCCCAAATGCTAATGCTGGTAGGCCTTCTGGCCACACTGATGACTCATGATCTAAACTACCTTGATATTGGAGTAATACAGAATCTCGTTTTAAGTATCTATAATTGTTGAGCGTCTAGACAGAAGTCAGTGGGAGATGTTGCGTTACAGGCTGCTACTAAGTACATCTAAATAGTACTGGATTTATTGCTTCTTAGAGATTTAATATAGTCATTATTTGTAGGATTCTGTTTAGAAGCAATTTCAGTAGTAAACTTTTATTTATTAATTTCAGTTTTATACATTACATACATAAACTGTATTTCCCTAGTGTCTTAGAAGAAAAAATATAGTTTGTGTGTGCTAAACTTTAATTTGCAGTGCACAAATATCTGTTATCTATAGCTATTAGTCATTGAGACTGTGTATACTCTTCTATGCTTCTAGAAGCGTAAAACCACAGAATATATACACATTTATTACCAGTTTCATTGTAATGTTTATTCCTGTGCAATTAGATATTAGCAATGAAAAGAGATTAATGCTTTTTTTTTTCTTCTAAATAGCTCAGTCACTAAAGGAATTTGCAAGATTACTCATTGCAGTAGAAGAAGAAAGGAGGAGACTGGTGAGTCTGTTCCCCATTTTTTAAGAATAAAGCTTTGTTTGGACATATTAAAAGAAAGACTGAACCTTCTGAATTAGACTTAGCTATACCAGACCTTATAATGTGATAGATGTACTAAATGTTACAGAAAAGATTTCTGAGTATGATTATCAATTATTGCTAATGAATTATATACCATTTCTGTTTATTTCATTTGTCCATCAGATATAAATTATATTCACTTTGCTTTCCAGTTAGTTCTTTCAAGAATTAAAAATATTGAATTGTCACTATAAACCCATTCTAATTGAGTAAACTTCAAAAAAACTTCAGTGTTACAATAAAGATACATTCTAAGTATTAAAGGCAATTCATAGAAGGAGCAAATAATTTTGCCAGGGTGTTAGCAGGAGACTAACTTTCTTTTCTTTTTCTTTTTCTTTTTCTTTTTCTTTTTCTTTTTCTTTTTCTTTTTCTTTTTCTTTTTCTTTTTCTTCTTTTTCTTTTTCTTCTTTTTCTTTTTCTTTTTTTCTTTCTTTCTTTCTTTCTTTCTTTCTTTCTTTCTTTCTTTCTTTCTTTCAAGGGTTGAGGAGACTTTCTTAAAAAGGTGACATTTCAGTTGTCTCTGAAAGGCTGGGAGGATTTTGCTTGGCTGGGAAGAGTGGGGAAAGCTTTGTACATTGATGGACTAATTTATGTGACAGCATCAGAGCATAGTTATTAGTAATACATTTATTCATTTACCAATATAATTTTCTACCCATTTTTTTCAAATATCTGTGAAGGCCTCTGTGACCCTGGCTTCCCATTTATATATGGGAAAAATAGTATCCACAGGATACTCGTAAAGCATTTGTAGGAGCACCTAGCACATAATAAATGTTGATGGTAGTAAAGATGTTATTTGTCACTTACGGTGAGGGTTTCGGACTTGTTTAAAACATCATCTTTATCACTGGCTTCACCATCCTTTTGGGGAATTATATAGACACATATGTATTCGATGTGGATTAAATGTAGTGTCATTCTGCTAACTGGATAAGGAGAGCAGTTTCAGGAGGATGGCCTTGACTCAGGAAATATTGCCTGAGCTAAGGGAGAATCACAGAACTATTATTTGGCACTCATATAAATGAACTTGAGTAGAGGCCACAAGGTGGGAAAAAATACATATTCTTAGAATAAGACAAATGGATGGTTCTTAGACAGTATTAGAAGATTGGTAGTTTTAGCCATATATGGGATTTAAGAGCTGGGCTACAAAGTTTTGGTGTGTATTATAGGAAGGCAAAATTGTTAGTTTTTGAAAAGAATGAGAGAATCAATACAGGATTTAGGAAAGATTAATTTGGTGGCCTTGTGAGAGATAGATAAGGTGGGGGTGTCAGGGGTGACTATATTTTCTTAGGAAACATTGGCATACCATGGTCTGGTCCCAGTGCCAGATAAATAGCCGTACAATGTAATCTGTGTTAGATACATATAAGCCATTATGGCAGACTGACCCTTTCTGGGGAGGTCAGAGAAAGATTTTTTGTGGAGGTAAGTTTGATTGGAGTCTTAAGATTAAATAGTACACTTTCAAATGCTTTATATGCATAATTCTTACTCCAGTTCTATGAACTATGCAATAAAAGTCCCAAGTTTGATGGGGAAATGTGAGTAGGAGGTGCCTTACGGCCCAGCGTTGAGTGAGGTTGTTATTCAGATCCTGTGCAAGTAGTTCAGGAGAATGATAAGCCAGCTAGCACGGGCTATAATTTTAGAAAATGTTTGAAAGAATATGGGAAAGTATGTTGTAGTTTGCAAGAGTAAAAAGAGCCAAAAAAATGTTCTTATAGCATTGAGGAAACCTGTAAACATCAGGGGAAAGGCTCTTCCTCTGAGCTGGGAGGAAAGAAAGAGCATCAGTTAAAATATAGAACTTTGCACAGTAAATTGTTTGGACAGGGGATAATAATGTCAGAAAGAAGTGGTCATCTGCTGTAAGAGGAATTTATAGAAATAGTTTAGAAAGCCAAGATCAGGTTATATAAGAGAAAAGGGACTACGGGTTGGTGATAATGAGCCATTGAAGGTAGACATCATAAATATGTCAAGGAAAGATTATTTGCCATGGTTTAATAGATTTTTCTAGCAAAACACAGAGCCATGGACTGAGCCTTAAGAAGAGCTAGGAGGTCATATTCAAGTGGTAGGCCCAGGGGATGTGCTCAATTATAGGCACATGGATTTGTGTAAGATGAAAATGGGTCTTGGTTGATTATAGTAATAGTTGAGGCATAAGGTGACTGATGGCTTTAGAAAGCAGGGAGGGCAAGCATTACTACTGCAGTATGTTGACAGTTCACTAGCAATAAAAGAAATTCTGAGACAAGGAAGTTGTGAGCAGGAGTAGGAGTTAAAACATGCTGAATTTAGCAGTGGAGTTGGTCCAGATAGTAATGAAATTAAGATGTGGCCAAGGAGGGAGACAGACCTTAGGAATCAAGACGGCTGAGCTCATAGATTTGGATGTCTTATGAGCAGAATCTTGAGGCCATCCAAAATGGTGACTGAATAGGGGACAAAAACCAATGAGAAGAAATGGCCATGGAATGTGGTAGAGTGTCTTCTAGGCAGTGAAAATGGAGATTGAAATGCTAGCTCTTTGTGTTTCAGAGATCTTCATTTCTGCCTTGTTTCTCAACATGTTTCTCATGTTGGGGCAAGGAGGAAATTCTGCATTCATGAGTGAAGTCATATTTCAGGTTTTGATTGCTTTACCTGTTGTTTTAGGGAAGGTCTGAAATAAAGAATGCAAAATAATGAAGAAAAATCTATAGATAAAAGCCTAATGGATTACAGTATGTCCACAAAGTTTATGTAAAAGTAGTTATTAAACCTACAATCTAAGTACTGGAGTAAGTAATAACTTCCAGTCACATGATGTTACTGCAGTCGAAGGTATGTATAGCTGGTAGCAGATTTTGTGCGAAGATGTGCTGAAGAATTTCTCTCTTAAAAATTTGTACTTCATTTAGGAAGTAGAATATTTTGAGTGTACTAAGAGTATAAAGGAGTTCTGAAATTGATAGTCATTTAATCATTTTTTTCAGTATAAGTCTTGATTTGTTATATATTAATTGAATTTGACCAAAATCTTAAGTATGCTAGAACAGCAACTGAACAAAAAAATCTCAAGAAGATGATAGAGGACACCTAGCAGTTTAAACAAATTCTCTTGTTTCCAGTGATTTACCATACTTAGTGAGATGAATACATCATCTAGGTAGACTAAAGGTTGTTTGCAGAAAAAAAGCCCAAAGAAATATTAATTTGTTTTTTGAAGAGATGGGACCTCTTTTTTGCTCCTTACTATCTTGAAGTATTGATTTTTTTTAAGTTCATCTTTATTCACAATGTTAGAATGTTTCCCCATAGAATGGAACACTTAAATAATTAGAGATGCTGTAGATTAGATGTCCTGTTATAAAGACTCTGAGTCTGTTCCCAGCACAAGGAGGGGCATCAAAGCCATATAAATTTTGTGGTAAGGTCTCTTCAGTTTCCACACCACTATAGGAACTGCTCTGTTTACTTCACATCACAGCTAACGTGGCTGTGCACACACTACCATTTTAGTCCAGGCTGTTCAAAATTAATTTGAATAAATACTAACCTACCAAGAGAACACCCTAGGGAAGCATGAAATGCTTATTTGAGGCCTTCTGAAAGAGATCTGGGTAACCTCTTCTTTGTTACTTGTATTGAAACACTGAATTTGACTCTTTAGGCCTTTGGACTTGGCATTCCCTCTTCCTGAATCCCTGGAAGCGTACTCTACCCATCATTCTTTCCTTCTCAATTCTTGCCCTCTTGTTCCCTGTTCTCTCTCCGCACTGGCTTTCTTTCTACTCCCCTTAATGTACAAGCTCCTTTAGGACTTAGACCTTTGCATTTGTCCTTTCCTCTGCCTCGAACAACTTTCCTCTGCCTTGTCCTGATCCATCTCCTCTCAAGACTGGTTCCATCTTATCATTCAGACTTGAGCCCATATACTCCCCTGGGGGTCTGCATTTTCCATACAGCTTAAATTAGTGCCCTTTAAATATCTGCTCTCATGCAGCTTGCATTCTACTGGGCAGACATTAAACAAATTATTTCTGGTGGTGGTGAGAGCTAAAAAGAAAAATAATGTAGCTGATAGGAGATCCTGCCACTTACTGAGATGAAGAAAAAGATGGGAAAAATGGTTAAATTTTGAATCTATTTAGATGCCTACTGGATATCTAAGTAGCCTTGTCTAGGGAGCATCTGGGCATATGAGTCTGGAGTTCAGGGGAACACATAAATTTTGAAGTTGTCAACATATAGAGGGAATTTGAAGCTATGAAATGTATGAGATCACCTGGTCTGTGAGTGTGTAGACAGAAGAGAAAAGGTGGGAGGATCGAGCCCTGAGGTACCTTGAGTCCAGACTTTGGTCAGATGAGGTAGAATCAACAAAGGAGGTTTAGATCAATAGAAGAACCAGAAGAAAGCTGTTTGGACAGCTTGCTCAAAGTCCCATTTATTCAACTGGCTATAACAGAGATGTGGGATGATAATAAATAGAAAGGTTATAGGGTGTGGACCCAGTGACACAGTGTTCTTCAGTATGGAGGGACAAATTATCTGATCTACATACCCTATGATGCTCCTCCTTCCCTTCCCCTGGGCCCCTTACTTTCTGGGTACTCTGAGTCTCTAACTTTGACAAATGTGGAATGTGTATATAGCAATATAGATTTTTTTCCTTAGCTGTATCTTTGTCACCAATTGAAGAAGCCTCAGCTTCAGAATATTTTAGCTGATGTTTATCTTGAAAAATTTATACAGATGAACTTATTTCTTCTAGTTTCCATTTTGATTAACATAAGGAATATTTATTTATTTTTTTTAACCATTATCACCCACACCATTCACATTTGACCTGTGTAAGTTACACATTTTGGTTTTGGTTTCCTGGGATTTATATTCTTTCTATTCACTGCTCAGATCAGTCTTTTTTATACTCGTGTAGTGGAAGTACTTTCCTGAAATGGGCTAGGTGTCTGGGTATTACTTTGGAACAACAACAATGAAAAAATCATGAGGCACTGGGAGCGGAAATTTACAACCTTAACAGTTGTTTCTTTTATAAGAGTGTTAAAACCTCTATTTTCCTTTCTTACATGTTTTTAAAGTATAACCAATCCAACATAAGGATTAATAGGGGATAAAATCAAAAGTGTTCTTTCTTTGTGTTCTAACAAAATTAGATCTTTATTAAAAAAGAATATATGTGTCAGAAATGTGAATTGCTTGGTTATTGATACAAGATTTTGAGCTGTCATGCGTCTCAAGATATTTAAAAAATATGTGCTGCCTGATACATTAGACACTTGTCATATGTGGCTATTGAGCACCGGAAGTGTGTTAGTTTTTATATGGTTTGTATTCTATTTCTATTGGGAGGTACTGCTATACATAATAGCTGACCTGGAGCATTTTCAAGTTACTCGGCTCTGCTACAGTTGCTCTATGTTTTTAACTAATCTGTTTTCAGCAACCTCTGAGGTGTATGCTATTAATACACCCATTTTATTTTATTTTATTTTATTTATTTATTTTTTAAAGATTTTATTTATTTATTTGACAGAGATAGAGACAGCCAGCGAGAGAGGGAACACAAGCAGGGGGAGTGGGAGAGGAAGAAGCAGGCTCATAGCGGAGGAGCCTGATGTGGGGCTCGATCCCATAACGCCGGGATCACGCCCTGAGCCTAAGGCAGACGCTTAACCGCTGTGCCACCCAGGCGCCCCAATACACCCATTTTAAAGAAGAGCAATCTCAAAGACACATAGCCAGTAAGTGGTACAGCGAGGATTTAAACCCAAGCTGTTGAGTTCCAGAGCCTTCACATAATCCATAATGTTACAAACTAAGACTCTGTTTTAATTAAAATTGCATAACAACAATAGCAAACATGTATTGTTAAAACAATATGTGAGATGTTCTGGTAAGTGTTTTAGGTATATTATTTTAATATCTTACAAAAATGAGGGAAGAACATGGGTATTATAAGTTTTGAAATTAGATTAATTTTAAAAATTTTTCATCATATTTAAACAGGCATATATTACAGCAAAAACTCAATCTATCAATCAGTGGACATTTCCCACATCAAATTTTGGCATGTGGGAGCCAAAAATATGCACTAAACCTATTTAAGTCCCGTCCCCCGACCCCTTACCTACTCCTCCGCCCCCATCACCATTTTTGAATCAAGGATTCGTAGAATTAGAGAATGTTTTAAATGTTGAAAATTTTATGTCTTTATTTTTCTTTATTAAAAATGATTTCCTTTGTTTAACCTTTTGCCATAAATGTTTGCATTGCTCATATGCCATTAGTAGGTGATGCTGATTAATCCTTGAGTTTCTGGGATTGGTACTGTTGTATACTAAGTCTAAGTATCTGTGAAGCAATCCAGTTTTTTTTTTTTTTTTTAATTGTCTCAGATAAATGAAGCATGGTAGGCAACATTCTACATGCATGAGTACTGATTATACTTCTGATATATTTTAGGTTAACTTTTATTTTTTTAAGATTTTATTTATTTATTTGTCAGAGAAAGAGAGAGCACAAGCACGGGGAGTGGCAGGCAGAGGGAGAAGTGCTTCCCGCTGAGCAAGGAGCCCCTTGCGGGACTTGATCCCAGGACCCTGGGATCATGACCTGAGCCTAAGGCAGCCACTTAACCAACTGAGCCACCCAGGGATCCCAATTTTAGGTTACCTTTTATTAGAAACAAACGTTAGGTATGCTGGCCTATACACCATCATTTTTATATAGCGATTTCACCTGAAATCTAAAAAAAAAATTAGCCATCTCAATGTTCTCCATGTTCAAATTTTCACATTTATTGAATTGCAGAGGTTTTCTGTGGTTTCCCATTATTTGGTGAAATACTAAAGTAGAATTGAGAGGTGGCCAATCACACACAATTCAGCATGACTGCAACACTAGTGGATTTAATTTTTTTATTGATAACTGTGCAAAGTACTTTAATGTACACTTTTATCTTTACCACAACCTGAAACTGAGCTGAGACTGTAAGTGAGTTACTCAAGATAGTACATACCACTAGTAAGTGACAGAGCCAAAGATGTAAGACTCTTTTCCAGGTCTTTGGACTTCCTGCACACTGGAAGTCATTCCTTCATATCCTGTGTCTTCCCTTTTCAGTTGAAGAGCAGAGGCCTGCGAGGGCAGAGGCCTGATCTCTTTTGTATTTTTTTCCATGCATATATTGGGTGTTCTGAAAACCATATTGGTTGGTCAAAGTTTAGTTGTGTTTAGTTATACAGAAAAAGCAAAGGTGGTTGTTGAGAGTTATCACAACTTCTTATTTACCATTTCTCAGATTGTTTGACTAAGTTCATTATGGACAAGTGTAAGAAAAATAACTTCCTTTGAGTAAAATTCATTAATTTAGTATGAAGGACTTGAATAAGGTAATTGCTAGGATTTCAGAAAATACTTCAGAGTGTTCATACTTGGGAATTATGTCTTTTGATTTTAAAATGAAAAAGACAGGACACTTAACTGGAAATGTTTGCTAAAATTCTAAAATTTTCTTTTAATAGGTATGATACAGTGGTCAGACAGTGAAGCCTACCCTGGCAGGCGGCTTTTTAGTTATTTTGTTGCTCATCGACATTTCTACCCCAAAGTATAAGAAAGGGGAATAAAAGAGATAAATTTGAGACTCAGTGGTCTTGTTTCTTATTAGCTCTTGAAAAAGAATACTTGGGGGCGCCTGGGTGGCACAGCGGTTAAGCGTCTGCCTTCGGCTCAGGGCGTGATCCCAGCGTTATGGGATCGAGCCCCACATCAGGCTCTTCTGCTATGAGCCTGCTTCTTCCTCTCCCATTCCCCCTGCTTGTGTTCCCTCTCTCACTGGCTGTCTCTATCTCTGTAGAATAAAAAA